>NC_090934.1:1275257519-1275560549 GCF_040938575.1 Ambystoma mexicanum
TGGAGAGTCTTCTCCTCCGAGCACCAAAGGCCTCTCGCGTGGAGGCCCCCGGTGTGCGCTCCCCACCCTTCCAGGGAGGCATCCGTCGTCACCGTCACCTGGTGGGCCGGGGCTAGGAAGCCTGTTCCCGCTGTCAGATGAGTGCGGACACCCCACCATCGTATCGCCTGACGGAACGTTTCGTCGAGCGAGATCCTGTCCTCGAAGCTGCCCGTCTGGATCCAGTGGGTGTCGAGGAATTCTTGCAAGGGCCGCATCCGAAGTCTGCAATGGGGCACCAGATAAATGCAGGAGGACATCATTCCGAGGAGGAACTTGATAGACCTCACTTTGGCCACGTCCGTGGCCAGTAGACGTTGCACCTTTCCTAGGATAGTCCTTATCCGTTCCTCAGACGGTGAGGCCCGCCGCGCCACTGTGTCGAGCTGTGCTCCCAGAAACAGGGCGACTTGCGACGGGACCAGGTGGGATTTTGGAAAGTTGATGGAGAACCCCAGGTCCGTGAGCAGCTGGACAGACTTCGCAGTGTGTTCCACGGCAAGCTCCCTTGTCCTTGCCCGTATGAGCCAGTCGTCCAGGTAGGGGTAGACGTGGATCCCCTGCAGGCGCAGCCGCGCCGCCACCGGTGCTAGGCATTTGGTGAACACCGTGGGCGCCGATTTTAATCCGAACGGGAGGGCCTTGAACTGGTAGTGCCGCCCTTTGACCACAAACCTGAGGTACTGTCGGTGCCTCTTTAGAATAGGGATGTGGAAGTAAGCATCCTCCAAATCCAACGACAGGAAATCGCCCTCCTCCAGTTGTCCCAGCACGTGGAGGGTGACCATCCGGAACTTCTGTGCCTTGATGTATTTGTTTAGTCGTCGCAGGTCCAGGATGGGACGCCATCCTCCCGTCTTCTTCCTCACGAGGAAGTATCTGGAGTAAACCCCGAAGCCTCTTTGGGACGAGCTCGATGGCACCTTTCCTGAGCATCGCCCGTACTTCCAACAGCAGTTGAGGGACGTGATTTTCCTTCCTGGCCACGGGAGGAATGCGGGGGCACCTCTTCTGTCCAGCACCCAACGGTCAGTGTGGAGGTGGACTCCCACACGCCGACGAACTTCGTCAGCCGGCCTCCCACCGGGGTGCTTCGGCGGGGGCCCGACCGGACGGACGGTTCAATCCTGCTTGGAGGCCGCTTTGCCTCCTTGACCACCTTGGCGACGACGGCGGGATCCACCTGACTTGCCGCGTCCCCTGTAGGCCTCCTGCGACGAAGACCTTGCCGCTTGACGGTAAGTAGAGGAGCTGCTGCCGGCTCCCTTGGAGGCACCCTGTCTGCCTCCGGAGCTCCGAAAGGACGGCCGTCGCTGTTGGAGAACCCCCAGTGCACGGGCCGTCTCCGTGTCCGTCTTGATCGCCTGAAGGGATTCATCAACAGCCTTGACAAAAAGGTTGTTCCCATTGAAGGGCATTTCCAAAATCTTGGTCTGAACGTCCTGGCGGAAATCCGTCGCCCTGAGCCATCCTCGTCTCAGGGAAATGCTGTTGCCCAACTGACGGAAACTGGTGTCAGCGATGTCCGTAGCCACCGTAATGGCGTGGTCCGAGGCAATCTCACCCTCCTGCAAGATTTCCAGGGCCTCAGCCCTCTTGGCATCCGGAAGGAAGTCCAACAGAGGGGCGATCTTAAACCACAACTCCCTGTCGTAGCGGGCTATGATGGCCAAGGCGTTGGCCGCCTTGATGGTCGTCGCTGCAGATGAGATGACCCGTCGTCCCATCGCATCCAGCTTCCTACCCTCGCCGTCCGGAGGGGAGGTTGAAGTCGAGGTCGATGCCCCCCCCGCTTTCTTCTTGGCCGTCGCCGAGACGTCCGGGGTAGGTTGCGCTCTAAGGCACAAGGGGGCAGCGTCGGGGACCCGGTACTTCTTCTCGTACCGGTCCCTCTTAACAGGAGCCGTGGCAGGGTTCTTGAGGAGGGCGAGCCCCTCATCCCAGATGTCATCAAGAAGCGGTACGGCGAGGACCGTCTTCTTTTAGCCTCGCGCCGCTGGTAAAGGAACCCCTCCTTTTCCTCGGGGCTGAGCTGGAAGAGCTTGGATGCCCTGGAGATCATTGCATGGAAAGATCCAATCTCGTCGGGCGGGGACGCCCGGGCAGGGGGGCGACGGGGGACACGTCCCGTCGTCGCCTCCGTTGTCATCATCCGTACCCGTCGTAGTCGTGTCCATGCCTGTATCATCCCTGTGGGTAGTGGACCGGGGGGGGGGGGGGGCAGAGAAGGCTGCAGAGGTGGGACAGGGGGCCTAGGATGCGTCGTCCTCTTAGGCAGTGGGCTCCCCGAAGGTCCTGGCTCCGGATCCTCCGTCGGGTCTGGCTCAGGCTCCTCCGTCGGGGGAAGGGGCAACCTTGTCCTCATCTCCGAGCATAAGGACTGGATGGCTGAAAAAATGGCCCCCGAGGTGTCCTGCGGCGCCGGAAACGACGGGCGTGAGGGCTCTTGAGGAGCCTCGTCTGCGTCACCGTTGCCCTAGTCGTCGCCCTCGTCAGGATCCCTCCCGATGGGCTGTGTCTCCTCCACGACTTGGATGAGCTCCTCTTCAGAGGTCGTGTCCGTATCCACGACGGCCACCACCGCCTCCCCCCCCTTTTTCCAATGAGAACTTCATGGGGGTCTTCTCGATGGGCCTGAAAGACGACTCCCTCCGCGGTGGCAGGGAGACTCTGGTACCTGAGGGCGCCTCCACTGGTGTAGCCTCCACAGGCTGAGCCAGGGCCGCGGCGACATCCTCAATCGAGGTCCTAGCAGGGTGAATCACGGCCAACGTCACCTTCTGTGCGCCCGGGGCCTTCACCTTCGGGGGAGGGTCCGAGCCTCGCTCCCCCTCTGCCAGAGTCTACGAGATTGACCGGGGCCTCTCCAGAAGCTTCGCCGGGTTCTCGGACTTCCTCTTACCCGAGCCAGAGCGTTGGCTCGTGGTCGATGGCGCCGGGGAGGGTGCGCCCTGCCTGGCAGCCAAGGGCCCGACCGTTTCGGCGCTCGCGGTGCTTAGCCTTTTGTTGGGCCCCTGTCACTGGAGCACCGTCACAGGACTTAGAAGACCGCTCGGACTTCTTCTCGCCTGGCGGGCTCTTACCTTCCAGCCAGTTTGCGAGACAGAGGTGGCGATCCTTCATGGTCCGCTCCGAAATGTTTCCACAAAACGCGCAGTCCTTTCCTTGTGCGTCTTGTCCTCATGGAGACAGTAGAGGCATAACGAATGCTTGTCCTCCTTGAAAGCGTTCTGAAGCTGGCATCCAGGGCAGGTCCTGAATAGCTTCCCGGGCGTCGAGCTCCCTTTCTCCTGGGCCATGTCCGGGGTAGGCCTCGGAACTTCTGGAATCCTCCAAAAGCGTAACTCGACGAAATCTTCACCCTTGAGGGGCGTAGAAAACTCTGAAACGGATCCCCGTTGATCGGAAGTAGAAACGGTGGAGCTTGAGGCTCTTTTAACTGAAAAAATGAGAAAGACTCCTGAAAAAAGCGCAAAAACGCAGCAAAAGCTCGAGAGCTAAGCACGAGGACTCCCAACACTTGAACGTGCGGTAAAAATCTGAAGATGGCTGCCAGGGGAGGGGCTTAGGGAGAGGGCAGTCATTGGCTGGGGGCAGAATGACCCAGAGACCAGTGATTGGTTACTACTGAGAAAGACAGATCAGAAACGAAACTGATACTGATTTTTTCTATACTGAGGATTCCCGGCCTGACGACGGGGAATATTCATGAGCATGTGAATCCATGCCAGACCCCATGCTGGAGAAATAGCGGTACAAAGTTCACAGGTATTCCGGCCACAAAGAGTGTGTACAAGGACTCAGTCATCCCACCTCTGGGATACGATGGGCTCCGGCATACACTCAGTTAGGCTGCTTACACTAAGTCGTGAGGGACCCCTGTACCCCCAGATATGGTCAAGACCCTGATCCTGTCAAACTGGTTCAAGATAAATCTAACTTTTTAAAATAATTTGTAAACGTATAATTTTTAAGGAACCAAATGGTACACACATATTGATAAATGATTAACAGCAAAATCATTTACCATTAGACCGCTGATCATATTTTGCACAGGCAAAGCACAGCTCTCACCACCACTTATATAAGCGTGGTCACCAGGTGGTTACTGTGAGAAAGTGTAATGACAAACTCAGTCTAAAACCTGAAGGAGTGCGAGGCAAAACAATATGTATTCTTTTAGCATTGTGGTTAGCAATAGGTGCTCTGAAGGATCCATCATTTGGAGAAGTATGATCCTCCAAAAGATAAGCCCCTGCACCCTCATCCATTTAATAATCTCTTTTGGGTGTAATTTTTCTTTGATCATGGCGGCTTCACAAGGAGGTGCCCTAAGCGCCGAGTGACACTAGTCTCCAATTGTGGTCCAATGCAATGTGCAAGTTAACTCCCATGCTAATATGATGTATCAGATTTGTAAACATTTACTATAAACCATACGGTGCTGTAAAAAGCAGTAAGGTGAGCAAATGTCTATGGTTCGGGGAATGAGTTCTCAGTACAGCTAGGACACATTCTTGGGTAGTAAGAAAACCCTCAGGGTTCTCACACAAGTCGTCCCTGGGAATCCAATGCTCAGGCGGCCAGGAAAGGGCCATCCATGGCTCTTGGATTCCAACCCTGGGTGGACCAGCGAGGGAGGATCACCTGGGCAGGGGGTCTGAGGATTGCAGGGAGGGCATCCCCAGGAGAGACATTGTTTTCCCCTTTCTTGCCCCAATCCATCCTACCCACGCTGGTTGTTCATGGGATATTGTCACCAGAGTCCCACCCCCCCCCCCCCGAACCTTCCCTCAAAAAAAGGGAAGATAAAATATCCTGGAAGAACAAACCTTTTTAAAATTCTTGACACCAACAGTGTCCTTCCTTCCTCAAGACCCATTATTCAAGGTCCAAGTAAGCGAAGGAAAAGAGTTAAGTACATGAGATCAGGTGAGAAGAAAGATCAAGCACAACAGAGACAGGACTGGGATGATAATATTCATTCATCTGTTACCCATCTAGACCACAGGGAATAATACCATCAAGACCGATGCCTGTATAATAAAATAGATAGAATACTCTACCATAAGGGGAAGCTTTGTGGAAGCTATCTCGTTAAATAAGAACAAGGCTAGAGGATGCTGTCAATCTCCCAATAGTATTCAAGCAGATGGACATTACCATCAAGCTAATCCCCTACAATCTCATTCTACCTCAAAATCCTTTTCCTCAGCTTTCAGGGGGCATTTCCAAACTCATACCACCACACCCTCCCAATTTCCAACAAATACTGGGATGATGAAGAGGCAAATGGGAGTAATGATGATTACCCATAGGCATAACATGGGGAAAGTAAGGGCAACCTACTTTAGAGAAAAAACTGTCCCATTATTAGAGTCAGGCATTTGTAAGTAACAATTAACACCTGAATCCACTTGACTGTGTTTAGCTACGAAAGGTGTGACTTCTCACATGTGAATGAGCGAGCTGGAGAGGTATTTTGGCTCACAGAAGTCACGAAGCTGGGAGTTGCAGGATGGAGGATCCGGAGGAGAGCGGCGTGCTGCAACACTCGCCTGGTGTGTAAGAAGGGCTGCTGCGTGGCTGGGGAGCCGTGTCTCTTGAGAAAGAGAGAGGAAGAGAGAGGAAGAGAGAGGAAGAGAGAGGAAGAGAGAGGAAGAGAGAAAGAGAGAAAGAGAGAAAGAGAGAAAGAGAGAGAAAGAGAGAGAAAGAGAGAGAAAGAGAGAGAGAAAGAGAGAGAAAGAGAGAGAAAGAGAGAGAAAGAGAGAGAAAGAGAGAGAAAGAGAGAGAAAGAGAGAGAAAGAGAGAGAAAGAGAGAGAAAGAGAGAGAAAGAGATAGAGAGGAAGCGAGAGAAACAGCTGGGACCATGCTGGCAGAGTATGAAATTGCTCGTTCCCTAGGGCGTCTGCCGGGCCTAAGGGTATCCGAGGGGCAGGTGGGGGAGACCCAGATCTCGACCCAAAAAATCCAGAGAGACCTGGTGAGTTTCGCAAAGAGAAACTCAGAAGCGTGTGGGTGGCTGGAGCAGGGCAGGGAGGAAAAAGCAACCAAACAGCACCTAGCGGAAAACAAGGAGGACAATTTTAAGAAAAAGTGGAAAGGGAAAGCGAGTGAAAGTAACAGAAAAAGAAAGTGTTTGCGAGCGGCTAGAGAAATAAAAGACAGAAAGCAAATAGATTTCAAAGAAAGGGCAAACGGCCCGAATGCAAAGTTGGAGAGGCCCGAAGCAATGCAAGAGGAAAGAGCGAGAGCGCATGATAAAGTCAAGAGGGCAAGAAGCCTGAAAGTAAAGTAAGGAAAGTGACAGATTAAGGTGCAAGGACACACGCCAAAGGAAAGAAAGTGCAAGTGTGCACGATCAAAGGCAGGAGTGAGTGAAATAGAAGGGTGCATGATTAAGCAGGAAGGCGCAACAGGCACAGCCGTAGTAAAGAGTGGAAAAGAACAGCGCAAGTGTGCACATCAAAGTGAAAGGAATAAAAGCCAATGCAAGTATGCACGATAAACAACTGAAGATAAAAGGTACCAAGGAAAGCGAGATTAAGAAATCGAGAGGGGCAAAGAGAGTGGTCACGCTAAGGAAAAGCAAAGAGCATAACGTTTTCGAAAGCCTCCGATTCTACCCCATGAGAGGATTTTATGTAAGAAAAGCTGTAAAAAGAGGAAAAGGCATATCCTGACCAGCATATGTTGTTGTGTGCTGAAAGCTGGAAGGGACCCGAGTTTGGGGAAGAGAACCCGAAGAGGCCCGGGCCAAGTTGGAGACTTATTGGTTTGCTATAGTGTTGAAAGGACTGCAGCTTGGGGAAGGGAACCCCATAGAAGAACAAGTTACTTACCAACTGTAACGTTCTTTCGATTGGATGTTCCTCATCTTAGATATATCCTTACCTTCAGCTTTGCTGCTTCGGAAATTCTCTCTCTCCACACCAGAGGGCGCTCCCCTCGAGGCGATGTCCCTCGGCGGTATCCGTCAAGCACCGACGTCATCCGTTGTATAAATGCCTCAAGCGCGCCCGTTGGCCTCAGTTCTGTTTCGTGTATCAGAGCCCATGGATTATAGTTAAAGGCGTGCTTCTTTTGACCCAAGCCTTGAAAGAAATTAGAGTGTAAAGCACATACACTGTACTGCGGGATAGGATGGGAGGGTCGATGGAGAATACGTGGGAGGAACATACAATCGAAAGAACATTACAGTTGGTAAGTAACTTGTTCTTCAAATGGATTGTGTCCTCCCATGTATTCCTCATCTTAGATAGACTCCCAAAGCAGTTTTGTATTGGAGGTGGTAGTACAGACATTTTTTAGTCATGTACCGAATGGAGTACAGATTTAGCAAATAGACCTCCTTGAGAGGTAGTTGAGTCCAGAGCATAATGTTTTATGAAAGTATGCATGGAGGACCATGTGGCTGCTGCACAAATATCTTGTACAGGAACACCCTTTTTAAGTGCTGTTGAAGTTGCCATGCCCGTAGTTGAATGAGCTATTAATCCCTCAGGGAGATCTTTTCCAGCTAGCCTAGAACAGTTATGGCTAAGATTATTCATCTTGATAATGTTTGTTTGGTTACTACTAGTCCTAATTTACGGCCAGTGTATCCCACAAACAGTTGGTCACACTGACATATTTTTGACAATCTTGAAATGTAAAAGCTAAGAGCCCTTCTAGGATCTAATCTATATAGTCTTTCCTCTTCCTTACTTGTGTGAGGAGAATGGTAGAAAGTAGGTAGTATTATTTTCTGTGACAGGTGAAAGTGAGACGATTTTTGGCAAGAAAGAAGGTTTGACTCTAAGGACAACTTTATCTTTATAAAAGGCGGTGTGAGGAGGACCACTAGAAAGTGCCTGCAACTCACTTACCCTGCGGGCTGATGTCAATGCAATTAGAAGTATTGTTTTCAGAGTAAGAAGCCTTAATGGGCAGGAATGTAAAGGCTCAAATGGTACACATGTCAGAAACGTTAGTACCAAGTTTAAATCCCACACAGGAACTTGAAAAGGTATTGGTGGAAATACATTGTTTAAACCTTTTAAAAATTGTATTAAAAAAGGTATCTTAAAGTAAGATTCTTCTTCTGATGAACGCTTGAAGATAGATAACGCTGCTAAGTATCCTTTTATCGTACCAACTTGGAGCCCCAGATTAGCCAAATGTAACAGAAAAGATAATACTGTTGGAATATTACATTGAAAAGGGTCCACATCCTTATCCCTGCACCAGTTACTGAACTTGTTCCAACGACACCGGTACAGAGATTTAGTTGCTGGCCTTCTGGCCGAAAGCAAAATCTCCATATCATCATCCGGAAGGTCCCAATCCTTGTATCTCAACCTCTCAGAAGCCATGAGTGAAGGTGGAGTATGTTGACCTCTGGGTGGAGAACGTGACTTCCCTCTTGCGAGAGAAGATCCTCTCTTTTTGGAAGACGTATTGGAGGGCAGATGGACATGTCGAGAAGGTCCGGGTACCACTTTCTCCTGGCCCAATCCGGGGCAATTAGGATCATGGTCTTCCTGAACTTTCTCAACCTCCTGATTACTTGAGGGATTACAGGGACTGAAGGGAACGCATACAGAAGAGGAACCTCCCACTCCACTACAAGTGCATCTCCTAGAGCTCCTCTCGGGGGAAATTCCCTGGAGCAGTACAGTTCGCACTTCCTGTTGACAATGGTCACGAACAGATCCACTTGAGGGGTTCTCCAAAGGGTGAAGATCTCTTGAAGGACTTCCTGAGCTAGTTCCCACTCGTGGAAGACTGTGCTCTGCCTGCTCAGAGCATCTGCCGCTGTGTTTTGCTCTCCTGCTAGGTGAATGGCAGACAGAGATCCCTTCGTGTATTGCCCAGAACCAGAGCTGCATTGCCTCTCTGCACAGTGGTAGTGACCCTACTCCTCCTCTCTTGTTGAGGTAGTACATGGCCACTGTTTTGTCCGTCATTATCAGGACATTCTTTCCCCGTACAGATGGCAGGAAGGCCTTCAGTGCTAGTCTGATTGCCCTCGGCTCTAATAGGTTGATGTGTAGTCTGGACTCCGATGGAGACCAATGACCGCTGATTGTCAACTCGTTGGTGTGAGCTCCCCACCCCGTGAGGCGTCTGTTACTACTGTTCTATCAGGCCATTGGTTGGCAAAAAAATTATTCCTTGAGGATATGTTCCTTGCAAGCCCACCATTGTTGATCCTGTGCTAGCCTGGTTGGAACTTGTAAAAGATCTGTCATTTCCCCTGAAAATTGGGACCATTGAGTTCTGAGGGCCCATAGAAGGGATCTCATTCTCAACCTGGCTTCTGGCACCAGAAAAATGCAGGATGCCATGAGACCGAGCAACCTGAGAAATTCGAAGGCTGGTAGATACTGGGCATTCTGGAATTTTGTTACCATCCGCAGAATGTGGTGAGCTCTCTTCGGGAGGCGAGGCTTTGCCCAAACAAGTATCCACGACTGCTCCTATAAACTGGAGCTTCTGTGATGGTACCATGTTTGACTTTAAATTCAGAGAAAACCCTAGTTTGTGAAGGAAGTGGCAAGTCTTGGATAGATGATCCTGGGCTTGTTCTGGAGAACGTGCCCTGATCAGTCAATCGTCCAAATAGGGGTAGATGCGAATCCCGCCTCTTCTGAGACTCGCTGCCACTACCGCCATCAACTTGGTGAAAACTCTTGGGGAGGAGGTCAACCCGAATGGCAGAACTCTAAACTGATAGTGAGAATTGCCAATCGCAAACCTCAGGTACTTTCTGTTCTTGAGATGGATTGGCACATGAAAGTAAGCATCCTGAAGGTCCAATGATACCAACCAGTCTTGAAGTTGGAGAGCCTTAAGGATCTGAGAAAGAGTGACCATCTTTAACTTGTCCTTCCTGAGGAACTTGTTCAAGTTTCTCAAGTCCAAGATGGGTCTCAATCCTCCGCCTTTTTTTGGTATGAGGAATGAGGAAATATGGGGAATACCAACCCTTGTTCCTCTCCGCTACAGGTACATGTTCTATTGCACCTTTCTGTAGCATGGTTAAAACTTCCTGCAACAGGAGCGTGTCTGGATTTTTGGTAGAGTTGTATCCCGGTGAGTGATTCTGAGGTTTCTTTTGAAAAGGAAGGCAGTAACGTTGGGATGCTGTTTCCATAGCCCAAGCATCTGAGGTAATGCCCTGCCATTCCTGCAGATGTGAGATTCTGCCTCCCACTGGGGTCTTGTGGATCAAAACCTCAGAGGTTTTGCGGCAGCTGCTGAAGGGACAGATGCTGCTGCTGGGGCAGATCTAGCACCTTTCTCGCCCCAGAGGAAATCGCCTTTGTCCTCTTTGACTGGCCTGTCCCCTTCCTCTCCCAAATGAGTAAAAATGAAAAGGACGACCCCTCCAGGAAGATGAGCCTGTGTAGGGGCGTTGTTGAGGTTGTCTCATAGCGGCACAGTGATTTTGCCGCTGCCTTGGAGGTCTGCAGCTTTTCTAAACTTTCATCTGCTTTGCTTCCAAACAACCTCGAGCCGTCAAATGGCATATTAAGAAGTCTAGATTGAACATGTGGTGCAAAACCTGACTTTCTTAGCCATGCAAATCTGCGTAGCACTGCGCTAGATGCCATGGACCTGCTGATACTGTCAGCTGTGTCCAAACCTGCTTGAAGGCATTCCCCCCCCGAAGCCTCCTTGCCATCCTTTACTATGGATAGGAAACCATCACGTTCCTCTCCTTCTGGGATGTGTTGAGCTTCCGCTGACATGCAGTCCCACAGGGTATATTTGAATCTCGTCAGAGTGCAAGATACATTTGTGGATTTTAGAGCCATGCTCCCTGATGTAAAAACCTTTTTAGACCATGCATCAATCTTTTTATCATCCCTATCAGGGGGAATTGTAGGGTATGCAGCATTTTTAGTTGATGTGGCTGCTTGAACTACCAGGCTTTCTGGAGATGGGTGCTTACAAGTTTTCTGGATCAGAATTACAGGGTCTATATTATTTCTTTATTTACTGCTGGAATGGTTTCAGGTTTTTGCCAAGCAGCATTTACTCTCCTTTCTAAGGCAATATGGAAGGGAAGTATTGGGTCTGGCTGAAGTCCTCCCGATAGGATATCCGTCATGTCATCATCCTGATATATAGGTGAGTTTCTACCCCATTCCATAAATTCTGTAACTCTATTCATTAGTTTTGTAAACTCGTAGTCAGGGGATGTATCTAGTCAACTTGCAGATTGTAAACATTCATAAAGGTCTTGCATTTTAGATTGAGGATTAAGTCCTTCCTCAGGGACTTCTCTTGTACCATATTTCACCCCAGCCGATGAAACCTCTGGTTCATCTTCTTCATCCTCCTCATTTCCTGATGACATTTCTCCATATATAGATGACATGGTTTGGAAAAAATCATGTCTGCTCTCTGGGTGAAACACCTTTTCAGGTATAGGTTAACATTGGTGTTGATTTCACCACTGTAATTGATGTCGACATCGACGGAAGCGTCGATGTTGTGGCTATTACCTTCAATGTCAAGGTATTCTTCGATGATTTCGAAGGAGCTATGAATGTCGTTGAAGGAGTCTTCGAGACCATCAACGCCGTTGAAGGAGTCTTCGAAGCCGTCGACAGTGTACTCGACGCAACTTTTTTCGGTTGGGTCGTTGACCCCTTATACTCGACAGCCTTTGATGGAGGCTTTGAAGCTGTTTTCGTCGAGGCCTTCCATGACGTATCGAAGTCTAAGGTCCTTTTCTTAAGGTCTGCCTCCTGTTTATGCACTGGAAGGCTTTTCTTTTTAGGTGTTTGGGAAGAATCCCTCAAAGATACCCTCGACAATTTGTCGGATTTCCTAGTCTTAGACCGCCCCGCCACTTTTTGTGCGTAGAGGCATGGTCATCAGACATTTTTGAGGGGGCCTGGGCCGCATTCTCAAAAATTTTCATAATCAATGCTTTAAACGCTTCCCACTTTTTAGGGGAGTCATGCTTTGTTGGACATGTAATAACTTCCTCTGATGTAGTCGAGGAAGAGGGAGACCGGTGTCTTTTCTCCGCTTTTTTTTAGAAGAAGAGGACTTTATCTACTCCTCGACCTGGATTTTTTATGGCGTTTTGCCGAAGAGTCAGCCGAGTCTTTCTTCCCTCTCGATGAAAACTTCGAGGATTCCTCCCCCACCGCCAGTTTACCTCTTCTTTCTTTTAAGGCCTTATGGGGGTCATTGACTGACAGGAACCTCAGTCAATTCGATGGTCGGAACCGAGGCACCAGAGGCAATTACGATGAGGGTCGGTCAGCAACATTTTTCTCCCACACCTTTGGCATTTCTTAAAACCAGTTTTCGGTGTGGGCGGGTTCGAAGGAGACAACATAATTTGTTAGAACTGAAGTGCCGTTTTATCACAATCCAAAGCAAGGCTAACGGAAAAACGGAACTGAAGCCAACGGGCGCGCTCGAGGCATTTACACAACAGATGACGTTGGTGCTCGACGGATACCACCGAGGGACATAGACGCTGTCGCCTCGAGGGGAGCGCCCTCTGTTGGAGAGAGAAAACATTTCCGAAGCAGCACAGCTGAAGGTAAGGATATATCTAAGATGAGGAATATGTGGGAGGACACAATCCATATGAACTCAGACATAAGTATTTGAATTCACTGCAAGGTCCCTGTGGCGAAGGTCTTGCAGGCAACCCTCTGAGCTAATGTTTGATGAGCTTAAAACCACACCTGACAAGAAAGCCACTGGAAACCAACCCTGGTTTCCGATTTTTCTGTTGAACCACTACTTTCCATTTTTGAAAAAAGACCCCTCCTCTAACCCCACCTACCCAACACTTTTTGTATAGAGTGAGGGCAAGAATAGGTTTAGACAGACTTTTCATTTTGACTTTCAGACATAGTCAGCCCTTTAAAGCATAATTTCAAGGAAACATCCCTTTAGAGTTAGGACTAGTTGGGTATTACAGCAACCCTGAAACTTTAAATAAAGGCTTTGAAATGTTACCTTCCGAGTCTGTGTCACTCTTGTCACTATGCCTGTCTCACAGTAGCCACATCCAACGTCGTCTCCCTTTATCTCTTCTAAAATAGGGGGATTGGATTGAAGTTGGATAAGGTTGAGTTGGAGAAGGTCTTTTGGTTAAAAAGGAAAATGTCCAAGCTAGAACTTTTGGTTCAAAATTAAGCTTTTCCCCTGTGACAAGGAGCTATAAGAAATGCCTGAGCGCTGTCCAGACTAGAAGACAAAAAAATAAAAAAAAAAAAAAAAAAAAAAGAAGAAGAAGGACAGGACAATTGTAAATTCCAGGACACACAATAGGCCACAATGCAGATATGGAGTCGAAGTATTCGATCAAAAAAGCTTGGCTCTAGAAAAGATGACCTTTATAGCTAAGGGTCAATATAAATCTATTGATCCACAATCCTGGTTAGTATGCAGCTTCCTCTCGTACACAAGTTCTTTTACAACAAAATCAGTCTCACCTAAACACTATTTCATACATTTAAGTAGTCATTCTTATACACCATTATCATGAGCAGAAAAGGCTGCATGCCAAATCAGACAGAAGTAGGCGATTGACCGTCCCAATTCCATTGCCAGCAAGACCCTACAAAGGATGTGGGAGCATCCTCCATAGTGCCCTTCACAGCAAACTAGGGCCAGCACTGTGGCAGTCGAGGATTAGCGGTCATGCGAGTGAATGATGCACACACTGCTTGCACACATCCCAAAATGCGATCCAGATGTTTGCATAGTAGCACAGTTGCATGGGTGGAAGTCCCTGAAGTTGGAACTGGCTGGCTTGCACCCAATCAGCAAAGTTGGTCACAAACATCAGCAGTTTCCGGTTTTACAATTTGAAATGGACATAAGCTAGAAAATCGTTAGAAACTTAAAGAGACTCTTCAAGAAATGTAGGTGTACTGCTACAATTAATGCTACACGGGGGATTCATTTAATGGGTACTTCAGTTTCACGCTAAGCAGCACCTATTCACGGACATTGCAAATTTCAGAGTGTCTAATACAGCAAAAGTAACGACAAACTCTTTTCATAGTTTTCTTAAATTCAACTAACTTGTGTCAGAAATGTGGCAAGCACACCAATGTAACAGTGATGTTAATGGGACATACTGCAATGCTCCAGATGTTAACGATTAAACATGGTTTATGAAAAGAAAGCGCATGATAGTCAATGCTCCAAGTCTTCAGTGCAGATAATGGGAGGATTGTTTTGCTTCAAGAGAATCTCTGAGGGGACAATTCTAGGTATTTAGGACTGTCATTACTTAGGGAGTTGGCTTTGAGGGGAGCCTTAATGGTAAGGTACATGGTGCAAAGTAGGCGAAAAAGGATTGACATCCCAGTTGGGTGTGGGGGGGGTCACAAAACCAACTGTGTACAATGTCAGCATGTCGACATCTTTCTTCGAGCCTGTAGAAACATTTCAGCCTATCAAAATCACAGCCCTCCCCCCCATCTAGTCAATAGCACAGATCAAATTGGCTTTGAAACACATGGATGAACATATAGGTCTGAGAATTAGGTCAATCGAACAAGCCACATTCAACCTAGTAAAAGAGAGCAATCTTGTAGCCAGTGTATCCTCAAAAAGGGTACCCTTGTTGAAGAAGGCTTAAGGGAGCTATGTGATATCAACACCCCTCATTGGTTGCATCTCCCCGATGCATAGAATAATGTCAAATTTATGGAAAGATGCTATTGCTGAAGAAGCAGCAAAGAGCCAGTGTATGGATTTGGCCAAACAGAGTAACTAGGCAAATGCCACTATAGGCAATCTGGCAAATATGAAGACTTTCTTTGGAGTATTAAAGCAAAACCATGCTAGAGCATTACACATCTTAGATTAAACCTTTTACACACAGAATTCCTTGTGGGAAAATTATCAGGTAGGAATCGTCTTGGTGGTCTAGGCCTGCTTGGTCTTGACCGATTGAAACAGCCCTACATTAGGTACTGTTTTACCTGGCCTGTAAAAGAAAAGGGTGGGAACTGTGGCTCTTCTCAGACATTTTAGGCAGCGCAGGCGGCTCTATTTGTTACATACATGTGAACACATGGGTACAACCTCTTAATCTCTCAAAGTCGACTTCAAAAAAGTCAGGCGCCTTAAAAAGATTATTAGTACCAGGCAAGGGCGCAATCAGAATGAAAGAGCCATTCTGATTGGCCCTCGCCGAGTCATTACCATGCCGGGAATCCCTCCGTCGGGATTCCAAGGCCTTTGTCCCTGGCGGGGGGCGTGGCAGCCCCTCAGCCAATGAGGAGTCTCGAAGCAGGGACCCACTCCGAGCCTCCCCAAGGCTAAGAGGCTACCTTCGCCCCCCGCCGGGGACACAGGTAAGGCTTTTTTTTCCTTCCCTCCTCCCTGCTCCCTGCTCCCTCCCCACCCCACTTACCTTCTATGCCTTGGTCACCAGCGGGGGACGATGAAAGCCTCCAGCCGTGTGAAGACTCTGAGCGGGGCAGATCCCTGCTCCGAGCCTCCACACGGCTGGAGACTTCCATCGTCCCCCGCCGGGGAACCCAGGTATGTTTTTTTTTCCCCTTTCCCCTCCCTTCCGCCCTCCCAACCCCACTTACCTTCTTTTTTTTCTGGAGCGGACGCGCTGGAAACACTTCCGTTTCCTGCGCGTCCACTCCGGAAGGCCGCCATGGAAAGGGAAAACTGACTCCGTTTTCCCTTTCCATGGCGGGCATTTTCTTTGACATCAATTTTTTTTCCCCGAAACGCACGCAGTTTTTGCGGGCCGGGGTACTAATAGCTATATGCCCCTCGTGGGGGGGGGCATTACCTGAGTCGGTAATGCCCCCGCCGCTCAGGGCATATTGCTTAATTAGTACCCGGCGAGAGTCAAGCAGAATGCAACACGCATTCCTATTGGCTCTTTTCGGGTCCTTACCCGGCCGAGAATCCTTCGATTCTCGGCCGGGATTCCAGCGGCCTTGTCCTCGGCGGGGGGGCGTGGCAACACCTCATGTACAAGGAGGAGGCTCAAAGCGGGGACATCCCTGCTCCGAGCCTCCCCACGGCTGAGAGGCTGTCTTCGCTCCCCGCTGGGGACTCGGGTAAGCTTTTTTTTGTTCCCTTCCTTCCCTCCCTCCTCACTACCCCACCCCACTTACCTTCTTGCTCCTGCGTCCCTGGTGGGGGACAATCACAGCCACCAGCAGTGTGGAGACTCTATGCCTCCACACAGCTGGAGGCTTCCATCGTCCCCTGCTGGGGACGCAGGTACTTTTTGTTTTCCTCCACCCCCTTTCCCTCCCTCCCGCCCTCCCAACCCCACTTACCTTCTGCTTTTTTTTTTTTTTTTTCGGGAGCGGACGCGCTGGGAACACTTGTGTTCCTAGCGCGTCTGCTCCCGAAGGCCGCCATGGAAAGAGGAAACAGACTCCCGTTTTTCCCTTTCCCGGCGGTCATTTTCTTTGTCGTCTTTTTTTTTTCTGTCCCGACACGCTGCAGCTTTTCGGGACAGAAAAAAATGCTTTTAGTGCCCCGGTCACGCATATATTGCGGGCCGGGGTACTAATAGCAATATGACCCTCGCGGCGGGGGCATTACCGACTCAGGGCGGCGGCAGCACACAGATGCGAACGTCAAATCAGTAGGCAAATACATGGTTCCTGCTCCAAGTTGCAGGGCGGAAACAGCATGTGTATGCAAAAATTAATTGGGAAGCATTATGAAGCTTGGAGGAGAGGAGGGTGAGGAAATGAGGGGCAAGAAAGGGGTTTGGTGAGCACAGAGCATCACAGGCGACCAGGGGAGGGGGGCACAGCATCACTGGCAACTGGGAGGGGTGGGGGGCACACAGCATCACAGGCGACCAGGAGGGGCGGGAGGGGGGAAAGCATCACAGGCAACCAGGGTGGGAGGGGGGGCACACACCATCACAGGCAACCAGGGTGGGAGGGGGGGCACACACCATCACAGGCAACCAGGGTGGGAGGAGGGGCACACCATCACAGGCAACCAGGGTGGGAGGGGGGGCACACAGCATCACAGGCAACCAGGGTGGGGGGGGCACACAGCATCACAGGCAACCAGGGTGGGGGGGGGCACACAGCATCACAGGCAACCAGGGTGGGAGGGGCACACAGCATCACAGGCGACCAGGGTGGGAGGGGGGGCACACAGCATCACAGGCGACCAGGGTGGGAGGGGGGGCACACAGCATCACAGGCGACCAGGGTGGGAGGGGGGGCACACAGCATCACAGGCGACCAGGGTGGGAGGGGGGGCACACAGCATCACAGGCGACCAGGGTGGGAGGGGGGGCACACAGCATCACAGGCGACCAGGGTGGGAGGGGGGGCACACAGCATCACAGGCGACCAGGGTGGGAGGGGGGGCACACAGCATCACAGGCGACCAGGGTAGGGGGGGGGCACAGCATCACAGGCAACCCAGGTGACCAGACCAGGGTGGGGGGGGGGCACAGCATCACAGGCGACCAGGGTAGAGGGGAGCACAGCATATCACAGGCGACCAAGGGGGGGCACAGCATATCACAGGCGACCAAGGGGGGGCACAGCATATCACAGGCGACCAAGGGGGGGCACAGCATATCACAGGCGACCAAGGGGGGGCACAGCATATCACAGGCGACCAAGGGGGGGCACAGCATATCACAGGCGACCAAGGGGGGCACAGCATATCACAGGCGACCAAGGGGGGCACAGCATATCACAGGCGACCAAGGGGGGGGCACAGCATATCACAGGCGACCAAGGGGGGGCACAGCATATCACAGGCGACCAAGGGGGGGCACAGCATATCACAGGCGACCAAGGGGGGGCACAGCATATCACAGGCGACCAGGGGGGGGCACAGCATATCACAGGCGACCAAGGGGGGGGGGCACAGCATATCACAGGCGACCAAGGGGGGGGGCACAGCATATCACAGGCGACCAAGGGGGGGGGGGCCAGCATATCACAGGCGACCAAGGGGGGGGGGGGGCAGCATATCACAGGCGACCAAGGGGGGGGGGGGGGCAGCATATCACAGGCGACCAAGGGGGGGGGGGGGCCAGCATATCACAGGCGACCAAGGGGGGGGGGCACACCATATCACATGCGACCGGGGGGGGGCACAGCATATCACAGGCGACCGGGGGGGGGGCACAGCATATCACAGGCGACCGGGGGGGGGGCACAGCATATCACAGGCGACCGGGGGGGGGGGCACAGCATATCACAGGCGACCGGGGGGGGGGGGCACAGCATATCACAGGCGACCGGGGGGGGGGGGAGGGGGGGCACAGCATATCACAGGCGACCAGGGGGGGGGGGGCAGCATATCACAGGCGACCAAGGGGGGGGCACACCATATCACATGCGACCGGGGGGGGGGCACAGCATATCACATGCGACCGGGGGGGGGGGCACAGCATATCACAGGCGACCGGGGGGGGGGGGGGGCACAGCATATCACAGGCGACCGGGGGGGGGGGCACAGCATATCACAGGCGACCGGGGGGGGGGGGCACAGCATATCACAGGCGACCGGGGGGGGGGGGCACAGCATATCACAGGCGACCGGGGGGGGGGAGGGGGGGCACAGCATATCACAGGCGACCAAGGGGGGGGGGGGGGCACAGCATATCACAGGCGACCAAGGGGGGATGGAGGGGGCACAGCATATCACAGGCGACCAAGGGGGGGGGGCACAGCATATCACAAGCGACCGACGGGGGGGGGGGGGGGGGGGAAACACAGCATCACAGGCAACCGGGGGGGACGGGGACACAGCATCACAGGCGACCGGGGGGGGGGTACACAGCATCACAGGCGACCAAGGGGGGGGGGGGGACTGCATCACAGGCGACCAAGGGGGGGGGGGGGACTGCATCACAGGCGACCAAGGGGGGGGGGGGGACTGCATCACAGGCGACCAAGGGGGGGGGGGGGACTGCATCACAGGCGACCAAGGGGGGGGGGGACTGCATCACAGGCGACCAAGGGGGGGGCTGCATCACAGGCGACCAAGGGGGGGGGGACTGCATCACAGGCGACCAAGGGGGGGGGGGACTGCATCACAGGCGACCAAGGGGGGGGGGGGGGGGGGGACTGCATCACAGGCGACCAAGGGGGGCACACAGCTTCACAGGCGACCAAGGGGGGGCACACAGCTTCACAGCCGACCAAGGGGGCGGGGGGGGCACACAGCATCACAGGCATACAAGGAGGTGGAACAGCATCACAGGCGACCAAGGGGGGGCACACAGCTTCACAGGCGACCAAGGGGGCGGGGGGGCACACAGCATCACAGGCATACAAGGAGGTGGAACAGCATCACAGGCGACCAAGGGGGGGCACACAGCTTCACAGGCGACCAAGGGGGCGGGGGGGCACACAGCATCACAGGCATACAAGGAGGTGGAACAGCATCACAGGTGACCGGGGGGGTACACAGCTTCACAGGCGACCAAGGGGGGGCAAACAGCATTACAGGCAACCATGGGGGCATAGCATCACAGGGGGGCGTCCCTGTAGCAGACAGGAGCCTTTGATGTAAGCCTTTAGTGGTCTGGGCCGGCTCCTGCCTCCCGGTTGCCCCGATTGGCCTATCTAGGCTCAGCAACCGATGTGAGAGGGGGCCAGGCCAGGTAAAAAGGCAGCAGCAGCTATTCAAGGTCGGCCATGATGGAAATGCCAAAAAACATGTGCAGGCAATGTAGAATGGAAGCAGAATGCGAAGAAAAACCAGAAAAAGGGTTTTAAATCCTTCAAAAAGATTGCTCTTTGGAAGGCAATTGTTTTTTGGGGGTTACAAATGTAACGCATGGTAAATATGCATGATTCGTAAGTTTGCTCTAGTCATAGGATGTCAGATGATGTGAATGAAGTGTGCAATGTGGTACAAGAGATTAAACTGAATTTAGTGCTTACTGCAGTAGAATATTAAGCATCTTTGGATTCAGGTGTAAAATGTGCTTTATTCCCAGATCTCGTTAGACTGTGTTGTGCAATATCTGACACTTATCTGAAGTGTTTCAGAAGCACTAAGGTGACTGCTGTTGATGGTCAAGAGCGTCAATGCCACTAGCTGGTGGCAAATCATTTCCTTTATAAATATTTTACCTTTTTCAATTGTTGGATCATTATTATTACTTGTCATCGATAAGGTGCAAGTCTTCAATTGGGGGTTTTCACAACGCAAAAAAGAGGCCAAACAGAAAAAAGTAATTCTGAACAGAAAAACATGCACTACACAAGTAGATAAACAAATCGATGTCGGCAGTCCGTTGGGACGTATTAAAGATCCAGTTTAGATAGCATAAATGCCTGTAGTGCCACTGTAAGAAACTAATGAATTTGCCCAAATATTGCCAGTATTTACCACGTGTAAAAACAATTGTGATGTCTTTGCTGAAAAAAATACCACCATTTGTCTATTTAAGGACACATGCAATGTCTTACATTAAGCAAAGAACTAGTAAAAAGAACTCCATTGAGCGATTTTTTTAGACTAAAAATGTATTTACTGGGTGTATGAGCTTTATTTAAAGTACTGTGTGAAATTAGAGTGCGTTCATAAACGTTACCACAAAATGTGATATTAAACCCATAGAAGGCTGAAAAATGTGTGTAAATTCAAACTGGGGATTACACACAATTAAATTAAGCGTAGGCATCTTAAAATGACTTCCATTTACCACAATGTACAGAAGTCTTGATTTTGCCTGCTTGATGTAATGGTGTTCCTATACCAATACATGCCCCCACCACTCATGTCCTTCACTTACCTCTACATGCATGCCCAGGGCCCAACAGAGCTCCTGCTTTGGTCTCCACGGCGGATACACTACCTCCTCACAAATGGCATCCCAACACCCATGGATTCAATTGGAGCTGTTATTTGCATATAGAGTCCAATGGCTGGGAAGTTCTTCAATCCAGAGGGATAAAAGTGCTAATAAGAACAGAAGGCTCAAGAACTTTGCTGTTGGCACCTAAACACTGACATTTCCTATCATATGAAATAATTTTTCATATGGCTAAACAAATATAGTAGAGCAAACCTCCAAGATGTGGACCCGATTCCAAGAAAACATCATCTGGTATAAGTTTAGGTGAACAACTAGCGACAATTTTGCGTTGTAATAGGTAGGTATACATTTTTTTTTTAATTGTTTGCTACATAGAGACGAGTTATGTTGCTTGCCGTTCAAATACGTGTTTATACAAAAATGCCAGCTCACGTCACCAGGATGTCAAATAAATAAGCTACAATATAGAAGGAGAGTAATGCGGACTGGATTACTGTCAGGTCTGTATTGCAGTGTCTACCCACCAACCCATAAACCAATCAGCATACAGATATGCACACTTTGTGCCAACTGATGCAGAGTTAAAGTAAATATTACTTGGAGTAAAATAGAAACACATTGCAATGCTAAAGAAATATTTCATTAAATGTATGGGATATATAAAACGCAACCTCAACTGGGAAGCAGGGCTTACGTTACATTTTGGTATGCTAAGAAATATGGGCATAAAGTAAGGAGGATACTCTGTACAAGCCACAATGATATGCTAGTGAATTGCACTATGCAATAACATCAAACCGTAACCAGCATAGATTCCCATATATTTGATACAGGATATGCTCGTTCGTGTGCATATGAAAGTAAAATAATCACAAATTAAACTATAAATCTATTCAGATACTGTACACAGGTTTCCATTTGTCTTAAGAGTACTGGTCCAACGTCCCCTGTGAGTGGAGTAAGTGCACAATAGCCATTTCAAAGGATTAGCAGTACATTGTGATTAAGCCAAATTGAAACCATTCATGAAGCATAACACAGAATTGAGCTTCTATAGTGCGACAAAGATTCACAGGGGGTACTCATCAAATATAGTGTCAAGCAATATAACCATTAAATAACCATTACGTGCATTTTAACTAGGATTCCCTTTGCCCCTAGATTTATTTTTACTTCCATAGAAATACAATTGCCGTTTCCATCAAACCAGGATTCTGTAAAGGTTGAGCCTTCAAAGCTTGAATGCTTTCAATATTGGCTGTAAGAGGCAGCATCAATTTGACAGCTGGTTCAGACGGAAATAGAAGTCCACAAGATCAGACATTTCTATATATTACTATAGTATTCTGTAAATATTCAGAATCTTAATGACATGAACGCCTGGTTTTTAATCTTAACCCTTATACATTTCAATAACCACAGAACAATGGCACATCTTTCTGTAGCGCTCAATGCCAGATAACTTCTGCTTCTAAGAGCTACAATAATAGATACTATCTATTTTGAAGGTACTCGTATCGACCTCAGAACAATAATGGGCTTTGTCTCTCCTGTGTGATACTAAGCAGTGACCAAAGGTTGAACACCCATCAGTGGCGTTTGCTTAACACCGTTTAAAAGAAGCAATCATAGCACATATTTGGGCTCAAAATGCCACTTGTAATTGCAGCTCTTTCACAAGCGCACAATTTAAAGTCGCTGCTCCATGTTAGACCTTTTACTTAGGCATGCATTCTGCATCTTAGCTTGTCAGCTGTGCCGAGGTTACTAAACCTAATACGCTTTGTGTGTTTCACAGGATGTACGTTGGCTATAGGGATCACATTTCTTAACCTAAACAGTTTAATGTATTTCTCCATTACGACACAGAAAACAGACAAAATAAACCCATCAAAAAACCATTTTCTTTTAAACAGGCAATTTTAAAAAGGTCACTCCAGGGATTGAAACAACTGTACGCTTGGAGTAATTTGGTTCCTTCTTGTAGGCTACCTTAAAACAGACCATCTACAGGAAGTATTTTGTTCACAACCAGTACGATACAAATGCAACATTACCTGACCGCAGATACGGATGGGCAGGATAGCCAGCTGGGTGTCATTACCTTGCCACTTCTGTGGGGGTCGTGGACCCTGTTCTTGATCCAGGTGCAGAATCTGAGATGGAACTACGCTTGGATTGCAACATAGGTCAAAGAAAGACTCCGTGCCGTTTTGTTTGGGGGAAATTTGAACAGTTAATGGGAGGATTGTATCTATTTTGTAAAAATTGTATTATACAATTAAACCAAATAAAAAAAAAATGCAACATTTCAACTATGAAGGCCATTTGGGGGATCCATAAATATATATTTTAAACATGTGTAAATCTGATTTTTAAAAGAATGCGCAGCCTATAGAAACGTGTGCTGAGCTGCGCCATTATTTTGTCAATTACATACATTAGCCCCCTGTGTTGGGCAGCCGGCTCGGAACACGGGATGTACTGTACGGTACAAACCCGCATTCCGAGCTGACTAAGGTAGGCAGTGCCGCCTTCCCTGCTCCCCTCACCTTTTAGCACCTAAGAGTTTTTTTTTTTTTTAAATAAAAAAATATACAAAAATCAGTTCACCTTTGAAGCACAGCCCGGCGCCTTGCTGTGCTGTCATCCAGGAAACATGTATTCAATGTTGATCACGTCTATCATCAACATTGAAAACGGACTTCCTGTCCAACAGCAATGCAGTGTCGGGCAGGTTTCAAAAGGTAATTATTTCTTTTATAAACACCATTAGCACACGTGTAGATAACTAAACGGATGCTAATGGCAATATGCCCCTCAGTAATGGTACTGCGGCCCTTGTCAACTGACCCTTGCTGTGCTCGGGCCCTAAAGTTGGAACAAGCCGTTACCTACAGGGTCGCGCCGCCTCTGGGCAGATCGCTTATGCCTACGCCTGATGCAATATTGCAAAATGTGCGTTTACGAATAGTGCATGTATTTGGGTTTTTTAGAGATTGTGTACAATGTAAAGGATTGCTTTTAGAGTGCACTGGTATACAGTTATAACCGCTCCACCGACATCACTTTGAGTTGTGTAGTTCCATTTCCCATTTTTTTTATCCCAGCATTTTTCAAAGCACCTACTCTTTTGTATTACTACAGGTACCAGAAACCCCAGAGTCCGAACACAAACCACAAGACCCAGGAGAAAAAATAAACAGTGCGCTATCCAGCTTGTCTGAAGCCAGAAAAAAACAGCATACAGCCTACCAGCAAAGCCAAAAATTCACCACAGCAAAAAGGAAACCAGTCAAATGAAAACCAGGTCAGGAAGCCATGAAAGGCTGAAGACCCGTGTTGAAAAAAGGGCACCATACAACGCACTTTTTCAAGAGTTTCACCTGTGTAACCCAGCCCCTGGGGAAAAGACAGGCACAGATTGGCCCACAGTCAGGTGAATGTTGGAACCAATGGAGGGCGAGGGAGTGCAGTCCGAACCAGGAAGAGCACTATAAAGGGGGCAGGAGGGTAATGGAAGGCAGAGCGCAAGTTGGATGAGTGAGGTCAGGATGAGTGAGAGCAGACCAAGAGACCAAAGGGATAATGGACAACTGATCAGAGTGCTGATGTGTCATCGGCATAGTTTGTGAACCCAATGCCATTATCTTCCAGTAAATTAAAGAGGGGGACTGTAAAGATGTTATATAGAGAGGGCGAGAGGCAGGCACCCGGAGGAACCCCAAACTGTAGCGGCACCAGCATAGCCTCTCCGACCTCACTACATACTCTAGAGAGTCTGTTACTAAGGAAGGACTTAATCTGTGGTGCAGCTTTGTCAGAAAAAGCGTTGTGGTAACTGGGACAGCCCTGAAGTTGACAGGACTATGGGCTGGAAATAGATCTGGACTGTGGGGGCGTCCTGTCAATGCATTTCAGTGATTGCAACTATTTACTCATAAGGATATGCGCGTTTAAGGTCAGTGTGTCACTGGATCTGAGTAAACCATATGATTAATTTTACTAGATTTCATTTGTGTTTGTATACAATGCACAGGTTGATACCGCTAGGCCCAAAGCATTTCCCATTCCACTCAACTAACCTACCTCGCCATTTACATGTCCCACATTTTAGGGAGACCTATCCCTGGCCCTAGAAGAAGGCTTCCATCACCCAAGCCGAAACGTCTCTGGACGCCGCACCCAGGTGACCCGCTTGTCCAGCATTTAAACTTCCATCTTTGATTTACTATCCCGACATCGACCTACCTATGGGTCACCCTTCTGCCTGGCAATGGTAGACCTTTCGAAGGTCTCTACCAAGGAGTGTTCTACTACATACACCTCCTAGGACTATACATTAATTTGCAACCGTGAAGCATTGACAGGGCTCTAGTTTGGTTTTTAAACCCCGTTTGTCTCCATGTATTGATTATGTTGTTTGTTCTATAATATGTCATTGTGCTCTAAATGATGCAGATGTTCTTGTCTGCACATTACATTTGTTGTATTTGTACTGTCATTTTTGGACCTTAAAAAGTCCCTCCTTTGTTCTTAATTCATGTGTACTTAAACTTTTCACTCTGGGCAACAGTGAAATAGATAACTGCTGTCCTTACCAAGGAAAGGTACTTAAAATGAAAATTGAAAAATGTGTGATGCGGTCTAATAAATACAAGCTGTAGCAACACTACCTAGTCTGAGTGTTGCGTAATGGTTTGCTTTGGTTAGTAGCAAAGCAAAGAGGATTCTTGTTTCGGTTACACTACACAATTACGAATATGCTTGCATAAAATATTTGCAATCACTGAAATGCATTGACAGGACGCCCCACAGTCCAGATCGATTGTCAGAAAAAGCAGCAACTTTTCAAACTGGTGATTAATAAAAGGATGGTCCACCAGATCAAAAGCTGCAGACAAGTCCAACATCATAAGACGTGCTATAAGACCCTTCTCCATTACTTGAAGTAATCTAGATTTCAAGTCCAGCAGCGCAGTTCCTATATCGTGCCCTTGCCTAAAGCCAGACTGCCATTTATTTAAGATGTTGCGATTGTTCAAATGTTCCAGAATCTGATTATATGCCACACAATCTAAATGTTTTTAATTAAAAAATAAAAAGGAGCATTAGTAATAGGTCTATAGTTAGCTGGCACCTGTGGACAAAGACCTGTCTTTTTTAAAAGAGGGGTAACGCAGGCATTCTTACGGTCGTCTGAAACATGGCTTTACTTAATGTTTTAACAAGTTTAGACAGAATCCCTATCGGAGCGTGAGCACAAGCTTTGATTGTAATTGCAGGGCAAGTATCCCCTTTACAACCCGTTGGTTTGAGTTTGCTAATAATAACCAACACCTTGGCGCAAAACAGTTCTGAAATTAAACTTGTGCTCCGTACCCTTTTGTGTTAATGTGTTGGGAGACACCTTTGCTTGTACCCGCATTTTTCTCCTGACCTCCATATTCAGTTTGATCCGATCCAATTTCCCCAGAACAGCTTCATGAATGGATGTACACCATGCTACATCTTTAATGAGAGTCCTGTTGGATGGGGCATGGATTTTCTAGTTCTTGTAGTACCTTAAAAAGTTCTTTATACTCCTACTGAGCCTTCGAAATCCTTGTGTCAAACATTGTTTTTTGGCTGAAATGACAGCTAATTTATATTATTTTGAGGCTGTGTTATAGGCCTCCTTCTCTTTGATCTCATTGGACAATGTCCAAGGAGAAAAACACTTGTTTTGTATTGCTTTTGGAGTTCTGGGGAAAACCACACATTCACTCTTAATGGGAACTAACCTTGTTGTGAGAGGTGCAAGGGCATTGGTTGCTCTTCGAGTCTCTGATAGACTAACAATATCATCCAGACTCCAAAATGTTTCTACATCCTCCACTAACGGGCAGATCCATACACCTCCATCGCAGCTGGGGATAACTTACTCATATTTCTGAAAGTTGTCATGTTTTCTTTTAGACACCCAAGTCTTCATTTTTTTCCCCACATAACATGGTCATCTGGATAAAGAAATGATCAGACCTGGGACATGGGTGTATCGCATCATCGTTAGTTTTAATATGTGTGTTCACCCAGTCTAATGCGTTCCCCTTAACATGGGTTGCAACATTGACAAGTTGGTTAAAGCCTAAACTGCTAAGTGAGATCGAGGGCTTTGGCCAGGTGATCCTTTTCACATCCCAACCACAATTTAAAAACGGCCAATACCATAACCTTAGTTGTGGGTCTTAATAGGTAACAACATTTAACAAAGTTGGGATGCCAGAGGCATAATGGAGGGAGGTCTATAAACCAGAATCACATTCATTGTAGTTTCCGCATCCGTCCTAATTTTTACTTGGAGCATTTCACATCCCTCAGGGCCGGATGGGTCGACCTCACAAAACTTCTAGCTCAGGCTTGGCAACTCCGCCCCCTGTCCCATCTTGTCTATCCTGTCGTGTCAAACACCTGTAGGTATAGCTAGAGATATGGGGCCATGTTTCATGGATTATTTGCGCCGAAAGAAACAGGATTTGCGCCATTCTGCCTGCAAATCCCCGTTTAACAAATGGGAATTTGCGGGCAGAATGGCACACAAATCCCGTTTTTTTCGGCGCAAATAATCCATGAATTAACACCATAGTCTGCCCAGAAACCCTGTGTAGCCATGTTTCCATCAGGGCACACAAATCTACATCCTGATCAACTATGTACGGTGCTATATCCATAGCATGTTTCATCTGGTAACTTGTATTCAACAGAACTATTTTCAAAGACGTGTTCGTTTCCCTTCTTACAGCATTTTCACTTCATATGTATAACTCATTTTTAAGTATGCCTGGATGAGCCTCGTCTTTAGCATCTCTGCAGGGCGGAATTGCAGTGAACCTGGCAGCCAGTGCGCGTGCCCTGCTGCCATGACGTAGTAGCAGCTGTATCGTGACTAATGTGTGCTCTAGTAAACTGTGCACCCCTTCATCTAAAGGATCTGAAGAATGCAGCTTGTGCAAGAGTTACGCACAAGATATGCAAAACACGTATGGGCCAATGTCCTCCATGTGTAACATGACAAGTAAATACCGTTTCAACCATTATAAAAATATATTTAGAAAAAAGAAAATTGGGGAAACAAGTCTAGAGGTGGTCCCTGTACCCCTTTCCCTCATCCTTGAATGAGCTCCACCTGCCTATCCCAGGCTCCACACTCCCAACAGGTCTCATCACAGTACTGATTCTCTATCGCCAAATGACCTGTGCTGTTTGGCCTGTCCTAGTTCTAGGGAGTGCCTAAAGGCCATAGCAGGCCATAGCCTAAACCCTCAAACTCGCACAGGGACTTCCTAAATGACCATAACAGGGTAACTCAATCACCCTTGCGTGCCTTTCATCTGAATGACTGCCTTTCCAACACGCTAATTGTGCGTCTGCCAGCCTCTGACTCATCCAGCATGCGTTTCATAGCCTTTAACACCTGTGCGTGCGTCAGCATGTCCCCCGCTCCTGTGCATCTCCCAGCCTTTCCCCACCCCATTGCACCCTCGCCCTGTGCGGCTTTCAACCCCCCCCCCTTGTCTCGGTGCAACCCCCCAGTCTGCTTTTCTACCCTCCATCTTTTGTTCTCATCACTTCTCTCCCTTCTCCGGTCATAGTCTCCACCTCCCTCCTAATCCGATCATCCTATCAAGTTACCTGCCTCTACCGTCCTCCAAGCACCTGTAGACATATGGTATACTGCTCATTATACTGATCCAAGGGATATAGTTCCAGGCTCAACAAGACTTCAACCTCAACCCATATTCCTCCTTACCACCTTTACTCCCCTCAACTATACCATCCTTTCTGTTTTCCTACACACTCATCCACATACGTACAAACAGCCAAAATTGGTACCACTGCCATAATCCAACCAACAGACTCAAACACGCCAAAGATGTCTGTAGGTCCTCCTCCACCTGCTGCAGACTCTTGGGTCTGCTGGCTCCCTCTTTCCCGTCCTCTGACCTTCCCCGTAGAGCTCTCACTGCAGACTGACTGCTAGATTTTTATAGACTCCTGCCTAGAAAGTCCCCTTTGCTCTCATTAGCTACTCGAGTCAGCTGCAACACTGAGCCAATTGCTAGCTAAGCTACTTCAACCCCTCCCCTTGTAGGCTAGGGTTTCCCCAGGAAGTCTTCATAAGGGACCTTAGCCCTACCCCATTTTCAATCTCCATTTCCCTACAGCTGGCCATGCAGTAGCCTGCATCGTTTGCTCTCGGTTCCCCTTCTGGTTCAAGACAGACCTTCTCTGCCTTACTGCTGCATCGCTCTCCGTTTTCAGCCCTGCAGCTGCCACTTCCCGGTTCCATACCTGGGCAGTCTGTAGCAGGGGTTTGGTCTCCCAATTCAGAAGCTGAATGGGAAAGCCTATTGAATTTTCATTTGGGTAACCAGTTCATTCCCTCCTGTTCCATGATGGGCCTTGTCTGTTGCGCCCAAGTTGTAGCCCCACTGCTCTATAGAAATTGCTGCCTACCGGGGACCACCTGAAGGGACCTTGCAAGGGTAGAGGCTGATAGGCATTGGGTCCAAGCCATAGGCATCAGTGGGTACACACAGCTACAAGCATCCCAGGAGCTGAGGGATAGGGACTCCCTCAACTCTGCCTACCGCCTCTGGGGTTGATCAGGCTCTGACGTTGCCCCAGTAGGCCATTTTACACAGGTTCATAGGGGGCCTCAATCACCCGCTCCCCCTACTTGACAGGTCCATATCCATTACCCTGTCACACAATTGATGTGTGATTAAATAGCGGTATTATCAGGGGAAGGGTACACTAGCATTTGCTTGGATGAGACCAATTGATTTATTAAAGATTTAAAACGTATGTGACATGAACAATAAAGAAGTTATATGAAAAACTAAAGTGCACATAATGACCTGGGAATGTTTTTGGTTTTACATTTGAAAATGTCAAAATCGAACGAAATATATATTTATTGGACTTTAAAGTGAGAAAAGTTGAAATCTAAGGTTAGATTTTCTGCACTCTACATGTACTTCTAGCTGAAAGGAGCTGTTTTGAGTGCCATCTTATTAACTCTATTTTGATCCTTATTACAGACAAACCAGGTTTTGAACTAGTACAAATCCTTTGTATATCGGCATCTCAAATGAATGACCAAGCGTTGACCAATCAGAATGTAATCAATTCTAAACTAAAGGTGAAATATTCCCAAGTAGGTGCCATCCGTTTCCCCTTACATTGTTCACGACTTACCTAAATGCTTTAAGGTTTCTTTAAAGAACTTACTACTGCTCAACTTTTAATTTAAGATTCGACTTTCCCCTAGACATCCCATTGTTAATGAAATGCAGAGCGCTTTTAAAAGAAAAAACCTAAGGGAATATGTTGTTCTCATTTGGTGCATATATAGAGAGCACCAACAAGTTGTTTCTTACCCCTTGATTGAGCAGCAGCCCATCCATCAGACTTCTTTGCCGTTTTACTCCCCGGATTGACAATTCAAGATGCTACTCACAGGACCAAGGTGTCTGTGATAAAAACAGATCTCCCTTTAACCCACAAACCTAATTTCTCAAAATGAAATCGCAGGTCCGTTTCTGCCAGATAACTCAAATACTCTCTCTACCCATTAACCATACTGCACACTTTACAACCTCAACTCCAAAACCCATTCCTGTCCTTTCACCAATCATATTCTGTGCAGGAGGCTAAACTGCCCTCCAAGTAATACATGTTGTAACTAAAGTATTCTCGTATTTCATGAGTTTGGGTGCTCCTGCAGCAATTATACCAGGGACACCAGGACATCATCCCTCAAAACAGTATTCACTAACTGGGTTAAATAACCCTGTACTCCCCATCAACCCCTCGCACCTTCTGGAAGACTTTCTTCAGGGCAATCTGGACTGTTAACAGTGACATAACACCTTAAGATTCAGTCATTTGACTATATCCTTGACAAGTATTGTATCCTATCGTTGAGTTGCCATATTCTTGCCAGCAATTTCAAGAAGTGGCTAGTTGAGGGCACTGCTCTGAGCAGAAGTGAAACCCTGCCCAAGCTTACTTTGGGCACGAATCAGGCCTAAGTCTATTTCTCGAAAGAAAAATGCTCGAATTTGGCTTTGCTCTTAAGCCTCACATTTCTTAACAGAATGATGGAGGAGCCCTCTCCGACCCCCCCGCAGTCACCACTAACCACTCCCCACCCACTAAACTAATATTGCCTGACCCCAACCTACAGCAAAACAAAAGAGCTGATGGCTGGAAGGTTTAGAATTCATCTCAACTTCTGGCATTGCTCTGGGCAACCCTTCAGACGATCGTGCATCACCTGCCAAGCCATTAAAAAGGGGAAGGACCATATGTAAACCAGGCTTGGTCACACCCCAAAAGGGGCAAGTCATCCCTTCTGCACGAGACCACAAGCATTCCAAACATTCCAGCCATCACCTCTTGTTTAGCATGACCCCAACCCAGAACTTGTTGCTATAAGTTGAGGGGGAAAACGGAGAAAAATAATTTCCATGAGTTTTTGGTTAAGCAACAGACCCAATACACTTTTTTAATTTTCTTGCTCAAAGTCAGAGTGGTGAAGAGATATTGGCAAGCCCTTCTCAACCATGTATGTTCTCCCTTTATTCTAGATACACAAAGAAAAACTGCAAAAATGAAGACTACTGAAAATTAAAAAGTAAACACATCTGAGACTCATCCTTCCTAAGGAAGCTTTGGAGGAGCGATGCAGATCGCTCTAACACAGGTTGCAGGTGAAGGGGAGAATAGCAGCCCCCAAAAAGAGTTAGCACAAGGGAAAGTAGGCAATGTACTTAATTACAATGTCACTTTAAACCCATTAAGCACAAACATGTCTACCTTCTTCACACTTTCAACTACCACTGACAATATGCATTTTAGGTTCGATGTGAAAATGCCCCAGAGAAAAGAGTCATGTGGAAAGTAGTAGTCAAAACGTGTTTTTAAAAGAAAAGTAGTCATTCAATACAAGCAATACAAAGTGTGAAAAAATATTTTTCGATACACAAAAGTGCAAACCTGTAGCTCTATGAATGACCCAAACTTCTACTAAAACCGTCACAATACCCCAACTCCATTCCTAAACTTTATCCTAACTCAACCCTTATTTACCCTGAACGCGTACAGTGCACTAAAGCATTGTATTTGATTGTGAATCAATACAAAACACCAAATAATTTGAAAATGAACCGTGAACTGTGCTAAATCCTGCAGAGTCCTAATAAAGTCTCCTTTCCGATGTCCAGGGAAAGGCAGACTCTTCTGGTCCCGACCTTGGAGGTGGTGTTCTACCAGAGATCACCTGGGTGGGGAATACGAGGACTCAGTTGGGTGAGACACACTAGTTGTCTTCCTCTATGGAAGACATCTCCTCAATGCCGAAGTATGTAATGGCTTGTTGTCAGAACAATCTTTCTGCTACCCAAGTCGAACATCTTAAACTGGGTAAAAACTTTCATAACACTAGGCACTGGGAGAAATTAAAACCCTTCTAAATCCATGAGACTTATGAAGAGAAGCTCCCCTAATCCACAGCGGGAAGCAACGGTTTGGAAGCTTTCCTTTCCTCAAGGCTCTCTCTGTGGCAGGCGAGCACCGGAGAGCCTCTGGCGCAATGGAAGCTCTGTGTGTAAGTGTTGCGGGTGGCAGCAGACTGAAATCAGCAGAGTGCTGGATCGCTAGGAGACGCTGAAGCAACAGACCCGTGAGCAGCGAGGGAAACAGACATTCAAGTCTTACCCAGTGAGTTCAAAAAGTGATTGTAACACCAGACCGCTCTGTGACACTCGCATGCTCGGTGAAGATTTTTTCATACCGGAAAGCAATCGTGTATGTGCAAACTTAAGGCAGAAGGCAATTTTGAATACCAAACTAGCAGAAAACAGAAAATATAATACAAGATCAAATGACTGACTTTAAGAATGAGGTTTATTTATAGCCCAGCAACAAGGTGGGGCAACACTTCTACACCTTAAAGCAAACACCCACCATCCAAGCAAAAAAAAAGTAAAGGCAAGGAAATTTAAAACTAATATTACCAAAGTCAAAAGGGGGCAAATGAAAGTCCCAAAGGTTGTAATGTGTATTGCCCGTGTTTTAAGAAACACTTAAAAGCTGGTATTAACCCACATTGCCAAACCCAAGGAAGAACCAGAACAAAACCATTTAACTGTCAGTGTTTGGTAGTGGGGAAACAAGCATGGCAAGAAAGCTGCCCTTCTAGTTAAGGCTGTTCAGAAGGCGAGGAACATAAAACAGGTTTTGGAAATCACAAAAGTGTCCTAAAGACCACCAATGTGAATCGTGTCTTCCCTGAAGAACTGCTAAAAGCTGGATGTTGAAAAATAAGAAGCATTACAAAGTTGTTGTAAGCTGATCTTAACAAGAGGCACTTGTTTGTAAAATACGATTCAGGCAGGAGAGTACACCCGAACAGCGAACTTTGAAATAGTAGGCCTGGCATCGGAGTAAACCAAGCGTGATTGAAGTAGTAGGCCTGGCATGGGCGTAAACCAAGTACAAGTTGATGAAGCGTTGTGAAGTGGTGATAAGTTATCCTGACAAACTTCCATTGCTGAAGCAAGAACTGTATACAACTGCTGCAGGAGTATCCTATAGCTTCAAAACTAATATGTTGTTGTAGAAGCATCCTCACAATTTATGTTAATACTGAGGAATTAAGGAAATATTCTTGGTTGATGCGAAGAAGTTTATTTTGAGTCCTATTATTACAAGTGAAAGAGAAAGAGCTTTTGTTGAACAATTCCAAAGCGTTGGAACTTTGTCAAGTTGGAGTCACAAAGAATTGTGTTGGAACTTGTGTGACAATACAGGATTTCCTCACTTCTTTTGGAACTATGGAACAGAATCCAGTTTGAATCTGTGGCAGGGCAATTCACCCCTATTATAGGGATAGACTTATATTGTGTACTTGACTGTTATATTGTTGTTGCCTTTGAACTGCCATGCTTTACTTTGCTGAGTTACTGTATGTATAAGTGTGAGGGAGAGAGAGAGACCTTTTGTTAGAGTTTCGTTAGTTTATTTTAAGCAGGGAAATCCTCGTCAAGGTAGGGATAGTGAGGCGTTTAGCCAACCTTTTGAGTTAATTGAATGGCACATTTGAAAACCTTCACAAAGTTGTCCGCCTCACATTTCTGACCCCAAACAGAACCCAACTCAAACCCCATCACCAGCTCTCCACAAGTTCCATAGCCCTTCTCCTAACCCAAACCCTTACTCTAATGCTAGCCTTACCCTAACTGCAACTTGAACAATTGCCCTAATGTTAACTCAACCCTAACCCCTAGGTGTATCCTATAATCTCTTATAGTACGCCAATATCACCAGCCCTCTCAAATCTTCCCATCTCCTTCTTTAGCACTTAACCAAACCATTACTTCATTAGCCCCTACCCTTACCATAATCACTACCCCAACACTTACTCTACCTGGATGACTAACCAAACTACAAACATCAGCAGCCCTGCCAAAACCACACTACATACTAATTGCAAACAAAATATGTACTCCAAAACCCATCATAAGACAGGCAATTGCAAGCCCACTACCCCTCCTAAACCTAACGCTGACCCTAGCAGCATTGCATTTTTAGCTACATTTTACTTTCACTGAAGAGGTATTTGCACCCCCTTTTTTCAACCAACTACATTTTTGTTGGCAGCATTTTCACTGGATACCGTATTTCAGGCTTTGTAGAAGACCCTTTGGCAGGGAGATAGGCAGCCATTTCTAGCAATGTCTCTCTTATTTGCCAAAGCCTGCACCTTTAGGAAGTGGAGTCTCCTGGTTGGCGCAGTGCCAATCCAGGATTTGTAAGGAGGTGGAATATGTTTCAGTAGCCACTGTATGCGGTACTTAGATCTGAAGACAAGAAGTGGTTAAGAAGAGAATGCATTTAGAATGCAAAGTTGCGCACTTTTAAATCATAAATGAAACCTACAAAGAAAACAAGGCTTTAGGTGTTACTTTCTGGTATTGCTGCAGGTATAAAACATATGTATAAGCTGCACAAAGTATTCCATAGACAAAGGCTAAATGACTACAATAGGTATATGGGTGTTTTACTGCAAGGATTATCATTGTTATTGTTATTTTGCACTTATATAGCGCCTTATATAACATTGGTATGGTTTGAAGGCACTGGTAGGTTGAACGCCCTTGGGAACCAAAGTTCAGATCAGTAGGAAGAGTCAAAAGGTGCGTGTGAGCACCGGGTATGTGTGCAGCTCGTGCGGTACTCGTGTAATAGCTGCTTCTTAGCGGTAGGTGTGGTGGTTGAGAGATCAGGAGAATGTGTTAGTTCTGGCAGGATTTATCCGGAACGGATGTGGCTGCGTTAGGACTGAGGAAAACGCCTGGCTGGGGGTGTGAAACCAGCAGTGTTTACATAGAATGATGTGGGGTAAGCGGCGGATGTTGGTATGAGAACAGTTATACCGAATGGTGTCATAGTATCTGTGTTCTAGTTGAGTGGTGATGTAAAGGAGAGAGTAAGCGTGGTGGTGTGATATGATGGGTTATATGCTCTTTCAATGAGCACACTTCTAAATGCAACTTTCCCAGAGAGGGTACTGGGCGAACTTCTAAATACAATTTTCCAGAGAGGTTACTGGGCCCACTTCTAAATTCAATTTACCAGAGAGGCTATTGGCCAGAGGGCTGTTGGGTACACTACTAAATGCAAATTTTCAGAGAGCGTCTACTGGGCACACTTCTAAATTCAATTTCTAGAGAGGCTATTGGGCACGCTTCTAAATGCAACTTTCTAGAGTGTCTATTCGATACACTTCTATAATAAACTTTCACAGATGTTATTGAGAACACTATTAAATGCAACTTTCACAGCATGGCTATTGGACACACTTCTAAGTGCAGCTTTCACAGAGGATATTGGGCACACTTCTAAATGCAACTTTCATGCAAAATATGCAGTAAAAACTGCATGCAGATTTGATGGAAATCGGTTTGCTCAAATGGATTCCATTTGCTTTTGTTTTAATGGATATTTTTGTTTTGATGCCATCACTATTAGGTGAAGGCAACACAAAACATGTATTCCAAATAATTTAAGGCAGAGTGCCAAGGGCATTCAATCGTTCAAAACAAACTAACAAGTTGGTTTGCGACTAGCAAAGGACAGAGGAAAGGAAGCGGTCTAGTTTATGTTTGCTTGACTTGTCTGAGCAGTCACACCAGTTAGTGGCATTTAGTATATTACATGTAAATTCAAGATTTACCAACTAGAAGATTGTGAAAATCAAGCTATACAATGTACTTCATTCTAATAAGACAATGTGGGATCAAATAACACCATAATCTTAGAGGAAAGACATTGCATGGATATCTGTACTTTGAACATAAATTGGCACCGCAAAAGTCCTCAGGTAGATTTCAAATATACTAAATAGACAATGCTGCGCAAAAGGGCCTTTTCGTGCATTAGGGGGCAGGGGGGAGAAAACCAGGAGCTCAATGAAGGTATTGATGACCGCAAGCAAAAAAAGGGGTCTGGCCCTCCCAAATCTCTACACATTATGAGGCATTACAACTTAAGTGTTCTACAAGAGTGGCTAAGGGGGAAGCACTGATGAGATTTGGTGCAGAATGGACAGGGCGAAAGTGGGGAAATTGTATAAGTACTATGGCTGCCGTACGCAGATCGTCCAGGGAACATGCACAAAAGTGAGCTTACGGCCCTGGTGGAGAAAATATGGGATAATGCTATAAGGCATTTATAACGTGCCTGTACACAAGTGTTTCTAGGAGCCAAAAGACAAGGGCGGGAAGGTGAAGGGAGGATACGACAAACAATCCTACTAGGCCTTGTCATTCGGATTGTGCAAGTGTGACAATAGAAGTGCAAGGGGAAGGGAGGGCTGGAGGGGGGGGGGCATGAGAGGGGGAAGTTGCAAGGGAGTGGAAAAAGGGGAAGTGCCATCAAGGCAGCATGGCTCTTATTAAGTGCAACCATAGTAGCACAGCTCTAGGTAAGTGCAAGAGACAGGGGGGCTGTAGGGGTTACAGTTACAGCCCTCAAGTCTACGGAAGGCCAGGAGGCAGTGAAAAGACTCTGAAGGCACCAAGCAACCAGTCAGAGCAGAAGCCAGGTAAGTTAGCATGGGAGCGAGATTGTGAAAAGGAGGGTCTTGAGCTGCTTTCGGAACTACAGGTGGTCCCCCGCTCAAGTCAGAGGGGCAGGGAGGCCGTTCCAGAGGGAGATACCCGCAGAGGAGAGAGATATCTACACCCCACTCGCTGCCTGCAGAAGCGCCTGACCCTCAGAGTTGGAGGTAGCCGAGCAAAGGGATCTAGAAAGAAAGTATTTCTGCAGAGAGTTGGATGTAGTGCGGGCCCCGGCTCCAGAAAGACATGGACTATGCACAGGGTCTTGAACTTGTTCCTTGCAGCCACCAGTAGCCAATGGAGAGATTTCAGGGCTGCAGAGATACGGTCTCTGGGCTTGAGGCCAAAGATAAGTCTTGCAGTCCTGTTCTGAATTAGTTTCAGGGGGCAAAGAGTAGAGGTAGGCAGGTTGAGAAAGAGGCTGTTGCAGTAGTCCAGCTTGGAGAGAACCAGGGCTCTGGAGACCAAGCTTCTGACGGAAAGTGAGGAAAGGTATAATTCCACGGAGGAGGTGCAGCTGTAAGTCAGCCTTCTTGATGTGAGGAGAAAGAAGGTGGAGTCAAAGATGATGCCAATGTTTTTTGCCTCACACAAAGGCAAGGGTAAATGAACAGGTGGTTAAACAAAGAGATCACCATGTTCCCATCACCATTCACCCCACTATTCCAGAACCCCCAATTCTCCCCAAATGTGGAATGGGGCATACAGGCAGTGAAAGGGGGCTTTAGGGGTGGGGATATGACCCAAAGCCAGGACGTCAACCTATTCGACCAATGCAAATCAGACTTTGGTGTACAAGAAAACGATTCAGATATCAACGACTTTGTCATTAGTTGTTTAACTCTATGGTGAGAGCAGCGGCCATGAGACAATTCACACTGCTTGAAAAATATATCACCACCGATACAGGCAATAGAAAGCCGGTATCTGTTCTCTATAAATTGCTATGGGCGGACCCTGTGACCCCAACTTTGCCATACATTAAGCAATGGGAAAACACTCTGGGGCACCCATTACCGTCATAACAATGGGAGAGGCTATGGGCTGACATCCCTAATTTGACTAGAGAAATCCAGATCTGGGAGATGTGGATGAAAGTGATGGTTATGTAGCCTTAGACCCCAGCCAAACTGAATAGAATGTACCCTAATTGCTCAGCTTCATTTGGAGGGGAAGTAGAATGGTCAAAGACTGGGGGACATATATGTTGGTCCTGCACAAAACAAACAATTCTGGGTCGAAGTGAAGGGCAAACTGGGGAAAATGTTTGGTATGCAGAGGGTCTGAGATATGGAACAAGGGATTCTGAACTTAAGGGTAAAGGCATATGTGATATTGTCCCTAGCAGTGTTACTGGTGATAGCACAAAGATGGAAGAAACTATACCCGCCAGGAGAACACAATTGGATACTGAAGATATAGAACTTTGTATCACTGGAGCGGCTGACATACTCCCTCCAAGGGGAGCAAGCCTGCTTCAGCAAGGAATGGGGAATGTATTTATTTTGCATTTGTATAGCGTGTGCAAGCCCTCAGGCATCAGGGCACTGTGGATAACAAGTTACATGAGGCCAATTAGAGGGAAACTTGAGCCACCTGCGTTGGCATGTTTGAGGGTGGGTTGAACTAGTCTTTGTGCATAGGGTGTTCTGAAAGCCCTGGTTGACTGCGGTTTGGAGAATATTTGAGACATGTATGGTGGTGCCGACTTGGAGATGCATCTCTATTTAATGGTTAGTGTCTTGAAGTGAATTATTTCCCGGAAAGGAAGCCAGTGTCCATTCCTGCGGGCAGCTGATATGCGTTCAGTTTTGGGGAGGTTGAGGAAAGCTCTTAAGGCATTTTGTATGACTTGGAGTTTAAGATTGTGGGATGAGGTGCCGGCAAATAGAGCATTTCAATAGTCTAATCTAGCACCCACCACAGCAATCGTCAGGCAGCTGTCTGGCGGAAGGGCCTTAAGGCGTTTTGTGGTGTATGCAGCCGATGAGGCAATGGCGTTGACTAGTCTGGTAAGTGTAAGATGGGCATCCAGATAGACTCCAAGGGTTTTTACTGAGGGCGAGACTGGGATGCCGTTTTTACATAAATACTGCAGAGTCCTTGTGCCCACAAGGCCTGTGTATCCTGGGTAGAACGTAAATCTTCACATGAAGGATATGATAGCAGTTGATTATCACGCACTAGATCCGGGGAAGGCAGGGATGAGGGGCAGCGGGGTAAGATGGGGTGATTTCAGTTGTATAACATATGTTTTTAAAAAAAAGAAAATACAGATAGACTATGGTTGTATAAAGAATAGACAGTCAAACATCAAGTATGTCAATGTACACACATAAGACATTGAAGTGGGATTTCATGAAGAAACTGATGTTAGTCATCTCAGCAACTGCACATTTCAATGGGTAAGAGCATGCTGCAGTGCTGGCAAGTATGGCCTTCTAGAAATTGTTAAACGTTGCACCCTTATATCATGTATGCAACACTTTCCCTTATTCCCAGCGCAGTCACTCCCGCCATTCAAGACACCTTTAAGTTATCCATTGGTGTTTGCAACTCCCCAGTATTAATTGTTCCCACACTCAATGCTTTTTGAAACCATAACCTGCTGGCGGAAGTTATGGTGAGGAGCAAGCAGAACACTTTAAAAAGAACTGCTACTGGGTCGGGTTTTATCTGGGACCCCAAGTTTAAGTGAGCAAGATCTCAATACATCCATCCCTCAGTTTCCCACGCTTTAAGAGCATGTGTAAACTGACCCATGAGGCTGTCCCACATTACCAACACATGGTAGATGGGGTTATTGGAGTCTGTATTTAAAAGGCTCCACAACGCACTAGAAACCTGTATTCTGTTGCATTAGCCGGTCACTTGGATGACCATGAACGGTCGAAATATTTGACAGAACTCTTAATGGAGAAGATTTTAAATCATTCACCAATGTTTCACTTTAATGATGCCTGCACCGATTGGGGCAAGTAAAGAGCAGGGGGGGGGGGGGGGGCAAATCACACAGTAAACTGGAATAGATGTCAGACCCCGAGAGATACCTCTAAAGGTAATAGTCATGTAAACCTCATGGGTTCCACCTGGTGGTCTTGAAAAGATCAACTCAGTCACTTGGGAGTGGGCTTCAAACAATTTTCTCAAGTTAATACTGGCATTTCAGGGCACCGACAGATTTCATTACCCCCATCACCAAGCGATGGCAACAAACATGGTTGCTTTGATCCAGGTGTCATGTTCCCTTCAATTAACATGGTTACGGTGTTCCAGAATAATGTGTGTTCCAGTAGGATTCAATATTTCGTTTTATGAGTGCCTGTAATTTGCCAAATCCAGAATTACCAATCCTATGATGGGATGATTTTTCAATCTAACTAGTGGGCTAGTGTGCTGAAGCAATCGACTAAGGCTACAGGAAACCAGTTGTAAAAAAAATCATGATTTCCTCAAGTCAGGCAGGACAAGCTACCCTTTTCATCACAGATGTCTGAATTCCTTTAATAGAAATCATACGCAGCCTATCTTCATAATGAAACCTTTTGAAAAAGTCCTCAAATTTCAAACGGTACTTTACATGACTGTTTATGCTACCCAAAATTGTATTTACCGTATTCATATTAGGACAGTCTGTATCAAACTGAGTTTAAGACTTCTTAATCTTTCCCCAACTGTACCTATGCATCTTAATAGGACATCAGTGAATACTCCTCTGGGTACTTTCATTCCTAAATTGACGTGTGATCCCGCCAGCTGAAATCTCCAGTGTTAAAATCTACTTCATGCAAAAAGCTTTTTACGGGCACAAGAATATTTTTATCGAAGTTGATTGTGAAACCACTTACATCACCTCATTGCTCCATTTGATCATTGATAATGACAGAGGTGCCAACTCTGATCAACAGATCACCAAACATATTTGTTTGCTCTGTATATGTAACCTTTACACTCCCCATTGGTTCCCTGGGATGTAGCAAGTGTTAATTAGCAAAAACAATGAGGATGAGCGGGGCATCCTCTTTTAGCACCCAGTTCAATCCAAAACCTCATGAGCAATTCATTTACCGTGACATTTACCAATAGCCAGTACAGAGGGGGGCTTCAGACCTAAACAGAACTTTGGGCCAAAACCTAGTTTAAAGGGGCTGAGACGACAGGTCAGTCAAGGCTACCAAATACTTCATGTGCTTCAAGAAAGAATCTTGTTTTGTGAATCCTGTAATTGCCTGTGGTTTTCCTAGCCAGACCCCCTTCTAAAAAAACAGTCTTCAGTAAAGACCAATCATGTAATAATGACCCTGTTCAGCAATAAAACCCGCATTTGTGCTTTGTAATTGGTGTGAAGCATGGAAATTGCTTGGTAATTTGAACATTTATGGATCTTTGCACTTTATTGCAATATAGAAACTTTGTTCTAGTTTGTCCCAACTGCAAATTGTCGATTAAAGACCATTTTTGTAGACAATGATTTGTCAAGGATTTATACAATTCACCTACACGGCCATATGGGCCAACGTCTTCGACCTCTGTGGTGGTTTTCACGGCATTTATATCAAGTTAAGTGAAAATTGTTATCCATTTATGTGGATGCTTCCTAAGGCAGTATCCAATTGTAATTTTTGGAGGCCATTTTTTGTCATCTTTATTTAGATTTCTTCCACAAACATTACAATAACATAAGTGACTATAAAAATCAATTAACCAAGTCTATCTGTCTAACCTATAATACCCTGAACGCAAGCATAGTTAATACCCGCCTTTGAAGCCTAATAAATAAAACACAAAGACACCATAAATCACAAGACATAAACCCCACAATCCCCCCAGCTAACATTTAACCCCTTAATTAACATTTACCAGTTTTTCACTACCTCAACCTAAACGTACACATACAGATCATTAAAATGTTCCCCCATCTTTCCATATATTCACCCTCCCGATTGTGTCTTAATGAGTTTTTTCAAAGTTCATAAGTATTTGCATATCCACCAACCAAATCCAAAGTTGTGGCTTTTTTCTAGTCTTCCACACTTTCACAATCTGCTTAGTTGCCATCAATAAAGCTTTATCGATCCAATACAAAGAATCACAGGCGTTCTCACATATTCCCTCACTTGAAAGGAAAGAGAACTGCCATAAAGTTTCTCAGAAATTAGATTCCCCTCTACATCAATTTGGTCTAGTATATCTCTCCAGAAATCCACCACTCTTACATTCCCAAAGCATATGTAAAAGGGTTCCCCTCTTATGTTGACAGCCCCAACAAAGGTCGCCATCCATCAATCCCATTGCACACATCCTCTCTGGTGTCCAGTATATACGACCCAAAACCAGTTGATGAACATAACGCAGTTTCTGATCCATCTCAGCTTTTACCGCCACCCTCCAAACATTTTCCCATACTTTCACCGACAGATCCCTCCCCAATTCAGTAGCCCAAGCCAGACATAGTTTCTCCCATGACTCCTTCATGTGTTTCTCTATTGGCATTAACTTGATAAAAGTTGATATCATACAGGGTGGAGTATGAACATTTCATATTTTGGGTTTTCCAATCATTGGTTCTCTTACCATCTGCTGCCTTTCAACCATTAATTTTGCTAAAGGTCAATACCGTCCATACTCCCTATTGCCCAGTTCGTACTGCTCCACTAGCTCCACAAAGGAAACCATTTTCTCGCATTTCCATATATCCCCAATTTGGAGGCAATTCTTAATTAAAAACTAATTTTTTAACCTATGCAGGGTGCCTACGAAGGAGTTACAATGGTTTGCAAATGTCACCGTCTTTCGCGGTTACAGTGCCATCTGATATCATTCTTGAGGACTAAGCAATTCTCCACCTTAAACGGACAACACATGGGCCAATACTCAGCCTTGTAGAAAGGCTTTTAGGGCAAGCCAAATCGAACAGTAGGTTGCTACAGAGTTTCATTCCTCGAAATAAAGTGGTCAATGGAGTTGTTTAATGTATTTCTTGACTACCACAATCCCCAAAGTATTCCAAGTGACAAATTAACTGCATGGGAGGTACAGAAGTGCAATAAACGTTCAAGAAATTAGGAGCAGGATTGGACTAGCGGACAGTTTCCATTGTTACAACAGCAACCTCATTTGTCAGGCTTTGGGGCATCAATGTAGTCGCCAATCCTGGTTTTATACCCATTAGGACAGTTCTTCTGAAGTCCAACTAATTGCTTAGCAAAACCATACAACTGAGACAGTACAAAACTCCACTTTTAGTACAAGGCTGTACCACAGGTGTATATGATAGCATAGACAGAGCAGCCAGGCTTACCTTGGGAGGGAGAGAAGGCTGTAGGAAGGTACAAATAACTTGTAGTATACCATGGGTTCACCAGAAACACTTACAACCAGAGGTATAATGCAAAATAAAGTGTTATAATAAATACAATTAGGCCAAGTTAAGTCTTGGGGTAAGTACTATGTCAGTCATAAACCCAAAAAAGCACAACACAATGCTTGAAGCCCAAAGCATGAACCTTCTTCAGAATACTAAAGTATTTTGAGGGAAGTCCGACCTTATCAAACACATTTAGTATAGGACACACCTATGCATGGGGAGTAAAAGATTACTTTACAGTAGGTCAACGGTAGTAGACTTTTTCAGTCATGCAGTGACACTCCATTAAGGAATCACTTAGTAGATGTTACCAGGATACTTTTCTGAATAGTGGAACACAGATTCAAGAACAGTATAACCCTAGAACTACATTCTGGATACCACTTAGTTATTCAAGGTGAGTAAGACCTGTTGGTGTAATATACAATTACAGTAGCTTTTCAGATCAGTGGAATACAGACACAGGCCCTCTGCAATGGTCTGGCCTCACACTTTGCCACCAAAACCTAGGACATTCTGACCATCCTGTCTGCACTCCCTCACAACCCATCCCACCCCCCGCCACCACCACACCTCCACTCCCTCTTTCTTCATCTTTTACCTCCTTCTCTCCTGTCACACATGAAGAAGTTACCAGAGTTGTCCGCTCCATGAAGGTCTCTTCTAAACAGGTCTCCCCTTGCTCATCAAGGATAACATTGGCTCCCTTGCCCCTGCTCTCGCCGATTACTTCAATCACTACTTTATCACTGGATCTTCCCCACCTCACTTAAGCACTCCCTTGTGCACCCACTTCAGAAAAAAAAACATCCTCTAACCCCAACTGCCCTGCCAGCAACCATCTGCTGACCCCAATTGCCCTGCCAGCTATCACCCTATCTCCATCACCCCCTTACTAGGGAAGCCTTTTGAGAAAGTGGCTTTTCCCCAACTTAGCTCTCACAATGAACTTGTTGGAGGCCTCCAAGGCCATCAGTCTGGATTCCGGGCATCCAGAGAAACTACTCTTCTGAACACCTGTGAAGAACTGCTCTCATCTCTGGACTCCACTCCCCAGCTGTCCTTATCCTTCTTGATCTCTCCTCTGCATTTGACACAATTAACCATTCCATCCTCATAAAAAGGTTCTGCGATACACTTGGTACGGGCACTGGATTGGCTGTCCTCTTTTCTCACGAACTGCTCTTCCCAAGTCATCCTGGGCCCCTTCTCGCTTTCTACCATCTCCACATGTGGTGTCCCCTCAGGGCTCTATATTCTCCCCCTGGCTCTTTAACATCTACCCGGCTCTCCTTGAAAGCCTCATCTCCTTCTCCTCAGACTTCCAGTGTTACACAGATGACACACAGCTCTTCTGGTTCCCTGCTGACCTTCCACCATCTCTGAATGCCTATCTGCAAACAGTCCTGGTGCGCCTCCAATGAACTCTGCCTCAACGCCTGTAAAACTGAGATCCTTCCCATTGGTACACTTGCTCTCTACTTCTCCCCAACACTCTGGCCTTCCTCCTTGGGCACCCCCCCTGTTCCTTCAACTGAAGCCAGAAACCTCGGAGTCATCTTAGACTCCTCCTTTTCATTCCTCCCTCACTCAGGACATTGCCAAGAAGTCCAACTATCCGCTCCTCCGTCTCAAAGCAATTCTACCTTTTCTCACTTTCCCTCAGAGGCTCAATGTGACTCAAGTCCATGTTCTCTCAAGACTTAACTACTGTAACAGCCTCCTCCTGAACCTTCCTTCTTCCACTCTGCAACCCCTCCAGCTTATCCGGAATAGGGCACAAGACTAATCCTTGGCCTTAAGTCCAGGGACCGCATCTCTCATGCACTAAAAAGTCTTCACTGGCTCCCGGTTGCTGCACAGATCAATTTCAAATCCCTCTGCACCATCCACACGGCTGTCTGGGCCCGGAGACCACACTATCTTCAACTCTATCTCTATAAATACTCTTCCCCCTAGACCACTGTTCTGGCACCAACTCCTTGTGTGTAAAGCATAAGCAGAGGGCAGAGGGTCGCCCTCTTTCCTCTGGGCTCCTCCTTCGGAAAAGCCTCTCCCTACCTCTCCCTACCCCTGCGCCTTCAGCAGGATCTTCTCAAATTCTAGAAGCTCCTTAAGACTTTCCTCCTCCTCTCCTCTGCTAATCTCACAGTTGCTGAACCAGTGTCTTTGGCCCTCATGCATCTTCGTGGCTTTGACCTCCCACACCAATTTTTTCACAGCTCCTGTCTTTCCAAAGCACTTTGCATCTGCATACCCTCCGCTCTGGAGACTTGCACTTGCACCCCTCGTGGCCCGGGTGGCGAAGCACTCAACTTCTAGCATTTAGGCCATGGCTCACCCATGGGCTCGGACTCCCCAGCACTTACCCCCTCTTCCCGCTTCCTTTCTGCATTTGCACATTATGAATACTCACAAGGCATAGTATTTTCATCCCCCTAATTTCCCCCCTCTGCTCTTAAATATTGTGTTAATGTTGTAATTGTACTCCCCACTGTCCCTCCCTCTCTCCCTCCCTCCCTGCCCTGTGGGTGCTATGAAACATTATATTCTTATTGTATAAGCACCTAACAAGCAAACAATAATAAATAACTTTCAACACTAATTTCGGATTGCACCAGGCAGACCAAGATCAGCTACACCTACAGGACACGAAGAATGGCACACAGCTATTCTAGGCAGGTAAAACCTAAGGGTCTAATATACTATTACAGTTGGTTTTCAGATTTGTGGAACACAGACTAAGGTAAGCAGTAACTCTAACCGAGATGGCACAATGCAGACCAAGGTAAGTAAAACCTAAAACACACCTATTGAGAATTGCACACAGCTATTCAAGGTAAGTAAAACCCAAGGCCGACTTATTCTAGACAGACAATACAGCAGGTCAGGGGAAGCAAGACCCAGTTGGTAAACGTAGACAGTAATATTCTGAACGAAATAGTTAACTGAAGCCAACAGCATTACTTTTGGAAAAGAGGCATAAACAATTCACAGCAGAGTAAAATAATCTACATGTGGTGTCCCCCAGGGCTCTATCCTCTTACCTTGGCTTTTCAATATCTATCTGGCCCCTTTGGCCCACTTCATCTCCACCCTCTCGTCTAACTTTGTGTTATACGCATGACGCTCCGCTCTCTTTCAGGCTTGCCCTCAGCCACCTCATCTCTCTCACTCATTCATTCCTGTTTGTCTATCCGCAATCCAGGATTGATGTGCCTTCAATGATCTCTCCCTCAATGCCAGTAAGAAGGAGATCCTTCCAATTGGGACCCCTGCTCCCGCTTTCCATCTCTCACTCACTCCGGCCCCCCTGCTTGGGCCCTCTACCCTCAAGTTGCGCGGAGTCAAAAAAAACCTTGTCATCTTCAACTCCACTACTTCTTCTCCTCACATCACATCACGGAGCTTGCCAAAAAGAGGAATGCTATCTTTTCTCACTTTCCCCCAGAAGTTCACTGTCCCAGAGGCCTGGTTCTCTCCAGACTGGACTACTGCAACAGCCTCTTTCTCAATCTATCTGCCTCTACTCTCCGCCTTCTGCAACTAATCTCTAACAAGCCTGCAAGTTATCCTTTGCCTCAAGCCCAGGGACTCTCTCTAAAGCACTGAAATCTCTCCACTGGCTCCGGGTGGCTGCAAGGATCAAGTTCAAGACCCTCTGCATCGTCCACAAGGCTTTCTGGGGCCAGGGCCTGCACTATATCCGACTTGCTCTGCTGAAATACCTTCCTTATAGAACCCTCCGCTCTGCTACCTCCAACTCTGAGGGTCAGATGCTTCTCTAGACAGAATACAAGGTAAATCCCGCTCGTCTGCGGGTGCCCCCCCCCCCTCTGGAGCGGCCTATCCTCCCCTCTCAGACTTGACCCAGATCACCTGAAGTTCCGGAAGCAGCTCAAGACCTTCCTTTGTACCTCTGCCTTCTCTCGATTCCCTGCTAACTTACCTGTCTACTGCGCCGACTGGTTGCATTGTACCCTCAGTCTCATTGAGTACCAGACTCCTCCTTGACCAGTCTTCTGTGCACTGCCTCTTGGCCTACCATGCCCTTAGTGGCTGTAAGCTATAACTCCGACAGCCCCCTTGCCTCCAAGCACTTACCTGGAGCCACGCTGCCATGGCTGCACTTCCCCCTTCCCCTCTCAATTTCACTTGTCATTGTCGCACTTGCCCAATCGAACAAGGCCTAGTAGGATAGTTTGTCTGGTCTTCCCTCTTTTCTTGTGGCATCTAGAAACACTTGTGCACAGGCACGATATAAATGGCATATTATAACTTCAACCATACACCATGGAGAGACATAAAAAGGTCAACCATAAAAAGAGAAAGACTAGGTGGGAGAAAAAGATTCCCCTTCACCTAGGGACGAGGTAAAATAGTTACATAGTCAAAGCAAAGTGTTCTGGGGTGGACACAGGTCAGAAAGATTAATCGTAGATATGAAACTTTTACATAACAATACCCAAGACTAATCAATTGCACAGTGTTGAGGCGCCTCCAGACATTCTCAATCTGCATAACTCCTCATGATGTCTTCCATGTCAGTACCTTTTGTGGTAAGGTTTTGATCTAGCAGTAAGTCGAGTGGGTAAAATCACCATCTAGAATTGCACATTTTCTTTCCATTTTCAGATTTACCAAACAATCTCAAGGATCTAATTCTCAGCAGATGCACATTAGTCAAGGTTTTACCAGTTACTGTTTTTCACATTACCCAACAAATCTCTCATCTTTATCCACAACCGTTTATCGCTTCCAATGGCAACCCCTTTTGCCCTTTGTGGAAGAGAATGGACAGAACAGAGGAAGCTGTATTGAATCAAGTATGTACACAACCCAGATTCTGGCCAGCTTAACAGATCTGGGTTGTCTGCCCACAAACGGTTTGTTCGCGGGTGGACTGCCTGCAGCGTAACTGCTCTGGCCCCCCGTTTTCACCATTCATAAAATCTTTGTCCCCTGCCACCAATGTTAAGGATGCAGGGGACAACCCTGAATCTGAAGATACCGAACATAGGGCGAAGGGTCACCACTGCAAGCCCTCACTCTTCATGTTCTGTATTTTCGGATTCAAATTGAACGCACACATTCAAACTAATGGTAGTGATCGAATTTGGTCAAATTGACCCTTCGTTCCAATATTTACAATCAATTTGGGTAATACCAGCTTAACTGCTTGTTCAGGTGGGTTTCTTGTAGGAAGTAGTACTTTCAAACCGTGTTATTGATCATGCAGACATTCAACAAGGTTACACAGGTAATTTGCACAGCTAGCATGTTTAAGGTCAGGGATGTACTGTGGACCATCTAATTTTTGCTCATGTTTGAGCGGTTGATGGCGGTCTATGCCAAGTGTGACCAGCTTATTTGCCATACTGCTACTACCACAGGAACACAACAACGGAGGGTGGGAATTGCAGTGGGCAATAAAAACAAGTATTATTTCACAGTGGCAATGTAGATGTAGTCTTATCTATTGTTAAATAGGGTTTCTCAGAGCCTACTCTGGAGAGGGGTTCAGAGAAGCAAACCTAAAAGTGCAACCAGTTTCACATGAAAGTCTAGAACCAAACGCTCAATGGTAGGGTGGCTGAGCAATTAAGCTTAGACTCAGGTGGAGGTAAGCTTGTTGTGAAGAACTGTTAACAAGAGTAGTGGCTGTTAAGCAACAAAATCAAGTACGAAAATACACTATTAACCCAGTTCAGAAGTAAAATCACTTTACAAACACGTATTACACTTTGCCAACACCAAATGGGCTATCTGCCACCTTAGAATGCAACACAATTAATCTTAGGCTTAGACACTGTAGTAAACAGCTAACGTGGGGGGGGGGGGGGGGGGGGGGGTAGGGGGAGATTAAGAGAAAAGTTAAAGGCCTTAAAAACAAAGTTACTCACCATATTGATTACTGTACTCCTAGTCCATAGTCCTCTTTCAACCATACTGATGGGATACCTCAGCCCACTGGGGACGGACAAGAGCCATTTTTGCACTGCATAAAAAAGTCCCCTTTAAATGCATGCACGCAGGGAGTACCTGCCGACTCCTCCCATATGCCACCTCAAGTCCTTTTTACCCGCTCGTCAGCTGGTGAGGGACGTATGGAGGAAAGGGGACTATGAACTAGGAGTACAGTAGTCACTAAGGCGAGTAACTGTTTTTTACTCCTATGTCCGTCCCCTTTCCACCCTACTAGTGGAAGATTTCATAGCATCACAAATTCACGGGTTGAGTTAGTCGAACTAAGAGCAAACAAGTTACTCATGACTGCCTGAACAAATCTGGTGACACCCCTGCAACTGGTATCCAAACAATGTTTGCAAAAGGCAGACGGCATGGACCACGTGACAGCCTCGCTGATAACATCCTAAGGGACATAACTCAAACGCTACCGCAGAGGCTTTTGCTCTAACTCTACGTGCATGTCACGGAATTCCCCCTTTCTCACCTGGGAGCGATCTTTGCAGGATTTCTTGGGCGGTGTCTTCTTACGCACGGACCTGGTCTTGTATAAGCCTGCACGAGCCTCTTCTGGCTCCAGCATGCGTTCAGAGCTCCAGGATTCAGAGACTCGGGGATCCAGGAACGAATAAGGTGAGCAGACAGCACACGAGTCCGGGAAACAAGGAAGAAGGAAGAAGGAAGAGGGTAATGGGAATGGAATTAGGAGGTCCAGGAACAAGGATAACAGTGTAGCGAACTACGGAGCACACGTCTAGTCGCTGCTTGCAGTAGCATCGAGACGCGCGGAGGCGCAGCCTATTTGTAAATACGCTACGTCTGACGTAAAGACAAGGAAGATGTTGCACGTTAGACGCCAATGTTGGGAGTATCAAGGATTGCAAGCCCCGTTGTGACAAGGACCATGAGGTCCAAAAGGGGCGTGTTCTGTAGATCATGACAGCATGCCTCCTCCGAAGACTCGTTCCACCGGGTTTGCAGGGGTGTATGAGATGGTATCTTCCGAGCAATCGAGGGGTATTCAGGTTAGAAGCTGGTTCCCAGGTTCTTTCACTTGGAGGATATCCCTTCCATTCAACCAGGTATTGAAGCTGACCCCGGAATCGCATATTGGGGACACTTGATATTCCACTTGGTCGTCCACCACCACCGGAGGGAGTCTGCAAGATTTCCGGGAAGATCGGATGTAGGGTTTTAATAAAGAAGTGTGAAAAACTGGGTGAATCTTCTTCCAGGAGTCGGGTAGCTTGAGTCGATATGAGACAGTATTTATGATTTCCTTGACGGGAAATGGACCATAGTACCGGGGGCGGGGGGCAGTTTGTGTAGACGCAAGTGTTGGGGTAGTAGCTTCGAGGACAACCAGACTTGATCACCAACTGCATATGAAGGCCCTAGTCTTCTTTTAGAATCAGCATTTTGTTTAGTTCGTATTCTGGCCTTCTCGAAGTGTTCCTTGGCTTCATTGTGTACATTGATGAGTGTTTGCATCCAGGAGTCAACCGTAGGAACAGGTGTGGGATGTGGAAGAACAGAGGGTAACACTGATGGATGGAATCCTTGACTGCAATAAAAGGGGCTGGTCTTGATTGCCGAATGATCGGAATTGTTGTATGCGAACTCAGCCACTGGTATTAGGAGCGACCAGTCGTCCTGAACCTTTGTAGCGAAACAACAAAGGTATTGTTCCAGGGTCTGGTTTACACGTTCCGTAGCTCCATTGGTGTGTGGATCATAACCTGATAGATCGCGTTGGATTCCCAGAATGCGACAGATGTTTCCAGAATTGTGAAACGTATTGAGGTCCTCGGTCTGATATGATCTTGTAAGAAAGTCCATGTAGGCGGAAAATGTGTTCCAGGAAGATTCCAGCTAGCTCTGATGAGGATGGTAGTTTATAGAGGGGTGTAAAGTGAGCCATGTGAGTGATCAAGTCAATGGCAACCATGATAGTCGTGTATTCCCTGGAAGGTGGCAATTGCACAATGAAGTCTGTAGCGATGAATTCCCATGGTCTTGTTGGTAGAGTAGGCTGTAGTAGAAGACCTGCTGGTCTCTTGTAGTCGGAACAAACCCGATAGCAAATAGAACAGGCTTGGATGTACAGTTGTACGTCTGTCTTCATTCTGGGCCACCAAAATTGTCTTTGTATAAGACGGAGAGTGTTGGTGATGCCACGATGTCCGGAACAAAGGGTATCGTGGCAGAGGTTGATTATCCTTTGTTGTAATTTCTGTGTGAGGATGACTAGAGCATTATCCTTGAACAAGTATCCATCCTTGATTCTTACATCCCATTGATTCTTCCTTGAAATATCCTTCCAGAGCTCAGGGCATTGGGTTTGTATCCAAATTTCTTCGAGGAGACTGACCGCTTGAGCAACAAAAATCGTGTGGGGAAACATCTTGGGATAGGTCCGATCTTCAATTGTTTCGTAGTCAGGACGTCGGGATAAGGCATCAGCAATTATGTTCTGTGATCTGGGGACATGATGGATGTGGAACTGGTACTGGGCAAAGAAGAAGGGCCAACGGGCCTGACGACTGTTCCTACACTCCAAGGATTGTAGAACTTGAAGATTCCGATGGTCCGTGCGGACCTGGACTGGGTTTCTCGCTCCCAGAAGTAGGTGTCGCCATTCGGTGAAGGCTTGACGGATGGCTAACAGTTCCTTTTCCAAGACAGAGTAATGTGTCTCACTGGGAGTCACAAGTTCTTGAAAGATAAGCAATGGGGTGTTCCATCTTGTCCTCAAACTCTTGCTTCAGCACTGCTCCTATGGCGCAGTTAGAGGCATCCGTCTCCAATATGAATGGTCGATTTATGTCGGGTTGGGCTAGGATGGGGGCTGGAGTAAACTGTCTTTGAACATTGGAATGCCTTGTCTTGAGGTGTAGACCAGAGAAAGGGAGTGTCTTTCTTCAAGAGTGCAATGATCGGCTGAACAATCTCAGAAAAGGTGGATATGAACTACCGGTAGAAATTGGCTAGCCCCAGGAAGGATTGAACTTGTTTCACAGAAGTGGGAGCCGGCCAGGATAATATGGCTTTTACCTTTGACTGATCCATACCAATTCCTTCTGGACTAAGGACAAATCCTAGGTAATGAACAGGGGTCACATTAAACAGGCATTTCTCGGGCTTGGCTAGGAGTCTATGTTGACGTAGTCGTTGTAAGACAGCCTTAACATGTTTTTCATGCCTTAGAATGTCCTTGGAATAGATCAGGATATCGTCCAGGTAGACAATGACGAAGATGAACAGCATATCGGAGAACACCCTATCCATGAAACGTTGAAAGACGGCAGGGGCATTAGCAAGTCCAAAGAGCATTACCAGATATTCGAAGTGTCCAAAGGGTGTTCGAAAGGCTTTTTTCCATTTGTCTCCTTCCCTGATAAGAATCAGATGATAGGCACCCATGAGATCCAGTATCGTGAAGATTACAGCTCCTCTCAACGCTTCCAGGATATCCCAGATCAAGGGTAAAGGGTAGCGGTCCTTGAGGGTGCATTGATTTAATCCACGATAATCGAGGCAAGGTCTAAGTTCCTTGGTGTCCTTCTTGGGAACAAAAACAGTGAGGCTCCAGCTGGGGATTTCGATAGTCTTATGGTGCCATTTTCAAGGTTGGTATCCAAGTATTCTCATAGGGCTCTCTCTTCAGGTTCGGATAGGATGAACATCCTCCCAAAGGGAATCACTGCTGAGGGTTCTGTGTCTATGGCGCAGACTTCAGGTGTGTGAGGGGGTAGAGCCTCTGGACTATGGCAGTTGACAACACATCAGCATAACTCTGATAGGCCTTCGGAACCGATACAATATTGGAAACCATGAGCGAAACTTGCTGATCTATTGATGGTTCTTTGGAAGGTGTCACGGATGATTCCAGGAATAGACAGTGAGACATACAAAACTCAGATCCAAGAAATAAGGATCCTGATGCCTAGTTGATATAAGGATTATGCTTCTGTAACCAGGGCATACCCAGGACCATGGGATAATGCGCACGCAGACTTAATGATGTCAAATCTGATCAGCTCTTGGTGATGGTTTATTGAAAGTTGGATCTCTTTAGTCTGCAGGCTTATAGGCCCTGAAGTGAGGGGTCTTCCATTGATCGCTTCCACCGGTTGCATGGTACTTCGTGTCTCGTACGGAATGTGGTGACACGTAACCCAATCTTGATCAATGAATACTCCCATAGCTCCGCAGTCAACCAAGGCCAAAATGGAGTAGGTCTTATTCTTGGATGGCGATAGAAGGGCCTGTACAATCACTAGGCTGTTTTGTCCAGTAGAGTTCAAGGATCGAATAGATGTGGAGCAAACATCTCTTTCCCGAAGCTTTGCTCCTTCTAGGATCGGGAGCTGGCGTTTCCCGAATGCCGAGGTGGGGCTAGAGGGCATTCTCTAACCAGGTGTTTATCTGAGGCGCAGTACATGCATAACCCTGTATGAATCCTTCTCATCCTTTCTTGCGGGGATATGGGTCCACGGAAGGCTCCTATCTGCATAGGTTCTGGTTCAACAGCTGACCCTGGATTTGTGTCAGTCTTGGAGGTAATCTCGAAGGATGCCTTCGGGGAGGGGGGGTTACTTTGGATTTCCTTTTTTCTGCCTCTCTTTCCTGGATACGAAAATCTATTTGCATGGCAAGGTCCAAAAGAGCCTGGAGTGAGCTGGGGCGAGCCACTCCGGCCAACTCATCCTTTACACTCCTGATTCAATCCCCTTCTGAAAAGTGTCAAACTTGCTTCAGGTGACCAGTCAGATTCCTTGGTCAATTGCTTGAATCGGGTTACAAAATTAAGCATATCCTGGGATCCTTGTTGAAAGTCTAGCAGGCGCTCCTGGGCACTATAGACCTGCTCAGGGCAGTCAAACATGTTTTTAAGGGCTTGGATGAAACTGTCATAGTCATCCAGGAGGGCATCACCAGAATTGATTAAGGTCGTAGCCCAAGTTAGAGCATTTCCGGAAAGGTGTGAAATTATGAAGCCAACCTTAGCCCTAGGGGTTGAAAAGAAGTAGGGTTTAAAAGTAAAGTGAACCAAACAAGAATCAAGGAATCCACGAAGGGTTTTTGCCGACCCATCATATTTGTCAACAATGCCGCCCAGCAATAGGCTTTCCTTTGTGGCAGAGTCATGGGATAGAACTAATTGTTTGAGAGCGGCGTTTTCCGCCTTTAAATTTTGTACCTCGGTCGTTAGTTCTTGCATGCCATGCATGAGATCCTGAACAGCCGCTTACATGTCGGCTTCGACTTCAGTCGTTTGGCGTCTCAAACTGTCACGGAATTCCCCCTTTCTCACCTGGGAGCGATCCTTGCAGGATTTCTTGGGCGGTGTCTTACGCACGGACCTGGTTTTGTATAAGCCCGCGCGAGCCTCTTCTGGCTCCAGCGTGCGTTCAGAGCTCTAGGATTCAGACACTCCGGGATCCAGGAACAAAGAAGGTGAGCACACGAGTCCGGGAAACAAGGAAGAAGGAAGAGGGTAATGGGAATGGAATTAGGAGGTCCAGGAACAAGGATAACAGTGTAGCGAACTACGGGGCACACGTCTAGTCGCTGCTTGCAGTAGCATCGAGACGCGGGGAGGCGCAGGGGCGTGGCCCATTTGTAAATACGCTATGTCTGACGTAAAGACAAGATGTTACACTTTAGACGGCCATGTTGGGAGTATCGAGGAGTGCAAGCCCAGTTGTGACAAGGACCATGAGGTCCAAAAGGGGAGTGTTCTGTGGATCATGACAGTGCATGCATGCCTTTAGTCAGTCAGTTTACGAGATGAATGGGAGTAGTTGACGGCAGATACAAGCCACCGCCAATAGGGGCCTTTGATGCTAGTCTGCCTGGATTGTGACCACCGAGCATATGATTTTCTGATATGCTTGGTTCCGTCAAGGTAAAAGTTGAGAGCTCTGCGGACATCTAATGTGTGGAGGCTAGCATCCGCATAGGGCTGAGGCTTCATAAAGAAGGTCGGGAGGACCGCCTCCTCATTAATATGGAAAGAGAAGACCGCTTTTGGTAGGAAAGCCAGGTTTGTGCGCAGCGCAACCATGTCCCTGTGAAAGAACATGCAAGGTTCTGATGCCGATAATGCTTGGATCTTGCTTACCGCCATGGCGGAGGCAAGGGTGGCCAAAAGCTTCTGGTTCCAGCAAGCCCTTCCTTGTGGTGCATTCAGCAGCGGGTTTGCGAGGTTCAAGCCAAGGCAGGAAGTGGCTAGTACAAAAGCTGCAGACCAAACGTAGACCCAGTGATGATTCAGACCTTTGAACTGAGATGGAAGTAAAGCAGGGTTTAAGACAAGTTGGTTTCACGAGTCCAGAGAAGGAAGGAACCAAGTTTAAGTTTTCCTAGTCCATTTGAAGGCAGAGGTCCAAAACGTTGTGGTTGCCCTGCTAATTCTGCCAGCACCAGCAGTCCTCCTAATGGGATTCTCTGATGGTACTCAAGCCCAAGGTGCTGCGATCATGTGGCAAATTATCTGAAATGGTTCCACCTCTACCTTTTTATGGAGAACTAAGGAGCGGCGTGGGGGGGGGGTGTATGCCAGGCATTTTATGGAAGAAACCTGCAACATTCAAACAGGCAGAGGAGTGTCATTCGGGGACAGCTTCCCAGATCACATTCTGGGAAGCAGCAGGACAAACTTTAATTGGTTGGTTTTATTTTTATTTTTTTTAATAACACGCCTAATATCATACCAGAGTTCAGTCTCTAAGCCTGGTTCCAGGATTCGAACCTCTGTTGCTCTGCGTGGTCTTGCTTCCAAGACCAGCGCATTGCCCCTGTGCTATCCTCCGTTCACATGGCTGAAGTGTGGTGTGCGAGCAGACAGTCCCTAAAACCCATTTTAGCTAGTTATCACAAACAGTGCACTGACTGGGAGTACAAGGCTGGACTAAGGCAAAAGTACATGCCCTTATATGGCACCTCCTGTCCTGAAAAGGAAGGTATCTTAACGAAAAATGACAAAGGGACACCGTGTCCTTGAAGCACTCCACTCAAGGCGACTTGTGCTACAGCGATAAGGTCTTACCAGTGCATCCCAAAAGAAGAGAAGCAGGTGAGGCAGGCAAAAGGGTCTCACTCATGCCAAAATCAACAAGGATAAGTCAATGGAAGAAAGTAGCAAAAATAACTTTTTCAGCACCTATCTATTGGTTAATAAGAAAATGCACAAATCCCTCCACTAAGGCGTACTGTGTATCTAAGCAGCTGTAATTAAAACAGTCTGGGTGTAAGCTAATAGCAAGGCATAAAAAGACACTCGCCCATCCCCCTCTGTTCTCCACATGCACACAGTCCGTCTTCTGAGGCCTGATTTTAATACAGTTAGAGCAGCACTCTTAGTTCTAGTAACCAAGCAAAACAGTGCCATCTCATTAATTTGCTTATGGTCAGAAATACCAGGGTAAACAGTGAGTCCCAAATGTTCACAACTGCTGCATCTCATTCAGTCTACTAAAATCAGCAGCTTGCAAAACGAGCAATGCTTTTTCCAATGTAACCAATCTTACTTTTCTAGCTGGAACTGCAAACCTTGATTCACAAAGGGTAGTGGAAGACCCCATGCCGGTGTGTCTGGCCATCCCCCTACTAGCGGACCATTCCTGCCGTCTGGTCTGTCAGTCTCTGCGACCACAGCCTTAACAGGCCAAGTCTGCTCCATCTGGAGCCCTTCAATGTGTCGGATGAGTGAGAGGGAGCATTTTGCCATTTTTTGCCAATGGTCCGTCAACATCTCTGGATGATCAAAGCATGCCCCAGCCCATAATGCAATGTGTGTGCAAGATGGTACATGTATACGAAAACATGTGCTCCTGGTTGCTGCAACATGGCGTGCAACAGTTTCCCTGCACACCATCAGCACAGAAAGCTAATTAACAACCGTAGCTCATTCCATCTGCTCAGTGAATCATAATTAAATCAAAAAAGAAAATCATAGAAAAGAGAAATCCAAAGAATCGATGCTTCAGAGGTACATGATTAGAAGGATGTGGACAAAGAAAAAAAAGGGAAAAATTGGGGCCGTCTGAAAAGGGTCAAGACATCACATTCAGCTGGAAAGTGGGATGTTATGAAATGTGAACCATAATTTAACGATCAGCACTGCATTAAAAGTAATGACATTGAACCAATAACAAATGTAGCCCACTCTTAGTTACGATAATTAGAGTTTGTTTTTTTAAACTTTAGCTTAACTAAGGGTAGTAATAGCCTTGTAGGGGATCTACACCACCTTTATCCAATTACGAATATTTTTAAAGCAAGTGGAGACCAATGGACATTTTGGATTCCTTGTATTCACCTGAGCTCCAAGCTTGGGCAAAGGATGCTCATGTTCGGTCTTCAAGGGGAGGATCTACGCCACATCGCTTAAAGCCTCCTTAAGTAACTGTCCAACAAACTGGGTCATACCGTAGGTTTGTCTAATCATTGCATTAATACTTCTATTGACTCCCCATAACCTCATACGGTTTGGGGCATTACTGCATTCAAGGTTTGGTTAGATTCTCTGAGCTCTTGCTAAGCATGGAAACCTTAATTTCAGTAGTTCAGGCTCCACTGTTTGATCAACTTTCAAGTTCAAAAATGTTAACTCCATGCTGTTGTTGGTAATCCGCATTAAGCAAGTGTAATCTAGCAAGTGTAATCTAGCAAGTGTAATCTACCAAGGCAATAAGATCTCCAAGTTTAAGCCGCTACTTTTCCTGGAACCAAGAAAGAAAATCCGTAAAACCTTGCACAATGTAAGCAAGTGGAAGAGTCACGGTCAGTCTGGCTCCTCTTTTCCACTTTCTTTTAAACACTTTTCCTTGACTGTTACGATGGTATAAACACCTACTGATACACATACAAACTTCAGTGTGGGTATAAAGCAAAGATAGGGTTCACATTGACCCTACCCCATCATACTTTGCCATCTCAATGGAATAAAGCCTCAGAAAAAGAGGCAAGGATAGCAATGGTCCGAGTTAAACACCACAAGTCTGCCTACTAAGTGGCCACTGCAGCAAGGATCAGTCACCTTATAAGGAACAAGTTACTTACCTGTAACTGTTGTTCTCCAGCATGGGTCTGGCATGGATTCACATGCTCATGAATATTCCCCGTCGTCAGGCTGGGAATCCTCGGTAAAGAAAAATCAGTATCAGTTTCGTTTCTGATCTGTAACCAATCATTGATCTCTGCGTCATACTGACCACAGCCAATGACTGCCATCTCCCTAAGCCCCGCCTCTGGCAGCCATCTTCAGATTTGGTAGCACGTGAAGTGGCAGTATGACCAAGTGAAGAGCCGCAGAGGGGTAGGCAGGAGGGTTCGCATGTGAATCCATGCCAGACCCATGCTGGAGAACAACAGTTACAGGTAAGTAACTTGTTCCTTCTCCAGAATGGGGTTTGGCATGAATTCACATGCTCATGAATAAAAGAATACATAGCAGTACACATGCACAACCACGGGAGGTGGCAAAGGCTCAACATTAAGCATTACATCCAAAACTCAACATTAAGCAATTCTTACCTTCTCACCAGGCTCACCTTAGGCGAACAGGTTGCGCAGCACTGCTTGGCCGACCCTGGACTCCTCCCTGGAATCCTGATCGACGCAGTAGAATTTCGTGAAGGTGTGCGTCGACCTCCACGTAGCAGCCCTGCAGATGTCCAGCAAGGGCACACCAGATAGGAACGCCGTGGTAGCTGCGATCGCTCTGGTGGAATGGGCTCTCGGACGGCCAGGCAGCGGTCGGTTTGCCAACGATGACAGTACATGATACAGCCGGAGAGCCATCTGGAAATGGAAGCCTTCGAGAGAGCCTTCCCCTGAATGACAGGTCCAAAGTTCATAAAAAGTTGTGACGTCTTCCGAAAACTCTTCGTGCGGTCCACGTAGAACTTCAGCGCTCTAGCCACATCCAGCGAGTGCAAAGTCCTTTCAGCCGGCGACAAAGGCGACGGGAAGAAAACAGGCAACACCAAGGGTTCGTTGAGGTGGAAGTCCGATGGCACCTTGGGCATGAAGGAGGGGTGCGTCCTGAGCACTACCCTTGTGTCGTGAAAAGTCAAGTACGGGGGCTTGCAGGAAAGGGCCTGGATCTCTCCCACCCGTCGTGCGGAGGTGATGGCCACAAGAAACACTTTTCTACGACAAGAACTTCAACGGAGCTGAGTCCAGAGGCTCTAACGGAGGTCCCATGAGCTTGGTCAGCACCACGTTGAGCTCCCACGCCGGGGCTGGGGCCTTCACCGGCGGGAACGATCTGAACAGTCCCCTTCATGAATTCTTTCACCAGACGATGAGACCACAAAGACGTCCGTCCCGTGGTTCTGGTGTATCGGGAGATCGCAGCAAGATGAATCTTGATCGAAGCGTGCGCCAGTCCAGCCTTGGCCAGCGTCAGCAGGTACGGCAGTACTTGTGGAGCCGTAATCCGTAGAGGGTTAATCTTCTGTGCGTGGCACCAGACAGAGAACCTCTGCCACTTGTGTCCATAGCATTTAAGAGTTGAGGACGCCCTGGCCTTTGCAAGAACCTCTCTGCAGTCGGCCGGTATGTCGTAACCTCCAAACTCTAAAGCTGCAGGAGCCAGGCCTGCAAGTTCAGCGACTTCGGGTCGTGATGTAGGATGGCGCCTCCTTCCCTGGAGAGAAGATCCGCATCCACTGGCAGCTCGATTGCCGGGGACGCTTGCAAGTCCAGAAGGTCCGGGAACCATATCTGCCTCGGCCACGCAGGTGCGACGAGGATCATCCTGCACCGTGACCTCTTGAGCTGGTTGATGAGCCGGATCAGCAGCGGCAATGGAAGGAACGCATATAGGAACAGGCCCTCCCAGGGGAACGAGAAAGCATCGCCCATGCTCCTCGGCTGGGGAAACCTGCTGGCGAACCTCCGGCACTTGGAGTTCGTCGCCGTTGCGAACAGATCGATCTGGGGTGTGCCCCAACGTCGGAAGAGGCGGTCCACTAGATCCTGTCGTAGTTCCCCACTCGTGGCACGAGCGCAGCTCTCTGCTAAGAGAGTCGGCAATGGTGTTTTTTATTCCTGCCAGATGAAACGGCACCAGAAACATCCCTTGGGCGACGGCCCAATGCCACAGATCCTGCGCCTCCTTGGACAGGGCTGGGGATCTGGTACCTTCCTGATGTAGAGCATGGTGGTGGTGTTGTCGGTGAAGATCCTCACCACCTTTCCCTTGAGGGACGGAAGAAAGAACCTGAGGGCCCAAAACACTGCACGGAGTTCCAGGACGTTGATATGGAGGGACTTCTCCGTCGGCAGCCAAAGGCCCCTCGCGTGCAGATTTTCGGTGTGCGCTCCCCACCCTTCCAAGGAGGCATCCGTGGTCACTGTCTTCTGGTGGCCCGGGGTCTGGAAGCCCATGCCCGTCGTCAGATGCGCTCGGGTGCCCCACCACCGGATCGCTCGTCGGAAGCTCTCGTCGAGTGTGATCCTGTTCTCGAAGCTGCCCGTCGTCTGGATCCAGCGAGCGTCCAGGAACTCCTGTAACGGGCGCATCCGAAGCCTGCACAGGCGGATGAGATAAATGCAAGAAGACATCATTCCGAGGAGGGACTTGATGGACCTCACCCTGGCCGCGTCCGCAACCAGCATCCGCTGCACCTTGCCCAAGATGGCCCTCGTCCTTTCCTCCGACGGAGAGGCCAGAAGCGCCACTGTGTCGAGCTTCGCTCCCAGAAACAGTGCGTCTTGCGCGGGCACCAGGTGGGACTTGGCGTAGTTTATGGTGAATCCCAGGTCCGTGAGTAGTTGGACGGTCCTCGCCGTGTGCTCCGCGGCGAGCTCCTTTGTCTTTGCTCAGATGAGCCAGTCGTCCAGGTAGGGGTAGAGGTGGATCCCCTCCAGGCGCAGCCGCGCCGCCACCGGTGCGAGGCACTTGGTGAACACCCTGGGTGCCGACCTCAATCCGAAGGGAAGGGCTCTGAACTGGTAGTGACGCCCTTGGACCACGAATCTGAGAAACTTTCGGTGTCCCTTTAGGATGGGGATATGGAAGTAGGCATCCTCCAAATCCAACGACGACAGGAAATCGCCCTCCTCCAGCTGACCCAGGACGTGCTTGGAGGGTGACCATCCGGAACTTCTGTGCCTTGATGAATTTGTTCAGTCGTCGTAGGTCCAGGATGGGACGCTATCCTCCGGTCTTCTTCACGAGGAAGTATCTTGAGTAAACTCCGGAGCCCCGAAGCCTCTTTGGGACAAGCTCGATGGCGCCTTTCTTGAGCATCGCCTTTACCTCCAAGAGAAGTTAAGGGACGTGATGTTCCTTCCTGGCCACGGGGGGAACGCGCGGGCACTTCTTTAGAAACTAGAGTGCGTGACCCTGGCCCAGGGCGTCCAGCACCCAACGGTCGGTGGAGATCGCCAGCCGGCCTCCCACCGGGATGCTTCGGTGGGGGCCCGACCCCACGGCCGGTTCAGTCCTGCTTCGACGAGGCTTTGCCGCCTTGTCCTCCCTGGCGACGACGGCGGGGTCCGCCCGACTTGCCTCGTCCCCTGTAGGCTTCCTGTGACGACGACCGGGCTGCTTGATGGTAGGTGGAATATCCGCCGCCGGAACCTTTGGAGGCACCCTTCTTGCCTCCGGCCCTCCGAAAGGGCGGCCGTCGTTACAGGAGAACACCAAGTGTCAAACTAGAAATTATATCGTGCCTCCTATTGCTATGAATATATGTATATTGGCATACGCCAACCTGCTAACAAGCTGCTTATTAACTACATGTGAATAAACTCGCATTGCAAGGTCCTGACCTTAGAAACCATGTAAACTGTCATTTTGGGTCAAGCCGCCATTTTAGGTTTTCTTGCTCTATAAAGTCACCATGTGAGCTAAAATGGTAGCCTATGTTATTCAGAACAGAACTCGATTGTCATGACCTCTGTACAGCTAATGTATACCTTGCCTGCAGGCCACTTGTTAGGGTCATGAGCTGAGACCTTGTCCTTCTGCTGACCTGTGTGCAATGGATTACCTGGATCACCGAAACTGATCTATAATTGAATGAGAACACCTGCTTAACTATATTGTATAAATTAAGTCCTGCATTGTAATGTTAGGCCTAGAGCATACATTATTACCATTTCTTCTTGTTAATGTATAAACCTAAGATGAACTAGATTTGACCTGGCAAGGGACCCTAGAGCAGTAACTTATTTATGGAATGGTTAACCTGCAGAAAGGCTGGACAACAGGCTGGAGAAATGTATAAAAGCCTGACTGTTTCAATGAATATTTGCACTGACTGAGCACACCGAACCACGCCGGAGTTCGCTGTGTTGTACTGAGGGTCGATAGCTATCTGAATTTTGTTCTGTTCTTTTGTAACTGGATTCAGTATAAAATAAAGTACTTTGTATGGTCCTTTGTAACCTGTGTTTGGTGAGTTTCCTTTTTGGTTACCCTGCCTCATTATTTCCTTGTTTTCACACAAGAGCCCGGGCCGTCTCTGTGTCCGTCTTGATGGCTTGTAGGGAATCGTCCACTGTTTTCCCAAACAGGTTGCTCCCGTCGAATGGCATGTCCAAAACTCTGGTCTGTACGTCCTGCCGGAAGTCCGTTGCCTTGAGCCATTCACGCCGTCTAAGGCACACGCCATTGCCCAACTGGCGAAAACCAGTGTCCGCGATGTCCGTCGCTATCGTAATGGCGTGGTCCGACGCCACTTCTCCTTCCTGCAAGATCTCTAGGGCCTCAGCCCTCTTGTCATCCGGTAGGAAGTCCAGCAGGGGGGCGATCTTGTACCACAACTCCCTGTCGTAGCGGGCTACGATGGCTAAGGCGTTTGCAGCCTTAATCGTCATCGGTGCCGATGAGATGACTCTGCGTCCCATCGTGTCCAATTTCTTTCCCTCGCCGTCCGGTGGGGAGGTCGGCTGTGCCCGAAGGCACAAGGGGGCCGCGTCTGGGACCTGGTACTTCTTCTCGTACCGATCCCTTCTCGCAGGCGTTGTGGATGGGTTCTTGAGGAGGGCGAGACCCTCATCCCAGATATCGTCCAGTAGAGGTACAGCAAGGACCGTCTTCCTCTTGGTCTCGCGCCGTTGATAAAGGAAACCTTCCTCCTTCTCTCCCGGGCAGAGCTGGAAAAGCTCGGATGCCCTGGCGATCATGGCATGAAACGATCCAATCTCGTCGGGCGGAGAGGCCCGGGGAGGAGGTGACGACGGAAGATCCTCATCGTAAACCTCGTCGTCTGTAACCGTTGCGGCCGTGTCCGTCCCCGTATCATCCCCACGGGTCGTGGACGGGGAGGAGGGCTGAGCAGGGCGCGATGGTTGAAAAGGAGGTGGAGGATGAATCCTTCTCTTAGGAGGAGAGCTCCCAGAAGGGCCTGGCTCCGGGTCCCCCGTCGGGAGCGGTTCCTCCGTTGGTGGTAACGGCAATCTCGTCCTCATCTCCGAGTATAAGGACTGTATAGCCAACAAAATGGCCACCGAGTTGTCTTGCGGCACTGGTTGAGGGGATTCCAACGGGCGGTCAGGAGCCTCGTCGGCACCCTCGACGTTCTCGTCGTCTCCTACGTCGGGATCCCGCCCGACGGGCTGGTCACCTTCCACGCCAATGCCGTGGCTTAAGACTTCGATCAGCTCCTCTTCAGAGGTTGAGGCCGAATCCACGACGACCTCCTGCCCCCCCTTTTTCTTCTCCGTCGGAGGTTTCACGGGGGTCCTGTCGATGGGCTTGAAAGAGGACTCCCTCCGCAGTGGCAGGGAGACTCTGAGCCCCGAAGTCGCCTCCACTAGTGTAGCCTCCACAGGCTGAGCCAGGGTCGCCGCAACTGTCTCGATAGAGGCCTTGGCAGGGTGGATCAAGGCTTTCACCACCTTAGGTGCGATCACCGCCTTCTCCTTGGGGGGGGGGGTGCGGGAGGGTCACCGCCTCGCTCCCCCTCCGATGGGGCCTTCGAGCTCGACCGGGGTCTCTCCTGGAGATTAGCCGGGTGCTCTGCCTTCCTCTTACCCGAGCCAGAGCGTTGGCTCGTGGTTGATGGCGCCGGGGAGGATGCGCCCTGCCTGGCAGCCGTAGAGCCCGACCGTTCGGCGCTCCCGGTGCCAGCGGATTCGCGGTGCTTGGCCTTCTGTTGGACCCCCGTCGCCGGGGCGCCCTCTAAGGTCTTAGAAGACCGCTCGGACGACGACTTCTTCTCGCCTGACGGGCTTTTACCTTCCAGCCAGTTGGCGAGACGCAGATGGCGGTCCTTCATGGTCTGCTCCGACATATTGCCGCAAAACGCACAGTCCTTCTCCACGTGCGTCTTGTCCTCATGCAGGCAGTAGAGGCAAAGGGAGTGTTCGTCCTCCTTAAAGACATTCTGAAGCTGGCATCCAGGGCAGACCCTGAACAGCTTTCCCGGCGTCGAGCTTCCCTTCTCCTGGGCCATGATCGAGATGGGCCTGAGAAACTTCTGGAGTCCTCCAAAAGCGTGGCTCGACGAAATCTTCACCCTTGAGGGGCGTAGAGGAATCCGACACGGGTCCCCGTTGATCGGATAAAGAAACAGTGAAGCTTGAGGCTCTTGACCGAAAAAAGAGAGAATTTTCCTATGAAAAAGCGCAAAAACGCACTTCAGCTCGAGAGCAATAGCACGAGGATCCCAACACATGAACGTGCGGTAAAAATCTGAAGATGGCTGCCAGAGGCGGGGCTTTGGGAGATGGCAGTCATTGGCTGTGGTCAGTATGACGCAGAGATCAGCGATTGGTTACTACTACGAAAGACAGATCAGAAACGAAACTGATACTGATTTTTCTTTACCGAGGATTCCCAGCCTGACGACGGAGAATATTCATGAGCATGTGAATCCATGCCAGACCCCATGCTGGAGAAATTTAAGAACTCTGCCTCCAAGTGTGGCTGAGGCACATGAACAATCTCAACCCACAGCGCTTGCTATGTTTTGTTATGTATAATGCACTATGAGCAAGCAATCGCAACATAAGAACACACTAATACACATTACATACCAAGACAACGCAAACCGGCAAATTTAGATAAATTAAATTGAAACGGAGGACAGCCCAAAGAAAAACACTATCATATCTATTGCCAATGCTTTTGTGAATGCAAAACAACCAGCACCCATTAAATGAAACATGCAGTGGCACTGGCTAAGTGTTTTGCTAAGATGGTGAAGTTGCACTTCTAAAACCCAATAAAAAGAGGCAAAGCAGGCTCTCGCTTCGTCAAGTGCAAGTAACTCATGTAGATAATGTTTTCCTTCCCATTCACTCCTGCATTCATGAGGCAAAACCAAAATCTACAAGTAGCCGCAGCCAAAAAACAACACCATGACAGTATGGGCTGTTCATGCTGAACACTTGACAACCCGAGAACTCCGTGGAAGGGAACTGGTCGAGCAGCACATGTTCAACGTTTATATAAACCATAGTGGACTTACTGCCAGGGCCTTTGATGGTGGCTGTTTTATGAGACCATTGTATGTACATCAATTTTCTGCATGCGTTACTTGCATGCATGCATGTTTGACAGAAAAATTAAGAATTGTAAATGTAATAGGTTTACGTACATTGCAGACTAAACAGGTAACGTGGAGAGGGTCATTCTAGAATTGAATTTGTTTACAGAGGGGCATGTGAAAAGATGATTGAAATTATCATGTATGCCCTATACCAGAAGAGATTTATGTACATGGTTTGCTTTTCATATATATTCATCAATCACATTTAAATAGATTTCAGTTTCTCAAAATGAAGTTGAAAGATTGCAACCTCCTTTATAAAAAAGAAAAACGTACTACGCCAATCACCACCATCGGCATTAACTTAAACATTAAACTTACCTTAAATTTGGGGTAATCATTCATCAAAATGGTCACAATTCCTATGTACGGCACAAACCTACCAGAAAAGGAAAAAAGTAAATCTCCTTGAGAAAAGAAAAGCTTAGGGATCAGTCACAATTTTAAAGCTATAGTAAATGGGTAGTGGAACAAGATCCACATAAAAAAGGAGCATGCACCAAGCAGAACTGCAGCATTTCCTGGCAATTTTAATTCTTACACCAAACCTCAACGTAAGCGGATATGAACGTTAGCAATGAGTCTGAAGACATGCCTTTCTAGTTCCTGCTTTTTACTTGTGCCCATTTACCAGCATTAACCAGTGTGCGACCTGTGCAGTTCAAATGCCTTTCCCTCACAGGGGCAGAACACAATAGGTAAGAAAAAGAACCGAAGAGACTTAATTTTCATGGGAAATTCATGTTTTGAGGGGGTGCCCAATTAATACAACAGGTGTCATTTTCATGACCACCTAAACAGATCACGCAAGGGAGAAACAAAACTTGCTCACGGAATGGACTAATTCCCCAACCCCACGTTCATTTAACATTCACAACCCTGGTGTGGAAATCAAGAGTTTTTCTGCAGAAGCCAGAAACATAGTTACAAGCTAAATATGCTCTTTTCTCAAGGCCCCATCCCCTACTGCTGCCTGGCTTCCCGTCCCGTCTTTTTCCTCACTGCCAAAACCATGAAAGGAGATCTTCGACGAGCGGGTTTGGGGGGGTGGAGGGGTGGAGGGGATGAGGTGAAGCGTCATAGGGACGACGAGGAACAGGACAAAAGCAAGAGGCACAACAACAAATAACTTGTATTTAAGATCAATCAGATACCTGCTTTCCTTGTGTGGTAGATGAACCAAGAATACTCAAGAAAAATATGATATGGAGCAGGTAGCACATAACAGAGGGAACAAAACAGCTTAACATAGCCTGATGCAAATTCTCGAGATCATGTCCAATGCTTAATGCCTTCAGAATGTGTGCGGAGTAGCCTTTGTCACAGACTTGCAGATGGCCACTGGTACAGGGCATTGGCATGCATCTGAAGCCATCCTGCCCGTGACGGCATGGGCATTGACAATAAGACTTAGCTGCAGATTTTACCGGGAAAGGTACAAAAAGCCCAGCAGAAGCGTGGAACAGCTCAACACACACTAGGTAAAACCTAAAGACTCTCTGCATGTCCAGTGCATGAAAGATGAAGATGGGGGGGAACAAGAGGACCGGAGAAACACTGTTCTATCCACAACCTTGTCTCAATGAACACCGTGTAGTGTTTCCCCGGCAGAAACTCATTGACTTAAGCAGACATAACTGCCCCCAAAAACCACAAAGGAAAAACACGAAGTCAAAAACTTCATGTCATCGGTGGCCTAGGGCTCAAACAGCTATTTGACAAAATAGAGCACAATATTCAAATCGCAACTAGGATCTTAAAAAGCAGATATTTTAGCAACAACAAAATCAGCACCAAAGGAGTTTAAACATGCTCTGGTTGCTGAAGGATACGGCCTGCAGGAATGCCACCAAAAACCCACACAGGCCAACATGATCCAGCAAGCACCGACATGGATCCACTTTCTCCATCAGCATCTAGTAGCTGAAACGCACTCACTTGCACCTTTACTGGCATTATCTGAGACGATGGGGTGCAACGCAAACAATCTTGGTTTACCATTGAAGAGATCCAGAATCAATGAAGATTTCCAGAAACAATGACTCAGGTGGCCAAGCTCATTGGTTGAGGGGCAGGGTGCAGAATACCTGCCCACCTAGGTATGCTATGGCCTAAAGGCTGAAGACCTATCTACCTTACTCCCTCTGGGACATTCAAAGGACCTACAACTCCTCTGTATTCCCACAAGTTGTCTAATGTGATAGTTTGCCTCTCCTTGATCTTTCTCCCCACAATCCTCCTCTGATCGGCCCTCCATCTTACTAAGTGCTCCCTCTCTGATCTCTCCTTCCTATTCGGGGTCTCCTCCTTGCATCCATCTCCTCTCGCCCTTCATCCAACTATGCCTTTCAGTCTCTCGCTCCGTCCCTGGGATCTGCTCACTGTCCTCTCGACACCTTCCCTCTACTTACTTCGTGTTCTCCAACCACTCCTCCAACATCTCCTATAACTTATTTTCCTCTCTCTCGCGCATGCGCGCCCCATATTAATCTCACTTTCCACACCCCCTACTCCAACGCTCTCCTATTGTCATGTCCTTACCGTCTCCCCGGGTCCAGAGACACGCTCCTCCTCATTGTTCAACGCCGCTGTGGATCTGGAGCAAGTCTCCTCTCTTCCCGCTTCGCACACATGGGTTGCTGGGAATTCCCCACCATGCCTCCCCAGTGTTGCAGGCTTCCTCCCAACCTTCCTGTGATTCCACCTGCACGACTTTCCAGGCAGCGTGGATGGAGGTTGCCATGGCGCCTCCTGCATGCCAGGCTGCGAGAACACTGTTCTTCTGCTCACGTGACTCAGCGGTCACATGATCCCACAACAAGGAAGCCCAGTATAAAAGATTGGGGAAAACAGTTCTGTATTACTTCTCAGCGTTCCTGTGAGTGGTGTTCTGGTTTTTGCTCCTTGCAATTCCTGTTGCTGGTATTTTTGACGATGTCCTCGTTTTTCTAGACTACTTTTGGGTTCCTTGTGCCTTGGGTTTTGCTTCTGGCTTTTTTATTATTTTTTTAATCATTTTATTTTAACTTTGGCTTCCCTAAATTGGTCTTGGATTACCCCAGTGTTCTGGGGTCCTGGACTTTCTTCTTGATATTTAGGGAACTTTGGTTTCCTTTTGGATTTGCTGCTGGAACTTTCCCATATAGTGTCGAGCCTATTCTGGAACACTGACTTGCGTTTTCCACTACCATTGTGGGACTTCTTGACCACTGAACTGTTGTCAGCTGCATCCTTCTGGAAAGTATTTTCCCTTACTCAAGTGTTTCCGTTCCATTCTTCGATCTGCTGCTCTCACTAGGTAGGTTACAAGCACAGCTTCCATATATTGAAGTAGTATGCAGTTATTGGTGTATAACCTTGTCTTTTTTGTTTTAGCTGCTTGGGTATCCGGTGCTGCAGTTCCAGTTCCCCTGTGGCCACAATAACTGGTTAGGGAGTAGTTTGACCCTCTTTGAATGGCGCTTGGGGACAGAGGTATAGTCCACTTAGGAGACCACAGCTTGACACCCATTCCTCACAGCCTACATTCACTCAGACTTCTCACTCACATGCAGTACATCCACTATCATCTCTCAGACTGACTACCACACACAATTCAACTGAACTCCCATCCAACGTCTCCAGACTCCTCAGCAATCTGCTTCACCTTGAGCTCTCCACCTAGTCTCTTGGTCCACAATCTCTCCACCTGCACTCAACCGAACACCTGACCATTTTGTGCAAGAGTTCTTCTACCTCTGTACCTCCTACCCCCACTTCCCGCTGGTGTCTCTGAAGGATAATCTTCCCTTGTGCTTTTCCCAGGGTCTAAGCTTTCCCAACAAACATTCTCAAGCCTGCCTTTGGCCCTGACCCCTTTCCATTTGTCTCGTTTTCCCTCTGGTCTTGAAATGCTGGCCTTCGACCAAGTTCACCAACCCCTCCCCTAACCCCCAGCTCTTCTCTCCTTTGGCTGCCATCCACACCGTCACAGCTATCCTGGTGTCCGCTGACGGAGCAGGATTTGGAGCTGGAATTTCAGCTTTCAGGATCAGCACCGGCAGAGTTGATTGCTGGATATTGTTATTCTGAAACAGAGGGGCCAGAAATGGTGTAACAGACACTGGTACCAGGCAATACAGGGAACGTTCAGGGGGCTAGGGACTGGCCACCCCCCTCCAGCACCCTTGTGGGGAGATTAGCTCTGGCACACACCCTAATAGGCCGACTACCCCATATTGGGAGGTGCGCCCCCACCTCTCGACAGGGTCAAGCCCCAGAACCCATCATAGATCCACCAAATGCTGAAGTAGAGGACTCGGGCCTTGGAGAACTCCCTCAAGGCTGCCCCAGCAGAGGAGACTGCAGAAGACCAGGAATGCCATTTGCGTTCTCTCCAATGCAGGGCTCTCAGCAAATGGCTGGCTACTCTGCTGGAATGCCATAAGGACCACAACACATCTCTGCAGTACAATTCTTCTTTCTGCAATACTTGGGCATGCAGGCTCATAATTATGGATATTTTGCATCTCAAAGCTCTCCTGTGAGCAATTGTGTACTGTTATAGGGTTGCATCGGTGCTGCAGAATGTCAGTGCTTGCAAAAGTGGTTCTTGTGGGACTTGAACGCTGTCTGGAGCATACACCCGAGAGGGTTCTAGGAGTATACATCTGAGTGGGTTCAAAAGCAGCCTTAAGCAAACTGGAAGCAGCCACTACATTGGTATCTGCCGTACAGTCAGCGAAGCAAGCTCCCTTTGGTGTGCCACAGCACAGAGACAGAAACAAACAGTCGCCAAGAAGACTTACTACAGTGTCCGGCAGTAGTTCTCATAGCAACTTTGGCACCAGTGCCAGGCTTACACACTTCAGGACCATGGGCTTGCTGTGAACGTCAGTGTTCAGGCTGAGGTGCTTTGGTACGAGGCACACCCAGGCGCATGAGTGCGAAACAGGGGGGGGTGTGGCCTGAGCCCATGTGGTGAGCTGTAAACACACACCGCTTCAGCTGAGATCCTTCATCGATCCTGTTTGGTAGCAATTGATATCCTACATCACAAACAAGAACATGATCGTGTGGCGGAAACCAACGTCTTGCTAGGTGTCGTCGTTCCGATCGGAATCGTTTTGCCAGAGAATGAGCGTTTTAGAAACCTGGCCTGGTCAGAATGAAAATGGCGGCCGGAGCCGCGCTGCATTGAGAAGGATGAGGAGCGGTGGTGCCACTGTACTGATTAAAGCACTCCGAGTGGCTGGTGTGCTGAAATACAGTACTGGTGTCCCTGCAACTGGGGGCTGCACCGGACGGCGGCCAACTGCCATTTAAAGATTATATACCTCGGATTGCAGGGTTTGCTGAGCCTGTCCCTGCGTGGAGTCCTCCTGCCTGTGGGGCCGACAGACTGGTGCGCACGGATTCCTGCTGGAAGCAGCGGCGAGCGGACCAGTGCGGTGAGGTCCGCTGCGTGCTCGCTTTCACCGAAGACCGGGTTGGGACCTGAAGAGTAGCCGAGTAAACTGACACATCTGGTGCCTGTGAAGTGGCTCTGCTTGGGAGAACTTGTTGCGTCACAGACAGGCATGTCGGGGACCTGAAATGCTTTGGATGTGCAGCAGTCCTGCTTGGATGGGGATTTGTGCTCTCTTCCCGTGCGCACCTGCGCCGACTATACCGTTGCCCCGGTGGCAGGAGCAGACGGCAACCCAACTGCGGTCTTCACTGAGCCCCATATCAGCAATGTGGGGTGTGCAGGTCAATCCGAGTCCTGGCAACTGACGGCACGGCAGCCACGGCGCCTCCACATGTTGAGTTCTTGGGAGACGCAAGAGTCATCTGGGGGACAGCGAGACACCTGCTGTGCTGCTGGTACGCGGCAAGGATCCAGAGCGTCTGCTAAGGGAGACCGGACAGCTCTGTTGCCTTCTGGAGGGGATAGCTAGTCATACGGGGGACATAAATAACATGTGCTTGGTGTGATGCAAGTGCTGACTCCACAGGACGGTGGGCCTAGAAGGGTGGGTGCCGGTGGCCTGGACTGTACATATGGTGAGGGCACCTCCTGGCACCGTAAAAGTAGCAGGCAGGTGCAGTTAGGGGGGCTTGTATACAGTGGATTGGTAAGTGCAAACCGCGGTACTAATATTTGCCTGGTAACTTTGGGCGGTAGCGAGTTCTGACGCACACAGCTCACAGAAGCTGGATGCTGCGAGGAGTGGGCCTGTTACTATCTGCCCCACGCAGACTTGATGGCAAGTATTAGTACCCAGAACGCCACTCAACGGTCGCTTGCTGTACAACATTCTGAGAAGGGAGAGGCAGATGGTGCATTGTGAAAGAGTACATAGCTAAGTGGAACGCCACCAAGCGGAACATTTGCTGTCCAGGAATTAATACTCTTATGTAGCTGCCATTGCTGGCTGCTGCGCTGGTAATACTGGGACAGTGGGTCTGCACATAGCAGACCCCATGAGTACTGGAGACTACACTGGGTGTCCCGCCGGCTTGGTGGACCTTGGGATTTCTGGGTAATGGGTGATCATGCTGGACCAAGTGTACTGGGACATAAGCGTACAGGGACTTTGTGACACTGCCTGAAGGCACTGGCCTGGTAACCCCAGCCAGCTGCGGTGCTTGGATCTTAATTGCGGCATTGCTCCAGGTCTGCTTTGTCTTCACCTGAAACAATGCCCCCGACGAAGGGTAAGAGTAAGGCTACAATTATGGGCACAAGCTCCCAGGAAGATCTGGTACTGGCTGCAATAGCTGCGCTGAGATCCTCATTAGAGACTAAGATAGACCAGGTCAAGGTGGACGTGCAGTTGCTGCGGCAGGGCATCCGACAGCTAGCTGAAAGAGTCACGATGGCTGAGATGGAGCTGAAGGAAACTAGGGACGCTACAAAAGGATCTTGAGACCTGGAGAGGAAGACCACTGCTTTGGAGCTGCGGGCTGAGGATGCTGAAGCGAGGGCCCAACAAAACAATGTACGACGGCTTTGGATGACGGAGGGTGTGAAGGACTCAGACCCCACTTAATATGTTGAGAACTTCCTTTTGCAGGAGACAGGATCCGGGCACTTATCACAGGGCTTTGCAGTTGAGCGTGCTCACCGCTCGCTACAGAAGCGGCCCTCTGGGTTCTTACCCCAGACCTGTCATTGCAAAGATTCTGAACTTCCGCGACAGGGAGGTGTAATTGAAATACTCCAGGGAAGGTGGAGAGATTCAGAGAGACAACTCCAAGGTAGCAATCTACCCGGATTACACACCGGTGGTACAGAGGGCCAGGAACTCGTTTGTACCGGTCAAGGCGAGAATCCAGCACCTCAACATTAAATACATGCTTATCTACCCGGCTAGGCTCAAAATCATTTACAGAGGCAAGGAGCATTTCCTGGAAACGCTGGCAGCTGCCAATATGTGGCTAGAACACAAGAATCTGGCTAGTGGTGACAAACCTAACACTTGATAAAGCGGATGCCATGGGGGCTGGGACATATGCGCTTGGAGGTTTTGATACCCAGATATCCCACGCAGTAATAAAAGCTGTAAGATTGCTGGGGAACCGCGAGGTGTGGGGTTTTTGGCTGCAACCTGATGGCTGTCCTCTAGAATGGTGTACATATTATATCTGATCCTAAGATTCTTGGTGTGATGTGTGTAACAGGCGAATGTCATGTCGATCTGAACACAATCGTACATGAGATAGGGGCGAAGTTTGATCACCCACCAATGGCATTGTTGGAACGCTCTGCGCTATTGTAGGTGGCTAGCCTGTTGCTGGTTCCCAATGCCCGAAACATGGCGGACTGGGTGGGCTCTTGAGTTGCGGGTGAGCCCGAGCGCTGTACGCACTGTGCAGTCGCTGGGTGTGTTCAATTTGTTTGGTTTATGTTAATGTTACTGGTTATATGTCCTCTGCACATTTTGGTCCGTATATTATGCATACGGTTTGATTGGTCGGGTGGGTGCCAGGTTGGAGGGTATCAGGGGCGACCGAGGGGTTCTGGATCCATCCTGACAGGGTTGAGGGGTGCAGATGAGTGAGCAAGTGGATGGGCAAATACCTGAATTATGAATCCCATTAAGTGTTAACCTGGAATGTGCACGGGATGGGCACGTACCTACACAGAAATAGGGTGAAATCATTCCTAACACATCCATTGCCCTGCTTCAGGAGATCCACCCAACGGCAGAGGGGCTTGAGAGGGTTTGTGAGCGTTTGAGGGGGGTCAGCATACTCTAAATATGCAAGAAGCATGTTCACCTGGATAAGCAACACGCTGCCGTTCTAGCTGCTGGAGATGGAGGCAGACAGGGAAGGGAGGTACCTCATACTGCAGGGATATGTTGACCATACTGAGGTGTGTATAGAAAACTCATATTACCCAAATCATGGTATTCCATCCCACGTTCACATGCTTTGTTCAAGGGTAGCGCATCAGCGGGAGTGTTTCTTCTTATGGGGAGGCCATTTTAATTGTGCCAGAGACCCTGTCCTTGAGAGATCCTCTATTCCCCGGGGAGTTTCGGCATCTGCATCTACTGCACTCACTGCGGTACTGACCAATTTCAATTTAGTGGATGTATGGAGAGAATTGAATCCTGAGGAAAGGAGCGGTTCATACTATTCTTCACCACATGCTTGCAAAATAGGATTAATTATTTTTGTTGGGCGATTTCAGATGGCTGATATGGGTGGGGCAGAGTACTTGGGGAGTACATTATCAGATCACCCCCTCTAGTGGTTGCCTGGAATCAAAGGAGTCGGAGACCTCCCCCCACCCCCATCTCGATGTGGCATATGCAGACGGATGCACTGACTGACCAGGTCTTTAGAGACGAGTTGCAAACAATACTAGTAGAGTACTTTGAACATAATATCAGCAGCGTCAAGAAGTGGGGTACTGTGTGGGAAGCCCTGAAGGTCGTGGTCAGGGGGGGCAAGAGGGTAATAGCTGGTGCCGGGGGTATTAGAAGAACTTTCAAGGTGGAACTGGAAACTCTACAGGATGAGATCAGAGACTTGGAGACCCAGAATGCTGGGCTAGGATCAGGTGAGGAGACGTTGGCTAAAACCCTGTACCGCTGCCTTCAGGCGTGGGAAAGATGGGTCTAAATTCAACTATACCGCAAAAACAACCAGATGCGCTGGGCGATAGGCCATCAAGGCTTTTAGCGTGGTTGTGTAGGCGGGAACACCCAAGACACCTGACCACTGAGTTGATTGAGGAAGAAGGGGGTGTATGCAGGACAGAATTAACAATACATTTGCCAGGTTCTACTCCCAGATGTATAGACATTAAGTGCAGGTTCCCCATGAAGACTTAACTGAGGCTCTCACGCTGATGGCGCTCCCTAAGTTAGAGAACGCACAACAGGCCACAATGGACCAACCCATAACTGTAGAAGAAGTGCGGGATGCGATCGCTTCTCTCACTACAAGTAAAACTCCGGGTAGCAACAGACTTCCACCTGAATTTTATAAAACGTATAATTCAACACTAGCTCCGGTGCTGCTGAAGGTCTTTGTGGAAGCCTACACTAATGGTGCACTCCTGGCAAGCATGCACATAACCCTGGTCGTCCCAGTACCAAATCCTGGGAAACACACAGACAGGTGCGACTCGTACCGACCTCTGGCAATGCTTAGTTATGACATGACAATTCTAAAGACGATACTGGAGGGGAGGCTCCGTAGAGTGATTGCGGCCTAATACATAGTGACCAGACAGGTTTTATTCCAGGTCGAAGTACAGCTCTAAACTTACCCAGACTGCAACACATGATTGCACAGACCAATGACAGCCCTGAACAGTGCGTGGTAGTATCGTTGGATGCGATCAAAGCTTTTGATTTGCTCTATTGGGAATGGCACTTTATAGCACTACCGGGTTTAAGTTTGGCGAACAGTTCATTAGGTGGGTAAGGATCATATACACAACGCCGACTGCCAGAGTCAAATCTGGGAGGCAGGTGTCAGCGGCTTGGGACATACAAAGGGGAACGCAACAGGGCTGCCTGCTATCACCCATATTTTACGTACTGGCACTAGAGCCCCTAGCGGTCTACTTACACCAACAATTCCTGGAGGCTGGCATTTTGGTTGTGGGTGCTAGGCATTTAATATTGTATGCTGACAATGTCTTGCTGTACATAGGGGGAGCCGCAACACAACCTACCAATAATTATGGAAGTTTTAGACAACTTTGCTAAATTGTCCGGAATATCTTTTAACAGAGAATAGACATGCATTTTTTCCACTGGCAGGACTCGGGAGGGTTGGTATTGAGGCTTTGCTGAAAATGGGGCTCCCGTGGGAAGTGAGTGCTTTCTGATACTTGGGTGTACACATCATGCATACACCCGAAGACATGCGTAGACGAAATGCAGCCGGGGTAGTGAAGGGGTTGAGAAAGTTGATGTCCTTTTGGTCTAGGCTCCCACTTTCAATGCTGGGTAGAGTACCCATTGTAAAAATGATTGTTCTGCCTAGATTCTTGTACTACTTTCTTAATGTCCACCACTACATAAATGTTCCTTTTTTCGCTTGTTTGATACACTGGTGAGGGGTTTCCTGTGGAGCCTCTCTCATCTGAGGAATGCCCTAACAACGCTTTGTTTAACATACAAGGTGGGTGGTGAACAGCTCCCAAACCTGGAATGTTACTATTTGGCAGCACAGCTAAGTCATGTGTCGAAGTGGCTCTCGGATGAAGTGACATCCGAGACGCTGCTGCTTCAGCGGCTGGTGGACCCAGCCCAACTCAGAGGTGATATGGTTACCACTGAAATGCTTGGACGCTACACCCCAAATTAGCCGGGCAGGAAGGTGTGGCACAGGGCACTGAAAGTTCTGAAGGTAGATTGCCCTAACTCAACTGATTTACCAATAGTGACAGATGTATGCAGATCAGAGACGATCTTGTGGTGGCACGCTACTGGGAGGGCTAAGGTACAAAAGGAACAAGTTACTTACCTGTAACTGTTGTTCTCCGGCATGGGTCTGGCATGGATTCACATGCTCATGAATAAAAGAATACATAGCAGTACACACATGCACAACCACGGGAGGTGGCAAAAGGCTCAACATTAAGCAATACAACAACTCAACATTAAGCATCTCTTACCTTCTCACCAGGCTCACCTTAGGCGAACAGGTTGCGCAGCACTGCTTGGCCGACCCTGGACTCCTCCCTGGAATCCCGGTCGACGCAGTAGAATTTCGTGAAGGTGTGCGTCGACCTCCACGTAGCAGCCCTGCAGATTTCCAGCAGGGGCACACCAGATAGGAACGCTGTGGTAGCTGCGATCGCTCTGGTGGAATGGGCTCTCGGACGGCCGGGCAGCGGTCGGTTTGCCAACCGATGACAGTACATGATACAGCCGGAGAGCCATCTGGAAATGGAAGCCTTTGAGAGAGCCTTCCCCTGATTGACAGGTCCAAAGTTCACAAAAAGTTGTGACGTCTTCCGAAAACTCTTAGTGCGGTCCACGTAGAACTTCAGCGCTCTAGCCACATCCAGCGAGTGCAAAGTCCTTTCAGCCGGCGACGAAGGCAACGGGAAGAAAACAGGCAACACCAAGGGTTCGTTGAGGTGGAAATCCGACGGCACCTTGGGCATGAAGGAGGGGTGCGTCCTGAGCACTACCCTAGTGTCGTAAAAAGTCAAGTACGGGGGCTTGCAGGAAAGGGCCTGGATCTCTCCCACCCGTCGTGCGGAGGTGATGGCCACAAGAAACGCTGCTTTCCACGACAAGAACTTCAACGGAGCTGAGTGCAGAGGCTCGAACGGAGGTCCCATGAGCTTGGTCAGCACCACATTGAGCTCCCACGCCGGGGCCGGAGCCTTCACCGGCGGGAACGATCTGAACAGTCCCTTCACGAATTCTTTCACCAGACAATGAGACCACAAAGACGTCCGTCCCGTGGTTCTGGTGTATCGGGAGATCGCAGCAAGATGAATCTTGATCGAAGCGTGCGCCAGTCCAGCCTTGGCCAGCGTCAGTAGGTACAGCAATACTTGAGGAGCCGTAATCCGTAGAGGGTTAATCTTCTGTGCGTGGCAACAGACAGAGAACCTCTTCCATTTGTGTCCGTAGCATTTAAGAGTTGAGGACGCCATGGCCTTTGCAAGAACCTCTCTGCAGTCGGCCGGTATGTCGTAACCTCCAAACTCTAAAGCTGCAGGAGCCAGGCCTGCAAGTTCAGCGACTTCGGGTCGTGATGGAGGATGGTGCCTCCTTCTCTAGAGAGAAGATCCGTGTCCACTGGCAGCTTGATTGACGGGGACGCTGACAAGTCTAGAAGGTCCGGGAACCATATCTGCCTCGGCCACGCAGGTGCGACGAGGCTCATCCTGCACCGTGACTTCTTGAGCTGGTTGATTAGCCGGATCAGCAACGGCAATGGAGGGAACGCGTATAGAAAAAGGCCCTCCCAGGGGAACGAGAAAGCATTGCCCATGCTCCTCGGCTGGGGAAACCTGCTGGCGAACCTCCGGCACTTGGAGTTTGTCGCCGTCGCGAACAGATCGATCTGGGGTGTGCCCCACCGTCGGATGAGGCGGTCCACTAGATCCTGTCGTAGTTCCCACTCGTGGCACGAGCGCAGCTCTCTGCTGAGCGAGTCGGCGATGGTGTTTTTTATTCCTGCCAGATGAAACAGCACCAGAAACATCCCTTGGGCGACGGCCCAATGCCACAGATCCTGCGCCTCCTTGGACAGAGCTGGGGATCTGGTACCGCCCTGCTTCCTGATGTAGAACATGGTGGTGGTGTTGTCGGTGAAGATCCTCACCACCTTGCCCTTGAGGGACGGAAGAAAGGACCTGAGGGCCCAAAACACTGCACGGAGCTCCAGGACGTTGATATGGAGGGACTTCTCCATCGGAAGCCAAAGGACTCTTGCGTGCAGATTTTCGGTGTGCGCTCCCCACCCTTCCAGGGAGGCATCCGTGGTCCCTGTCTTCTGGTGGCCCGGGGTCAGGAAGTCCATGCCCCGCCGTCAGATGCGCACGGGTGCCCCACCACCGGATCGCTCGTCGGAAGCTCTCGTCGAGTGTGATCCTGTCCTCGAAGCTGCCTGTCCTCTGGATCCAGCGAGCGTCCAGGAACTCCTGTAACGGGCGCATCCGAAGCCTGCACAGGCGGGTGAGATAAATGCAAGAAGACATCATTCCGAGGAGGGACTTGATGGACCTCACCCTGGCCGCGCCCGCAACCAGCATCCGCTGCACCTTGCCCAAGATGGCCTTCGTCCTCTCCTCCGACGGAGAGGCCAGAAGCGCCACTGTGTCGAGTTTCGCTCCCAGAAACAGTGCGTCTTGCGCGGGCACCAGGTGGGACTTGGCGTAGTTTATGGAGAATCCCAGGTCCGTGAGTAGTTGGACGGTCCTCGCCGTGTGCTCCGCGGCGAGCTCCCTTGTCTTTGCTCGGATGAGCCAGTCGTCGAGGTAGGGGTAGACGTGGATTCCCTCCAGGCGCAGCCGCGCCGCTACCGGTGCGAGGCACTTGGTGAACACCCTGGATGCCGACCTCAATCCGAAGGGAAGGGCTCTGAACTGGTAGTGACGCCCTTGGACCACGAATATGAGAAACTTTCGGTGTCCCTTTAGGATGGGGATATGGAAGTAAGCATCCTCCAAATCCAACGACGACAGGGAATCGCCCTCCTCCAGCTGACCCAGGACGTGCTGGAGGGTGACCATCCGGAACTTCTGTGCCTTGATGAATTTATTCAGTCATCGTAGGTCCAGGATGGGACGCCATCCTCCTGTCTTCTTCACGAGGAAGTATCTTGAGTAAACTCCGGAGCCCCGAAGCCTCTTTGGGACGAGCTCGATGGCGCCTTTCTTGAGCATCGCCTTTACCTCCAAGAGAAGTAGAGGGACGTGATGTTCCTTCCTGGCCACGGGGGGGACGCGCGGGCACTTCTTTAGAAGCGCGTGACCCTGGGCCAGGGCGTCCAGCACCCAAAGTCGGTGGAGATGGACTCCCACACGCTGACCAAGATCGCCAGCCGGCCTCCCACCAGGATGCTTTGGTGGGGGCCCAACCCCACGGCCGGTTCAGTCCTGCTTCGACGAGGCTTTGCCACCTTGTCCTCCCTGGCGACGATGGCGGGGTCCGCCCGACTGGACTCGTCCCCTGTAGGCTTCCTGTGACGACGAACGGGCCGCTTGACGGTAGGTGGAATATCCGGCGCCGGAACCTTTGGAGGCACCCTGCTTGCCTCTGGTGCTCCGAAAGGGCGGCCGTCGTTGCTGGAGAACACCAAGAGCCCGGGCCGTCTCTGTGTCCGTCTTGATGGCTTGTAGGGAATCGTTCACTGTTTTCCCAAACAGGTTGCTCCCGTCGAACGGCATGTCCAAAACTCTGGTCTGCACGTCCTGCCGGAAGTCTGTTGCCTTGAGCCATCCACGCCGTCTAAGGCACACGCCGTTGCCCAACTGGCGAAACCCAGTTTCAGCGATATCCGTCGCTATCGTAATGGTGTGGTCCGACGCCACTTCTCCTTCCTGCAAGATCTCTAGGGCCTCCGCCCTCTTGTCGTCCGGTAGGAAGTCCAGCAGGGTGGCGATCATGTACCACAACTCCCTGTCGTAGCGGGCTACGATAGCCAAGGCGTTGGCAGCCTTAATCGTCGTTGCTGCCGATGAGATGACTGCGTCCCATCGTGTCCAATTTCTTTCCCTCGCCGTCCGGGGGGACGGGGGAGGTTGACGTAGAGGCCGAAGCCCCCCCCCCCGCTTTCTTCCTGGCCGCCGTGGAGACGACCGAGTCTGGGGTCGGCTGTGCCTGAAGGCACAAGGGGGCCGCGTCCGGGACCCGGTACTTCTTCTCGTACCGATCCCTTCTCGCAGGCGTTGTGGATGGGTTCTTGAGGAGGGCGAGACCCTCATCTCAGATATCGTCCAGTAGAGGAACAGCGAGGACCGTCTTCCTCTTGGTCTCGCGCCGTTGATAAAGGAAACCTTCCTCCTTCTCTCCCGGGCAGAGCTGGAAAAGCTCGGATGCCCTGGCGATCATGGCATGAAACGATCCAATCTTGTCGGACGGGGAAGCCCGGGGAGGAGGTGACGACGGAAGATCCTCATCGTACACTTCGTCCTCTGTACCCGTCGCGGCCGTGTCCGTCCCCGTATCATCCCCACGGGTCGTGGACGGGGAGGAGGGCTGAGCAGGGCGCGATGGTTGAAAAGGAGGTGGAGGATGAATCCTTCTCCTAGGAGGAGGGCTCCCAGAAGGGCCTGGCTCCGGGTCCCCCATCGGGAGCGGTTCCTCCGTTGGTGGTAACGGCAATCTCGTCCTCATCTCCGAGCATAAGGATTGTATAGCCAACAAAATGGCCGCCGAGTTGTCTTGTGGCACTGGTTGAGGGGATTCCGACAGGCAGACAGGAACCTCGTCGGCACCCTCGACGTTCTCGTCGTCTCCTTCGTCTCCTTCGTCGGGGTCCCTCCCGACAGGCTGGTCTTCCACGCCAATGCCGTGGCTTAAGACTTCGATCAGCTCCTCTTCAGAGGTTGAGGCCGAATCCACGATGGCCTCCTGCCCCCCCCTTTTTCTTCTCCGGAGGTTTCACGGGGGTCCCGTCGATGGGCTTGAAAGAGGACTCCCTCTGCAGTGGCAGGGAGACTCTGGGCCCCGAGGTCGCCTCCACTGGTGTAGCCTCCACAGGCTGAGCCAGGGTCGCCGCGACTCTCTCGATAGAGGCCTTGGCAGGGTGGATCAAGGCTTTCACCACCATAGGTGCGCTCACCGCCTTCTCCTTGGGGGGAGGGTCACCGCCTCGCTCCCCCTCCGATGGGACCTTCGAGCTCGACCGGGGCCTCTCCAGAAGCTCCGCCGGGTGCTCGGACTTCCTCCTACCCGAGCCAGAGCGTTGGCTCGTGGTTGATGGCGCCGGGGAGGTTGCGCCCTGCCTGGCAACCGAAGAGCCCGACCGTTCGGCGCTCCCGGTGCCAGCGGACTCGCGGTGCTTGGCCCTCTGTTGGGCCCCCGTCGCCGGGGCGCCCTCAAAGGTCTTAGAAGACCGCTCGGACGACGACTTCTTCTTCTCGCCTGATGGGCTCTTCCCTTCCAGCCAGTTGGCGAGGCGCAGATGGCGGTCCTTCATGGTCCGCTCCGACATGTTGCCGCAAAATGCAGTCCTTCTCCACGTGCGTCTTGTCCTCATGCAGGCAGCAGAGACAAAGGGAGTGTTCGTCCTCCTTGAAGACATTCTGAAGCTGGCATCCAGGGCAGACCCTGAACAGCTTTCCAGGCGTCGAGCTTCCCTTCTCCTGGGCCATGTCCGAGATGGGCCTGAGAAACTTCTGGAGTCCTCCAAAAGCCTGGTTCGACGAAATCTTCACCCTTGAGGGGCGTAGAAGAATCTGACATGGGTCCCCGTTGATCGGATAAAGAAACGGTGGAGCTTGAGGCTCTTTTGACCGAAAAAAGAGAATTTTCCTATGAAAAAGTGCGAAAACGCATTAAAGCTCGAGAGCAGTAGCACGAGGATCCCAACACTTGAACGTGTGGTAAAAATCTGAAGATGGCTGCCAGAGGCGGGGCATAGGGAGATGGCAGTCATTGGTTGTGGTCAGTATGACGCAGAGATCAGTGATTGGTTACTACTACGAAAGACAGATCAGAAACGAAACTGATACTGATTTTTCTTTACCGAGGATTCCCAGCCTGACGGGGAATATTCATGAGCAGGTGAATCCATGCCAGACCCCATGCTGGAGAAATGGAAAATCCAAAGAACAATACACTGTAAATAAACAGAATGGACTTCCTGCTGGGCAGTTCCTGAGATCTATGAGAGTAGCAGGGTGGCTAAGTGAAAATGGCCTAGGTGGCCGGAGAAGCCAATGGCAACTGTGCTGCTGGTCCTAATGTACTCTTTGGAGGACGGTTGGCGACCGGTGTCTAGACTGTATGGTGTCCTAAATGATAGGCCTAATCCCCAGAGCCTCAAGTTAAAAGCAAGCTGGGAAATTGATCTAGGGTGGAGATTGGGGAGCGGGAATGGGAACGCATTCTTCAGTTTCCTAAGGATGTGTCCAGAAATGCACGCTTTAAACTGATTCAAATAAATGTGCTTCACCGCACCTATAGGACTCCTAGCAGAGCGGCCAAATTTAATGTAGGTAGGCAGTAAACCTGTCACTGGTGTCGGGCAGATGGGGCTGATCTGATACGGTCAGGGGTTTTGACCCATGTTCGAGTTATTATGCTGCAACATTTGGGGCTGTGGGCTCAGAAAATCCAAGATGGCCGAAAAAAAGCCCACATTCGCGCCAGAATCCAGGAAAACCGTGCAGTTTTGCGCACACCAAAATGGTTGCCGAACCTGCCACCCACCAGTGCGAGCGTGATGGGCCAGGAGTGCCATGAGTGGAAGGTGTGCCAAAGGAAAAACAGCAGTGCCTGTTAGCTGAAAAACACTTTGAAATCACCTTTTGTTTCTCTGAATGCGAGCTCAAAATGCCCATTTTAAACATTGCAAGATATTCAAAAATCTCACTGAACACCAGCAGACATTTCGCAGAATGAAGTCTTGTGTGCTTACAAAATCTGGGAAAAGAGCGAGCCTAAAATAATGTTCATAATGAAACTGGCCGAGCTGTGGATGTCAGCAGCTGAAGTGAAATTGGACTTAAAGCCACTAAAATCGAAATGTTTAAAATAAATGAGTGACCTACTTTGAGTGTCACGTAGATTGCAACTGTTTAAATTTCATAGTTTTGAACTTAGAATCAGCATTCTAGCTGCTGGTGTAAAAATTGTAAGTTTTATTTGGATGAAGAAAAACTGGGAACAAAAGTGACATTTTGCTGAAGCCTGGCTTGAAAAGAGTGAATTTTGCCAAGCAACTACCCCCGACAGGAGTTGAAACTTGCTCAGCCACTCTTCCCAGGCCTGACTGCATTCTGCTGCCCCCACCAAAAGGAGATGACACCTCCCTGATTCAATCAGGGGAGGAGCACCTAGGACTGGAGGGAAACAGAACAATGAGCCTTCCTTGGCTCCGGCAAATGTTAAACTAGGGGGGGTCGTAAATGGCTTCTTCTTGAGAGAAACTGGGAGGGGCAGTGCCTCTGTGAGCAACTGGAGTTGGAGGAAGTGGACAAACCAGAAATTTCACCATGTGCTTTGGGAAACCTCACCCCTCTGGGCCAGAGCATAATTTTAAAAAGATGGATAATTCATAGTACCGACTTGTCAACATTATATAATTAATATCATTATTCTTGTGATTTTTCTGTGCACATTTTAAGAGGTGTTAGGACTCTGTACCATGTTCTGAGGCAAAACCCCATGAATTATGGAGATTGCAGACACGGGGTTCACGCTAGAAAAATGAAAATTTACTGGAATAAGTGTAGAAAGGCGGTGTACATCTGTGTAATTTTTGGTAAAAATCCAATATTGGTAAACCAACTAAAATCGAAAATAAGTTGCCATTTTTGAACCCTGGCTCTTAGAAACATCAGAGTTGGAACAGAGACCTACCCGAAGTAATATATGATATGTACATGTAATGTCAACCACTTGTGTATTTGGGAAATATGTTTAGTTATGAAAATGATTTTCTAAGGTAAAAGCAAAGGGGAGTGTTCTTTCTTTGGAGCCATAAACATGACACCTGATGACATAGGATGACTCACTGCTCCCTTCTCAAATCAGGTCAAAGAGAAATCCTTGACCTATCAAATCATGAGTGGGTTGGGCATAGAAAGTTAGCATCCACACCCATTTTCAAAAGACATAAAAAGAGCCACTGGAAGCCGGACGGGGACATTAATTTTCCAACCTTCAACTGAATTCCTGCGCAGCACGCTGACGGAGAACTCCAGATCCAGAACTCCAGAGATCCCGACTAACTGACTAACTCCAGAACAAAAACTCCAAAGAGCTGAACTCTTCAGCAGGCCTCAAAATCTTTTGCAAACTATTCAACCTCCGGGCTGTGCGGTTTGCTGCTTGCTAACAGTCCTGTGTATCCAGAACAGAACCAGTACCCAGCAAACAATGCGGTATCCAGAATCCACTTGATCCAGACCAGCAGAACCAGAGACCCAGACCAGACCGCTGTGAACAGAACTGGTGCCCGATTGACCCGCCGAGCAGAGAGAACCGCAGCTAAACTTGTTGACCAGATCCGTGACAAGGCCATTCCTTTCAAATTTATAGTGCGAGTACCCAGCTAGAACTGTGCAGAACCCATCTCTTAGCTTAAAATAATCTGATCGAAAACATTTGAACCTGTTTAGAACTGCATCATAAGAAATCGTGTGTTCCTCCTGTTGATTCAAACCTTTCAAAGCGCATCTGTCATTCTGAAACTGTAATTTAATTTCAAAAAACTACCTTCACAAATTCGTCCGTATCTTTTGAATCGTTGGTGCTAGGAACGAGATTTAATTTTCATTTGAAAGCTAAGATTCTAATCTTTCCAACAAGCCTAAAACTGACTTGCTAATCCTTGTAGCGCCTCCGTAATTGCGCTCGACGCTCTCGAAAAAAAATGCTGCGATTTCATATTTTGCTTCATTTCAACCATGTGTAGAAAGATTTGTCCTTTGCTTCCATTACTGAAATCCGTTTTCAACCTGATAATCCCTCATTAATCATTGTTAGTGTGGACCTGAACTGATTTAAAGTATCTCTCACCCACCCTGAACCTCTAGAGGGAATTAAAATCAATTTTAGCATATTTCACTCCCTTGCAAATCACCTGAAAGTCTTCCGCCTGTGTTTCAAAATCATCCCTGGTGCTATAAGCTTGCTAGGGGGGAACTGAATTCGTATTGTACTGTGATTGTATTCCTGAAGACTGTGTGTGTTACTTCCATCTCCTTACATTGCATAGGGGGGGGGGGGGGGGAGTGAATCGTCAGAGAAAAAGTGATCATATTATCTTTTGCTGAAATCATATCAAGTTTATTTCTGTACTGCCTTTTATTCATCTTTGCATCTCCTTGAAACCATAAAGCATTCTCAGCTACCTTATCCTCTATACTACTCCTAAGTAATTAAACCAGTGTGCTAGTATAACATCATCCATTGTTGATCACTGTCATATGTCTAAGTGTGATATCAAATATTAATGTATTATAAAAAAGTGTGATATCTATTGTTTAATTTTTCAAATAAACCTTTTTAATTCGCAAAACAAACCTACTTCTTGGCTCAGTGGGGTCAGGAGGATTCTAAGAGGGGCGTTATACAAGGGTTCATCATCCAGATTATAACTTGTCATAAAAATATATAAATAAGGGCTTCCCTTGAGCAATCCCAGACAAGGCACTGACTTAGTGGGAATGCTTGATTGGAGTCATTAACGATACAGATGTTCTGGCGTTGTATTAAGGTGCAGGGTCCCTGGGCCTGGGTCGAGCAGGCATGTAGAAAAGCGAGGGTTACAAGATACTCCTGGAACCCGTTGCAGTGCCTACTAGGTGCATACCCGAGAAATAGAAGGCATAAGCACATTGTTAAGTTCATAGATCTGGAAGTCATACTTGTTAAGGGATGCATTGCCATGTCCTGGAAATCGACTGGGGGCCCACAGTACTCACGCTGGCACAGGGACTTTGAAACTTGGGCTGAAGCAGAGACAAAAGTGTGGCCCAGAACGGCGCAAGACTTTGAGGTGACCTCAGAGGGAGCTTATGGTATGTGGAAACAGCTGGTTTGGGACCTCAGATGACAAGCCAACGTGAATGCCTAGCCACTATTTAGGGGGTTGCATGTATAGTCTGCTTTGCTGCTACTGCTGACCTGCTCCCAGCCCCTATAATCCCAGACCAAGTGTTGCTGGTCCCTGATCCGGACTCCACCATAGTACTGATAACACGCAGACCAAGTTAGCACGCGTGGAGAAATGTTGACATGTTTGCTTTATTATATTGACAGAATGCAACAAGTCAATGTAAGGCATCTCTAACTGATGCATATGATCTACTGTATTAATGTTGGTTTACAAATGCCAATAAACACATTTAAAAAATAAAAATGAGTCCGAAACAGTCGCTGGAGGGACCTTGCTATTAGCACCAGTGTAAGGTCACTAAGACCAGAGTAAAGGCCCCTCACCCATCAGAGTAGACAGTTTATCCAATAAGAGCAACTCCCGCTGCCAGCATGCAGGCATGAACAGCTGTGGGGGAACGCAGTAATAACAATTCGTTCCACTACACAAATTGAGATTTTGTTTTTAAGAGCCCTATAGGAAAGGATATCGCAGGAAGAGCTGTCAGGCATCAGTGGTTGTGTCCACTGGCACTGAGGAAATGGAGTGCGAGTCAGCTTTCAAAAAGTGTGCTGGGCTGAACTTGTATCATTTTTTTTTTAAAGCCAAAAATATGTCAGCCAACTCAAGGAAAAATTGTTGCAGATGCAGGCGGGACACCAAAACAAGCTGGAGTCTCAAGTTTGACTAACCCACTGGGTTCAGGCACGCCTTTCAGAAGTTTGGAAAGTGTTAGCCACTTCCACATATGAAGCAAATTTGCATGGTGACTAGAAATCCAACATGATCGGTTTCCCTCCAGTAAGAGATAAGAACTGCAGCCAGTATGTTAAAGCACGCCCTGATAGGAACCCTACAAAAATAACAAGCACTGGCAAAGCAAACCATTTTGCTTTGTATGACCTTTGAATAGGCATTTGCCTGGTACTACCATAACTGTACATCAGGCCATATGACAGCAACATCTGTAAAATGGTGGTAGCACCTGGGCATTTGACCGTAGTGCCTGGCAAATGTCTGATACCTATTCACAAAACATTTGGCTTTACCAAAGCCTATTTTTAAGAGAATTTCAGAGCAAGTGCCAGATGCCAGGACTCCGGTACCGCTTATAAATCAAGGCACACTTGGTTAAGATATTTTTATCACACCAGTAGTGCGTTTGCACCTTCAAGAAATCCATTTACTCTCAGAAGACTGTAGAAATAACACTGGCAGGTCTTCTACACCGTTAAGTTTGATGTTACTTCCCGAACCAATTAACTCAAAGAAATACCAGAATGTTCCGTCTTGGGCAGGTAGGGAGTAGTAATGGCCATGGGGATTAGCATGAACAAGGGCAGTCAATGGGTGGATAAAAAACCAACAAATAGTGTCCCCCTCTTCACATGCCATCTCGCCCCCATCTATACACTAATGCGATGAACAAGTTACTTCTTACCTTGTAACGTTCTTTCGACGGGATGTTCCTCCGACGTATTCCTCATCTTAGATATATCCTTCCAGCTCTGCTGGCCTCGGAATTTTTTTTCTTGAGGGCGCTGCGCGTCGACGTCCCTCGAGTCGATGTCCCTCGACAGCCGCCGTATCGACGCTCGACGTCATCCTGCCTATAAAGGCCGCGCGCAGCGTCCGTTGCTCAGTTCCGTTTTGTAGCCCACAGTATTACTGTCTGGACTAGACTAATCACCCTGAAGGAGCATAAGCTGCAACAACAAGGGAAGTAGAACTGCGGGGATGGATGGGAGGGTCGATGAGGAATATGTCGGAGGAACATCCCGTCGAAAGAACGTTACAAGGTAAGAAGTAACTTGTTCTTCGAAGGGATTGTGTCCTCCGACGTATTCCTCATCTTAGATAGGCTCCCATAGTAGTATTCTATATTCGGAGGAGGGAGTACTGACTTCACGCTGTCTTCTATTGATGAATAGAATGCAGTACAGCCCTTCCAAACCTAGTCTCTTGATACGTGTAAAGGTATGGACAGACGACCATGTAGCGGCCGCACATATGTCTTTAACCGGCACGCCTCTTTTGAGGGCCGATGAAGCTGCAATACCTCTGGTCGAATGAGCCCTAAGGTTTTGAGGGGGCTCTTTCCCTGCCAGTTTATAACATTCCAGAATGGCTAGAATGATCCATCTGGAAATGGTCTGCTTAGTTATTGGTAACCCCAGCTTGTGACCTGCGTAACCTACGAACAGCTGGTCTGCCTGTCTTATCCTGGCTAGTCTACTAATGTAAAAACTTAAAGCCCTCCTAGGGTCTAGTCTGTGTAACCTCTCTTCCTCTTTCCCCGGGTGAGGAGGAGGTTAGAAAGATGGTAGGGTAATCTTCTGAGTGATATGGAATTCAGAAACCACCTTTGGGAGGAAATTAGGCTTCACTTGCAGGACAACTTTGTCTTTGTGAAAGATTGTATGAGGGGGTTTACAAGAAAGAGCTTGTAATTCGCTCACCCTTCTAGCAGATGTAAGTGCTATTAATAAAACAGTTTTAAGGGTAAGGAATCTTAACGAACAAGAATGGAGAGGTTCGAAAGGTGTACCTATTAGGAAAGTTAGTACTAAGTTTAAATCCCATAGGGGAACTTGGAATGGTCTTGGGGGATAAACATTGGTTAACCCCTTTAGAAACTGTATTACCAAGGGTAATTTGAAATAGGATGGTTCTTCCGCAGTACGCTTAAAGATGGATAGCGCTGCGAGATAGCCCTTAATGGTGCCAACTTGAAGGCCTGAATTTGCCAAATATAGTAGGAAGGACAAAACCATTGGTGTACCACATGAAAATGGGTCGATATTCTGTTCTCTACACCAGCTGCAAAATCTGTTCCAACGGCAGCGGTATAAAGACTTTGTTGCTGGCCTCCTTGCCGAAAGCAACACCTCCATAACCTCATCAGGGAGGTCCCAATCCTTGTACCTCAGCCGTTCAGAAGCCAAGCGTGAAGGTTGAGGGTTTTGATGTCTGGATGGAGAACCTGACCTCCCTTCTGTGAGAGTAGGTTCTCTCTGAGAGGAAGTCGAATTGGAGGGCAGATGGACAAGTCTAGAAGGTCCGGGTACCACGTTCTCCTGGCCCAATCCGGGGCAATTAGGATCATGGTTCGCCGGAATCTTCTCAACCTCCTGATCATTTGAGGAATGACAGGGACTGGTGGGAACGCGTACAGAAGCGGAAACTCCCAGTCCACTATGAACGCGTCTCCCAGCGCTCCTCTCGGAGGAAATTCCCTTGAGCAGAACAGGTCGCATTTCCTGTTTAGGCTGGTGGCGAACAGATCTACTTGAGGGGTTCCCCAAAGGGCGAAGATCTCTTGAAGGACTTCCTGAGCTAGCTCCCACTCGTGGGAGACTGTGTTCTGCCTGCTCAGAGCGTCCGCTGTCAAGTTCTTCTCTCCGGCTAGGTGAACTGCCGATAGAGAGATTCCTTCTTGGATTGCCCAAAACCAGAGCTGCATCGCCTCTCTGCACAGGGGTAGTGATCCTACGCCTCCTCTTTTGTTGAGGTAATGCATGGCCACCGTGTTGTCCGTCATTATCAGGACGTTCTTCCCTTGTACAGCTGGCAGGAAAGCCTTCAACGCAAGTCTGATGGCTCTCGGCTCTAACAGGTTGATGTGTAGTCTGGACTCCGATGGAGACCAACGACCGCTGATGGTCAAGTCGTTGGCATGGGCTCCCCACCCCGTGAGTGAGGCATCCGTGACTACTGTTATCTCCGGCCAGGGTTGCCAAAACTGTTCTCCTTTCAGAATGTTCTCCTGACAGGCCCACCACTGAAGGTCTCGAGCCACCCTGTCGGGAACCTGAAGAAGATCTGTCATTCTCCCTGAGAATTGTGACCACTGAGTCCTCAGTGCCCACTGGAGGGATCTCATTCTCAGGCGAGCCTCTGGCACAAGGAAAATGCAGGATGCCATGAGGCCTAGCAACCTCAAAAAGTCGAAGGCTGGGAGACGTTGGGCATGCTGGAACTTGGTAACCATCTGTAGAATATCTTGAGCCCTCACCTCTGGTGGCGAGGCTTTTCCCAGGGAAGTATCCAGGATCGCTCCTATGAACTGGAGTCTCTGCGATGGTATCATTTGTGACTTCTTTAAATTGAGGGAGAAGCCCAGTCTGTGAAGGAAATGGCATACGTGATTTAGCTGGATCTGAGCTTGCTCCGGAGAAACAGCCCTGATCAGCCAATCGTCCAGGTAGGGGTAGACGTGAATCCCTTCCCTCCTTAGACTTGCAGCCACTACCGACATTAACTTGGTGAAGACCCTCGGGGCGGAGGTCAGCCCAAATGGCAGTACTCGAAATTGATAGTGAGAGTTGCCAATTGCGAACCTCAGGTATTTCCTGTGTTTGAGATGGATAGGCACATGGAAATAAGCGTCCTGAAGGTCCAGAGATACCAACCAGTCCTGAAACTGAAGGGCCTGGAGGATCTGAGAAAGAGTGACCATCTTGAATTTGTCTTTTCTGAGGAATTTGTTCAATTCTCGCAAGTCCAAGATGGGTCTCAGTCCTCCGTCTTTCTTCGGAATGAGAAAGTAAGGGGAGTACCAGCCCTTGTCCCTCTCCGCTACAGGTACCGGTTCTATGGCACCTTTCTCTAGCAGGTCCAAAATTTCCTGCAAGAGGAGCGGATCTGGAGCTTTCTGAGAGCTGATCCCCGGTGGATGACTCTGAGGTATAGGTAGGAAAGGCAGGCAGTAACCTTGGGCGACTGTTTCCAATGCCCAAGCATCTGACGTGATAGCCTGCCATACCGTCAGATGTTGAGTCAACCTGCCTCCTACAGGTGTCCTGTGAGGGGAGTCCTCAGAGTGGTTTTAGGGCGGCTGATGCAGATGGTAAAGAGGCACTTGCTGTTGCTGCGGCTTTAGAATATCTACCCCGTTCACCTCGGGTAGTTCTTCTTTGACCCCTTTGAGCCGGTCGTCCTCTACCTCTTCCGAATGCGGAGTAGAAACGAAAGGACATGCCCCTCGCAGAGGTTCCTGTGGGACGAAAAGGAGTCTGACGGATTGCAGCTCCTAGGGATTTTGCTGCAGCTTTTGAAGTTTGCAGTTTCTCTAAACTGTCATCCGCCTTTTTCCCCGAACAAAGAAGAGCCATCGAATGGCATGTTCAAGAGCCTGGCTTGCACATCTGGGGCAAAACCCAACTTTCTCAACCAAGCGAATCTCCTGGTTGATGTACTTGCCGCCATTGCTCTGCTGATACTGTCAGCCGAATCAATGCCCGTCTGGAGGGATTCGCACATAGCGTCTTTACCGTCCTGTATAATATTCAGGAACGCATCCCTTTCTTCTCCCTCCGGGATGCAGTCAGCCGCTGTAGAAGCACACTCCCAAAGTGTATGGCTGAACCTAGCAAGGGTGCAAGTAGCATTAACAGACTTTAACGCCATGCTACATGCTGAAAAGACTTTCTTTGCCATAGCATCATATTTTTTATCGTCCCTGTCCTGTGGGACTGTAGGATAAGCCGTCTTGACATCGGTAGAGGATACTGCTTGTACCACCAGACTTTCTGGGGATGGATGTTTAGACAAAAACTCTGGGTCTGTGGAAGATACCCTGTACTTTGCAGACAGTTTTTTATTTACTGCTGGTATTACATCTGGGGTTTCCCAGTTTGTCATGATCTTTCTCTGAAGAGCTTTATGAAAGGGCACCACAGTATCCTCTTGTGGGACTTTGTCAAGAATATCCGTGAGGTCATCTTGCTGGAAAGATTGTGAAGGTGCAGACCACCCCATGAACTCTGTAATCCTGGCCATTAAGGCTCTGTAGGGGGTTTCAGCATGCTCCCCCGGGTCTGGCTTAGCAAAATCCACCTCAGGGGAAGTGTCTAACCCACTTGCCTCATGTAAAGAATCATGAAGATCCTTTAATCTGCGCTCTTCAGAGGAAAATTCCTCTCTAACTGGGGTTACAGGTCCCTGTAACTCAAATGTGTCTTGTTCAGACAAATCACCCTCTTCTAAAATTGAGGATATAGTTCTCAATTGTTCTGAACTCATAAAGGGAGTAAATCCCATTTCCAAGGCAGAGGGTGCCGAACTTGTCATTATTGGCCTCGAAAACATCGATGCCGACGTCGAAGGCTTCGAGCGTTGCGTCGAAAACAGAGGTGGAGGCCTATAGGACCTCGACAGAATTGGAATTCTACTCGACAATATCGACGCCATCGACGTCGAGGGCCTGGGGATAGTCACTGGATGTGTGGTCACTGTGACTTTTCTTGGCGTCGAGTCGACAGACCCGTGTGTCGAAGGTCCCCTCGACAACGGCGCCGAAGACATCGACCTAGACGTCGATGGCGTCGACGGAACCTTCGAGGAAGGTTTGGAGGTCATAGTCCTGCTCGAGGGTTCGAAACGCGCTCGAGAGGTTTCTTTCGCCGGGTACTGCGACTCGCGGCGTTTTTGACCTTCGGGTCTTTCGACCAGAGCATCGCTCTCGGCAGTCTTCGAGGGGGTCGAGGCCGCTTTTTCGAAGACGCTCATCATATTCTTTCGGAATTCCTCCCATTCAGCCTGGGAACTATGTTTCGTGGGGCAAGGGATTCTTTTTGGCGAAACAGAGGAAGAGGAAGACGGGGAAGGGGATCTTCGACGCTTCTTCTTCGAGTGCTTCGATCTCGAGGAGTGATGAGACCCACTCCGAGACCTGGAGCGCGAATGGTGACGAGGAGACGAATGTCTCGACTTAGTCGACGAAGAAGAAGCTTTAAAAGTCTTACCTTTCTCCAGCTTCCCCCTACGCTCCTTCAGGGCCTTAGCTGTCATGGACATACAGTCCTCGCATTCCGAACAATGGTGTTCAGCTCCCAAGCACCACAGACAATTTCTGTGAGGATCGGTCAACGACATCTTTTTCCCACAATCTCGACATTTTTTGAAGCCGGATCGAGGCGTTGTCGGTTCCGACGAGGAAGCCATCGAGTATGGATCGAATAACTCGAGGTAAATAGGATTAATCTGACTAAGAACTGAGCAACGGTATTCCGAGGCACCGAGTAAGCGCGGAAAAACGGAACTGAGCAACGGACGCTGCGCGCGGCCTTTATAGGCAGGATGACGTCGAGCGTCGATACGGCGGCTGTCGAGGGACGTCGACGCGCAGCGCCCTCAAGAAAAAATTTTCCGAGGCCAGCAGAGCTGGAAGGATATATCTAAGATGAGGAATACGTCGGAGGACACAATCCCTTCGAAATATGTTTTGCTTCTAGTTTACGCTCGAGTGCCACAAATAAAAATGACTACCTGCATCTCTAAATTCTCAATTAATACCAACAGCATAACCCTACTTACATCCTGATCATACAGAGGCTCGGATGCTGGGACTCTTCTAGCCTAAGCCATGTCAGCTGCCTGAAGTTTACCCAGCTATTCACGTTGTGTGCGCTTGTGCAAAACAGTTGCCAAGGACTGTATGCCGAATACCTCGTCCAAGCACGTTATACGTTATCTTATTGCTGATGAAACACTGCCGTTATGGCTGGTTTGGGAAACCACCACCGTTTAACCTTTCATCACCAAGACGTCCCATCACATAGCAAAAAGCTGAAAAAAGTCTATTTGTTGATTTCAGTCCTCCTCAATTTTAAATGAGCACTGGAAAAGGCAACCATTTTGGCATTTCTATACACTGACATGCTTCCCGAAGTCAAATATTTTAACCATTACAACGTTTGCATTGTATACATGTGTACACATTATACAATGCATTTTACATGTGTGACAGATAGCACAAGAATTTCTACAAGGTTTGGAGAAGGTGTGTGGGTTTTTATTGTCTTTCCAATGGGCCCTACGGCCATCCCTCAGTCTTGTGAAGCACCTTCTCCCTACCCCAGCCACCCACAGCCCTGGGGTTAGGAGATGCTGATTGACACCCCCCCTCCACCACTGTTAGAATGGATGTGAGCACCTAAAGGCAAGGTGCCTTATCGATCAAACCTCCCTCAGAGCCTTAAAACTGCCCCTACTCTATCCACTTGTTAACAGTCTAAAGAGGATGTGGGAAAATGATTCAAGCCAGGTATCTGTAAAACACTCTGCCCCTGCTCCTTCTCCTACCTAGCCTTCTCCGTCCACTCCTTCAACCTCCGTTCACTCCTCCCACTGCTCTTTTATATGGTCCAGTACTTAATTTGTCCCAGTGTTTATCGGGCCCTGGCACCTATTGTGAGAGAGGATCAGTCGATTTCACTGCGTTTTTTATTCGTTTGCGTTTCATTAGGTGTGTGTAATGTTGTATCCACAATAAACAATGTTATTTGCCAAGTTATAGTTATTTTACATTGTAAAAGAGTGTGTGAACTGAAGAGGGAAGCAGCAGTTGGTCACAAACTTGCTGCCATGGCAACATGCACGGTGGCAACTCACGTCAGTCCGAGATCTGAGGCAGACGAGAAGGCAAAGTAGAAACTGGATTTGTAGTCCATGCAAATGGTGCTGAAGTTTATCATTTCTAGGTGCCAAGCTCGCGGGGGGTGGGTGCAGCCGGCACCTCAATCGCTTGAGCAACTGAAACTGAGGAGTTGACCGGCAGGCCGGGTGTATCTTGCCTGTGCACACCCATATTCTGTTAGACGCGAAAAGTACAGATCGTACAAGCGCACACCTTGGTATTCTAATACTTTAACTCTACATGTAAAACTGAGTCTTTAGGGAGAACTTGGGTGCGGGGGGGACTCAACCCTGACACAGGGTTGGATAAACAATGCAACAGAAAATGGTGCCTGAAGGGTATCGGACACTCCAGTCTCCTGCACACCCTATTGCTGAACATGTCAGCCAAAATGACATCAATGTATGTGACAATTTAGATTACATTCACTTCATGGATGTTTTCAACGTTAATTTTGCAAAAGATCCATGGACTGAATGGAATATAAATTATTACATTTATTAATGAAATTTTGGATGACATTCAGCAATAGGGTGTGTAGGAGACGGGAGTGTCCGATACTCTTCAGGCACCATTTTCTGTTGCGTTATAGTACACAGCACCATGTCGGTCCAGTTTGCTCCACTGACCGTTGTAGTGCCAGTGGTGGCGTTATTATTGATGGTCCCTGAGCCATGCATGTTGCACTGGCAATTGTTGCACATCAGCAACACGAGCAGGCAATGTGCGAAAAGAGCGCAGAGTAGCACGGATGGCTCTGCCGCATTTTGCAATCAGGGTCCCAGGACTTAAGGTTACCGGAGCAGGCCGACCCTGCTTCCCCGCATGGGCATGTCTAATTTATATAATTTATAGTATGGGGGGCTGGGTTCAATGTAAAATACATTTTATACAGGTGCAGGTTTGCTAGTGCGGGAGTCCTGGAGTCGCCCTCACATGAGCCTGTTTTCTGCTTGCATCGAGTCGGTGACAAACCCAATCCAACCCAGAGGGGGACCGAAGAAAGAAAGAAAATGACGTTTGGTTGTCAGTGTAATAAAATAAAGGTTTTAATCCATTGCTTGCTAGTTTCAAACAACGACATTGTAAATACCATAGCGTAGCCCCTCCACAACAATAAAAGCGAATATCTCATTCCAAGAAGGCCAAGACACATCTAATAGCTTTCCCGATGATACACAGAACCTTATTAAAGTTAGTACCGAGTACTTACAAAAACAGGCCACATTTCCCTGCTCCCTTCATCTTTTTAGTGCATCACTTTGCTCCAGTATTATCCTGGGGAGTGCCGGCCTCCTAACCCCCTCTGCTTACTTTCCAAAATACATCACAATAAGAGGAACACTTGGGAAGCTTAAAATGATCCACCCCGTAGCTCCTCACCATTCTAGAAAAACGGCTCTTTCTGGTATCCCTGGTTGTCTCGTTAATATTTCCCCCTCCCAACCATTATAACGCCTGAACCTGCCCTGGTGCCCTTCTAAGCAGCAGCTTTATGAATATACCATGTCAACTTACGTGGCTATGTGAATTATTAAATGACCAAGGTCCGTAGTGTGTACCACATTGCAGATATTGCCTTCCTACGTGTTGCACGTAGTTTGGGAACGGTCAGAATGAGCAGCATGCTCCAAATGTCCCAAAATTTTTCAATGTCACCAGTGAGTTTGTAAATGGCTTTTTCATATGTTGAAACAGTAAGTAGCTCCTCCACCCAGTCATCAATGTTAAATGAAGTACTTGATTTCCATGACCTCAATATGAATTTTTTAGCAACCATGCATGCACGAAGCAACCAAACTCTCTTACCAAAGTCAATTTCCTCCAGAGAAGAGTTATCACCCAAAACCAGTAATGAAGCATTCATGGGGATTGTGACATCTAAGACCAGACTCAACCTCTCCCGAACCATATGCCAGAATTGCATCGTCTTGGGACAGGACCAAATTAAATGACTCAGAGATCCTCTCGAACATTTACACTTCCAGCAAAGATTGTTGTCTAAAAGTCGTCTCCTGAATAGTTTCTCCGGCGTCCAATAGGCCCTGAACAACAACTTAGTTTGGGAAGCTCTGAGGGACCAATCCAAACTTACCAAACGAGTGTTTTCACAGCACCTCCGCCAACATCTGAAGTTAACATTTGGAGCTGCTTTCTTGATGCATATGGATAAACCTGATCTTTGACCTGGGGTATTATGTACTTACCCTTGAACACTCAATCTGTATAATATCTATAGTTTGTGTGATGGTTTTTGTAATGCCCTTTTGTCTGAGGTATAGTATTTTGCATTGATATTTTTGGTTTATGTCTTCTACTCCTACGCTCTTATTCTCTTTCTTCCTTTTCTTTTTCTTTTTCTTTTTCTTCTTTTCCTTTCTTCCTTCTTGTTCTATTTTTGATGGTTATATGTTTGGATTGTTTATGGCGAATTGATTACTTTGCTTTCACTTGGTTGATATGTGTGTATCTCATGGACTGCTGTTCATTTATTTATGTTTGCTTAATGTGAAAATAAAAATTTGAATTAAAAAAAAAAAAAAAAAAAAAAGAATGAGCAGCATGGTCACATTGCCTTCTACTGACAAGAGGCAGTGGAGCATGCTTTTTTTTTAACACCCCAATAACGATCTGCATGAACCTGTAAATGCTGGGGGCAGGGGGGGGGGTGGAGAACGGGAATGCACCTATTCATTTTGACAGACTGCACACTTTTGAGGGCCAACATCAATACTTGGTAATTCAGTTATTTAATAAAATGCAGAGCCTGCAGGGATGTTCTACGAATGCTCGATTTTACCTCATTTTAATTCCAGTCATACTAGCAGTGTTATTTTCCCTTTATACATATCAGATTGCAAGTACCAGATTAGACGGTGATGCGACCTTACCCAAGGCCGAGTAAGCAGCCAACAGCCTGACAAGAGAATGTTCCCCCCAACAAGCCCTCCTACTGCTTGAAAGACACTGCAGAACAACAGTCTGTGATAAACATACAAGTTCAGTTTACTGTTCTACATGATTAAATCTGCAGTAAAAAATAGGCCCTCTCCTCCCCCATCGACCAGGAATTAGTCATGGAATGGGCAACTCTGGAAAGCATGATTTGCGTGAGGTGTTGGCTTTGAAGTGCAGCAGTGCAGAGAAGTGCACCTCAAAACAGGCAGTGACCGAATGCTAACTGCAGCTCCACAAGCTGACATTTCAATGTGACAACAGTCCCTTGGGCCCTCCTCTCTTTGCTGGCTAGAGGATGACAGAGGGGCTTCTCTAAAACCAGAAATGGTAGTAGTTGGACACTAAAGGTAAGACATTCCACTACCTACTGGGAGCACATGCAGTGCTCCCTTAGATTATTCCCACCTGCAGCAGCGTTCCTGAACAGCAGACAGGGGGCCCCTTTGTGTTTTTCTCCACCACCTCAACTGAGGAACTTTGCATGCTTCATTATCGTTTAATTCTGCAGCCTGCTTGGAGATCAAACCTATTCCCGAAATGCCACAAACACAGTGCAGTAATCAGCATTTGTCTTCTACATTAACACACAATTAACTTGAAATCGAATCGCTGCAGGCACAGCCGTACGTTCCTGCAGCAATTTAATGGGTAATGGTTGTGGAGGAGTTGGCTAGTCTTTATGATAAGTCATTTATAACGTGCCTATACACAAGTGTTTCTTGGCATGTCCGTTAAGAGTTGCACATATTGGATGATTAGAAAGGGGTGCAATAATACAGCATATTGTGACAGACAATGAATGAAATTAATGGTGGACGTTTAGGAGGCATTTTCTTTCACTGTCTGGGGTAGTTCAACCCTAACATTCCTTGCCCAATCTAGAAAGTAGCCAAATTAGTGAGACTATAAAATTACTAACATTCAAGGACTTTCCAATGGAGCAGTTTTACATTTATAAATTCAAATGACTGCGGAGTGTATTGCCGAGTGTTCCGTGTGGTCTGGGATCACTCGCGTGCAACGTTGCAGCAAGGAGAGGCTTTCTACGGGTTCCACTGTTTCACGTCCTGCAGGCACACAGAGGACGTATTCAGCTTTTAAAAATGGCTCCATAGGGAGCCAGTGTATTGCCGTGAAACGTGGCTTCGGGGACTCGCGGGACCTGGTGACTACTGGTTGTCACTATTTGCATGTATAAACGTTCGCATATAAAGGCTGTTCTTTACTCCCTCAACCTTTTCAGCAACCTCTTCAGGGTTGGACTTGGCCTCGGAAAATGCAGAATCCATTCAAAAACCACTAGAGGTTGGACAGTTATCACCCGTTAAATGTGGATAACGATTCATTGCTACAACTATGCTATGCTCCTCCTCCGCGGATCAGGACATGGAAGAATCGGGTCGCTCGGTCCCTGGGGGGAAGGGGGTGTGAGGTGGGGTTGGGAGTTGGCCCTGGGGAGCATTGAAACCGGCATAGGCATAAATCGGGCGCGAGAAGAGCCGAAGGCTGCCCTTTATGGAGGGTGGGATTGCCCAGCCAAGCCATTCAGCCAACTGCTGGCAGGCTCCAGGTGCCTATATTAAACAACCCAAGATTATTTGCCAGCCCTAATCAATCTGCTATATGAATCGGTATCGGTGCTTTCTGGTTCTGGGCAAAAGACTACAGCACCCACAATACCACAGGTACTCGAGAGTACCGGTGTGTTAAACTTTGCTGTTAAGTTTGCTGAAATTGGTGCGATGCAAGAAAGGTTTGAAAGCACAGAGGGCCACTATAGCAGTTATGCACAGACTATTAACACATCCTCAATCAGTAGAAGTCCCGCCTACTATTGATCTGCGGGACAAAGCAACCCAAAAACCTGAAAAACAAAATATGAAAGGCTTACCCCACAAATCCACTGCAACAAATGGCGAGGCTCTGGCATCTGCGAACGTGCCATTAATTAGTGGTGATCATGAGTTCACCTCCTCCTCAAGGAGACAGTGAGACTGGCAAAAAGACTGCTCCTAAAGGCCTCCAAACAGCCCAAACTTGGACTGCCCCCCTTAGTGGAGAATTCTCTGGAAGAAATTCAACCATTACATTCTACACTGCACCCAGGCAATAACGCCTCAAAGAAACCACGGAAAAGAGCTGTCCCCACAAAAGAAGGTCCGCTCAGGCATTGGGCCCCTTGACAAGTTGGCTACTAGAGGAGGCCCCAGACAAGGACCAATTATTGCAAGAAGCACGAGTCGCGCCAATTAAAGGGAATACAGATCCTTCCACAAATCTGGCCAACTTCTGGTTGAAGTTAAAGTGCCTGAAGCTACCTCGCCAGATTCTGGACAAGCCACTAGCCCTAGGAAAGCTCCCATGGCTATTCTTGATGTGAAAAAAACTCACCATTTCTTCAACAGACATTTCTAAAAAAAAAAAGTCGACTCCTAAATCGTTCACCCCTCATGGCATTTCTCTGTAAGATTCCATTTTATGGATCTTGAATTCTAGTGACTTCGACTTTATTGAACCATTGCTTAAGCAAAGGGAAAAATAAAGATCCATTGCTGCTTACCTGAAACAGTGACACCAATACGGCAACACCAGTCTTCCCTCGTTCACACGGGCTACTCTCTGGATGCTGCGCTTTTGGTGCAAGGAAACCCTGCATGTTGCACTGAGTGCAAGTGCCTCAGAACGCCTGCTATTCCGCAACAAATGAATTCCAAGTCACCGGTTAAGTTTAGTGATGATCAATGCTGGGAATGGTTGAAGAGAATGATCCCCCAAAAGAAGCCAATTGAGTGAAATAACATTCTAAGCTGGAACACGAGGGGGTTTAACGAGGGTGGGGCCCCGAGAATTGCTTACGTCCTCTGAAGTTTATTCTCCAAGACACTTGGGTTACTTTTGATCCAGAGTTTGACAGGTATGTTATATATCAGTCCCAGGCTACCAAGGAAGAGCGAGGTCGACCCTCAGGGGGTTTCCTGATTGGTGTTAAAAATAGCCTTAACTCCAGGATTGCCATCAGGTAAAATCGGGAGGTAATATATTGACTGTTTATCTCCTCTTGAGGGATGGGGGGGATTTATAAGAAAATGCTATTCGTCAATATTTATGATCCTCCCGGTACCCACTCCATGGAGCTCATATGTGATGAATTGAATACCAAACTTGCCTTATGGCACGCAAACGCAGAGGGCACCCCAGTGATCCTTTGTGGTGACTGGAATGCAAAATGTGTGGACCCGAAGGGGTGTGCGTCATATGGCAATGTGCATGATCATTGTGTTATGACAATGGACGGGTCCAATGACAAGGGAAGGCAGTGGCTGGATTTCTTGAAAGATTAGAACTGTATCATATTAAACAGTCACACCACTTGGGGATCTACCCGGCCAGGTGTCGTGGTCCGTGGGTAAAAAATCTGCAACAGTGGCAGTGACCGAGTGTTTATTGGAACAAGTATTCCAGCTTCAGGTTTCCCTTTAATGATTATAGCGATCATAACACCTTCAGACTGTCAATTGGTACGACCAGGGGGAGTGATGGGAATGGTGTGTGTGGAGAGGCGATTCCCAATCACTCAGGGAACAGAATTCCATGGACCCAGAAAAATATTGAGAGGATGTGTTTTATTACTTTCCCTTCAGGCTTTACAGTGGGTAACACTCTACGGGGTAAACGCACTGATGCAATTGAAGGGTGGATTTAACAGCTAACTAGCTCAGTTTTTAAAGGCAAGACTAATCCTAACAATGTGGAAATCCGGGGGAAGCAATCATTTTGACATCCAAATTCGTGATCAAAACCGTAAAATGCACCATGCAATCAGAGCTGCTAGGGCACTTGCAATCAATTCTGGTGTTACTCCCAACACTAAATGCATTGGAGGAGTCATTCAACGTAAAATCCGTGCTTGGCTGAGACATTATCGGCTGTCTCAGCAAAGACTTGCTTGGCAGAATATTGTGCAGGTAATGACCAGTAAAGACAGCTGAAAAATGTGGAACTTTTAGCAAAAGCAAGGGTTGAACAGATGACCAGAATACTCAACCCCATATCGGGGGACCAATGGGTCACACACATATCGGCACAATTCCACACAGGCAAGCCTCTCATTTATAGTAGCCCCTTCCTTTTTGAGGCTTGGCCTTTATTGTTGAGCCATAGGATTGTGATGAACGCTATACTAAAACTCAAGTCATCCAATGCTCTGGGCCTGAATGGTCTGGCAAATATAGCATTATAAAAAAAAAAAAAAGTGTAATTGGTCCCAAGTTCCGTTAATTCTCTCCCCCAGAGTTTGTAGATCCTGTACTATACCATCCTCACGGCAACGATCGGTTCCCATCCCGGTTCATAAAAGGGGGGACTGGACCAACATGGGCAATTATCAACTCTTGTCCATGTCGGACGTTACCGGAAACATTTTCGTGTCATTAGTGCTCAGGGAATTAGACACCAACCAGATTCTCGGCTTTGCCCAGACAGGCTTCCGACCAGGATCAGGCACTACTCATAACATCAGAGTTCTTGATTAGCTGATCCACACCTCACGCAGTAGAAAGGAGGCCGCAATACATCGCTTTTGTTGATTTCAGAAGTGCCTTTGACCACGTTAATCGGGAGACCTTATGGGCTAAGCTTAGAGCTATGAACTGTCCAAATTGGTTATTGCATATTTTGATTCTCTTACACAGCAATAACTTTGCCAATGTCAGACTGAACAACGAGTGGGAAGTTTCCGACCCCATCCATATAAATTTGGGTGTTAAGCAAGGGTGCGTGGCGGCCCTTACACTGTATAGTCTATGCATTGCCGATCTCCTTCCCCACATGTCTGCAAAATCAAATTGCTCCCTGAAGATGAGATACTCCTAAGGTGGGCATGCTATATGCCGACGATTTGGTTTTATTCGATCGGACCATCTCGGGGATCAAGAACATGCTTAATGAATTGGCCATTTACGCCTCTCAGCTAGGTTTGACGATTAACTTGGAAAAAACAAGCATCATTTTGATCACCAGGAAGGTGGTCAGTAAGCGTAGGATAGACACCTTAATCGGTACTATAGATTATGCTCCATTTTACACATACTTAGGCTTGGAGTTTGCCGCCAGGGCAGACTACGCGCTGAGAATAGCTCATAAAAAGAGGCAAGCTAAGCTTCTCACTCTTCAAGCATGTAAGTTTGCTGAAGGGAATGCAGGATACAGCTTTGCTGGAATTTTAAAGCTTTACCAGCAATGCTTTGTCCCTGCCATCCTCTATGGCCTCGAGGTACTGGCCATTCAAGATCTAACCTGGTTGAACAGACTCAAAGGTCATTACTAGCATGCAGTGCTGGAACTGGGACCCTCCTGTTCGATTGAATTCCTCTGCCTAAAGCTGGGATTATCATTAAGAGGCATGGCCTTCCAGGCTAGGGGGTGTTTTAAAATCTTGTGCCGACCCAGTTTGCAAATTACTTGCACTGGTAGGACATAATCACGACACCGAGAGGGTCCTGTTAAGTCCTTGAACGAAACATTCTTTCTAGAGATTGCTTGGTCTTTCGCCCACAAGCGAGACAGTGCTCAAAAGATTTTTTTCCAAGTGCACATACAATCTAACTTAACAAATGGGACATGTGCAGGAACTATATACACCTGTCAAAGCTAAAGGGGTACGGGGCAGTGTCGCACGTAGTACACCGATACAGGAAAAAACAGCCTTAGCCGATATTGTGCCCTGCCCAGAAGTAAGACTGTTCTAACCGAAACTTCGTACAAATCAGCTGTCAGTAATGGCCGCTTTGGGCTCCTGCACAAAGGTAGCACTAGAAGGCAAGCACTGCCGTATCTGTGGTACAGTAGGAAAACTGGAATCTGCTAGATATGTACTAACGCAATGTGACACCTTGGGGTCTTTGTATACGTGAACTGCTGGGTAGATTTGTCCACAGCTACGAGGAAATTACTGCAGATTCCTTCTGGGACTGTTTGAACTCGGATACCATTAAAATTCTCCTGCCCGATTAAGGGTGAAGTAACAATAATGGGTCTTAATGCCAGTATTAATGCTTGTATTACCATGAATTTTCCTCCTCACACTAGCTAGAAGGGCGCAAATGTACTCATTTCTTTTTCCTGTCATTTTCCTGCCCTGAATTTCTGATATTGCACACCTATTCTTACCTTGGTGACTTATTTGACTAATCATAGTGCCGTACGGAAACTATATTTACGTGTCATGTATTCTAAGTCTTGCGATTTATTAGGCATTTCATGATTAATGATTATTTATGTGCTCTTGTAATTTATTATTGATTTTACATATAGATACACGCAATTGTATTACTTGCACACTGCTGGGAAGTTTGTAATTAAGTATTGTATCATTGTTTTGTATCATTTTATTGTTCTGTATTTTACATTGTGTAAAGTTCACATTTTGGAATAAATCAAACAAACGTATTATGAATTCAAATGTGAGACAAGCAGTCATCACGTGTCTGCACATTCCAAGTTTGGCTTCCTTGAAATGATGGTTCTTTCAACATTCCCATTGCTTCCCCTTTTTCCAATCACACTTGGGCTCATATTTGCTTACTCTTGGACTCCTGCAGGGTCAAAGACCAATGTGGCCGTCCGATTTCCATATGTCATTAGCCAAACCAAATATATAAAAAGCAAAAAGCATAGGTTCTAACATTTTATCAATTTATTTTTCTTTCAAGTGTAATGTAGAATATTTCCTGAACCCATATCCTTCTGGCCTGGACTACTCTCAAACCGCCGGACTCGGATATGGAAGGGGACTGCACAGTTAAACATGGTAACACATTGAGCAACAGCAGTGAGTGGAGTTGAAGTTGAATGTGGGTGGGGCCATCAGCGAGAGGTGCCAGCCATGGGTGGTGCCAGCCATGGGGGAGTTGGCACAATTCGAGCCCAGCACTGATTTTCTTTTACAAATGAAGGACTGCTCATACTTCTCACTCCTTCTGGTCTTCGCCTCCACCCTTAGATGTTGCTACCTCGTCTCCAATATTACTACTCCCTCCTACTCACTTCCCACTCCTTCCCCTCCACACTACCAGTATTCAGTCACCCCCGCTCAGTACCATAGACTTTCACAGCAACTCCTTAGACTATCTACTCTAAACTCACTTGCCACACCAACACAAAGCAGTACTACCTGCACTCAATATACAATACCTCACCGTTTACAGAAGGTGCCCCACAATCTGCCGCACCTTCCTTCCTCCTGCCGTTCTCTTTGTCCTCCTCTGACTCGCCTGAACAATCCACATTTCCTACTATAGTTAATGTGGCCGAGTTTTCCCTCCCCCAGACGTGGCGGAAACAGGAAATGTTACAAGTTGGTGGCTATGACCCACGCACCTGGTCCAAGTGGACCCAGCATGGAAGAGCAATGTCAGCCAGAGAGGGTGTATGTTAACGTTCGTGTTATGGGGCTTTGGTCCTGTGGCACCACAGGTAAGTATTGGGGTGAGTCAGATTCCCTTTAGGTGCCCCTGGTAGTTTAGGGTGTCTAATACCGACAGCGCGTTGACTCCGCGGTAGGGTGCTGCACGTCTATTGCCTGTCCAAGTTGTCAGGTCTACCTGTGCACTTTGTTAGGCCAGAAGGAGACACACCACTAGGTGGCATTTCTAAAAGTTTGTTCATTCAAATAATAAATAAAATAACTATTTATCCCTAGCAATAAGGAGTTTGCCCTGCCCAAGAAAAAAACGAACTGGAGTGTTCGTCAGTGAGACTGTCCAAATCAACAGTCTGTTCTCTGTAAAAAAAAACTATCATACTCTGTCCGTACCACAGATCATGAAAACTCAAAAGGAGGGGTCCAGGAGAATGACTCACTTCTCTTAGATAGGCTTCTATAGCCTCAACAATTGTGTCTAGGATGGCATCCGAGAATGTTCTTTATGAGTTCTTTTAATTCTTCAAGGGGGCTCCTACCCCTCCGGGGCTTTGCCTTGCTCTCTACACAAACAGTTCCTTTATGCCACAAGAAAAAGTCTGTTTGCTGGTTCCTCTTTACAACTTGCAGTGTCTATTTTATCTTGGAAGTGCCCTGGATGGCTTTCTTTACTTGGTTGATCGTATTCCCCTTTACTGGGACTGGTCAGACTGGTCCCTTGACAGTCTCTATCCTCTTTCCAATACCGACATTCACTGGGACGAATAGGATTGGTCCCTTGGTAATCTTTACTCTTTACATCCTGTCCCCCACCCGGTTCTCCTGCTGTTCCCCATTTTGAATCAGGTAAGCATCACTGGTTCTTCATGCAGCATCGGGTTCTAATGTCTCGTATAACCTGCAGCAGTCATTTGCTTCTTCCTCACAGCTGCATGGAGCCCTTTCCGGTAGGTCTCAGACCGTTGGAGGACCACAAGTCCACCTTCTCTGTGTCACCACACCACCTACAGATTCTTCCCAGGTTGACACCTTGGATATCTGCCTTCACCTGGTTTGCTACTTCAGCTCTCCAGCATCCCCTCTGCGCAGGAAGGGTCAGTGTCTCCTGGCTTCTTCTACAGCCCTGGTTTGAACTTCTCGGGCTGCAGAGACACTCTTCACTAGTCCTTTTTTAGATCACGCTGGGCCCTCCCCACCGTAGACACAAAGTCCTTAGTTTTTCACTTGAGGACCCATGGCTCCTTGATCCATCTTCTTCATCCCAAGGCGGTTTGGCTGCCAACCACTGCATACTCTGCTTCACAGTAAATTCGACCCGAGGAGATAGATATTTGGAGGCATTACAGTAACAGACTGGTTGAGATTCAGAAGTTCTTGTCTAGGGAGTCCCTGGACAGAATGAGAGTACTTGTCCCCCTCTGCCCCCAAGAGGCAAGTCTCTCCCTGTGAGGTCCTGATTTCTGCCACCTCTAGGTGGAATGTTGCATAGCAGGCTCAGCTCCCTAGCCTCTCAGAGAAGGGCACCCCTCTGGGGCGAAGTGATTATATCCCATGAAATGTCACAGCGCTCTCTATCCTCCAATGCGGTACTCCAGTAAACTGGATGCCTGTCAGGTGGTTGGACTCAATGCTGGTCATGGTTTTCTGATGCTCCTGGTGAACGGTTGCCAGTAAAGCAAGTCTCTCTCTGAAGCTCTTCAGTCAAGAACTTCTGAAGCAACCATAGAAGAACTTGAAAGCATTTGTTGGAGGATGCATGGTGTGGGACAACAGTAGACTGCAAAGAAACACTGGCACAAGGGGAGGTGGAACAGGAATTGACCCCCCCCATCCAACTCCTACCTCAACCACTCGCCTCGGAGGTAGGACTGGCTCTGGATTTCTCCCCAGTAGGCTTCTCAACCCCGGTTGAGAGAGGTTCCCAGCCCAACAAGATCAGGCGACTGGCCTTTTTATAGTTGCAACTAGCATCAACATTTTATACACATTAAGAATAGTGCAAGTTATTGTACTCGGTACTATGTGTTTTAGTAGTTCGAAATAAAGTGAGCAGATGAAGGCACACTTGGTTACTTTTCCATTACACGCAAAGTTGCTGTATGAGATAACTAACCCATGATCATGGAGATAAATGTTGCTGAAGACAGGAATGGCCGTTTTGTATCACTTAAATGTGAGAGAATTTAAATAGCCCTAAATAAGAAACTGGTCATGGTACTGGTGTATATGTATCACTTCACAAAAGCCAGCAACAAGCCCCCAAAATTCCTATACTACCAGTTTCTCGTGCAGGCGACTATTGCCACTTCTGTCAGAAAACGGTGTGTCTCCCTGGGGCAGAATTGAAATTTAAGTATTTTACACCCCCCTCTCACCACTCTGCAGTGTTTTTCAAAGAAGGCTAAATGAATCATGTGGTAAGAGGAGCATTTATTTTAATGAGGAGCGTTACACAGGCGAAATAACAGTTATCCGTCTTTCAAGAGAAAAGTGTGAATATTTTCACATACACGTTTATAGAGATAATTACATTACAACTGTGCTACTTGTGGAGTTTGGGTCAAAAAGGTTCAGGTTATAGACTAATCGTCGCCACAGCTTGGCTAATGAACATTCTTTTCGGATTGGCTGCATGCATAAAGTGTGTACTTTTTGGTTCCAGAAACTACTTCTGGTGTGTGGCTGAAGGAGGTCCACTAGCAGCATTGATCAGATCATGCAGGAATTAAGGAGAGCCCTTTACTTTAAGACCCAGAGGTGTGTGTACTCATCCCTCAAAAGTAATTGGTCAAAACAGTCAAGTGCAATTACATTCAGTTTTCTACCTCGTGGCTTTTCACTTACCCTCTCGCCCGTCCAACCACATCTTTTTTCTCTAGCCAATGCTGCCCTTGCTTGTATAACCCTCTATCATCGACAGCATTGTTGTCTCCTTTGGTTAGAAACTTGATATCCCCACTGTCCCTAAAATAATAAAAGATTGACTTCAGTAAATAAGGTTTACAAGAACTACAGCACCAAATGGAATTCTTACAAAAAGTCTTTGCACCAGCGTCACACCTCGCTCAAAAGGGCAGGGAAAAAAATAAAACATTCGAAAATCACACGTTTTCCCAGCTTGCTTTTCATTTTCATAGTGCAGTTAGCTTATACATTTTACAATAAGTAAGAAATTAATTTGCATTATAGTCCTCAACCAATGCCATTCTCCTCAAGCACAGTTGATCATCAACTAATTGCAAATACTGAATGTTGGCGATCGTTAGATGCTAAATGAAACACTAACCATACATTTAACTGAATGTTGTGAACATTTACGAGATTTAAATTGTGTACATTTTAATACGTTTAAGGTGTCAGAGGACTGTCGAACAATCAGTACTCACCTTCTCACAATATGTGCACATACACTATTCACAAACAAGTGCACAGGCAGAATCAGAGCGGCAACACACTTCTCTACCAACGCACACTTAAATCCCTTATCCAGATGGTCAAACATCCAATCCGAAACCTGGCTAAGTATTGAGTGTGTGACATGCAAAACTGCCCTAAATCACAAACTTTGATCAGGTCCAGGAATATTGCGAGCAGGTTGTTGGGGGTGAAGGAGAGGAAACTACATTCATTATCAAACTAATTAAAATGTATCCCCTCTGATGCATGGTAATGAGTACATTGCTCATCAAAGTTAAGTCATAATAGTCAATTTTTCACCTATTCAAATTTCTAAATACAATACAACTAAAAAGAGAAACAAGTACGAGGTTATGAAGAAATCTGCGTCGCTTTAAATTAGATGTACTGATGACGCACAATTAGAAAGGCCTCCAATGAAGGGCACCTTTCCTTCTTTCCATGTATTCCCACCATTGCTTACAATCCCTTTCTTAAGTGTGCATCCCTGCAGTCATAACAGGAAGTTTGCAATTTCTTATATTAACTTTGCACGAAGGCCTGCACGAAGGCCTCTCGCCTGTCCCAGCCTGTCCACGCCTTTCCAGCCATCGGCCGGACACTCTACACGAACGACACCCCATCCCAGGGTCTTCTCATAAAAAGGTACTCTTGTGACTCATGCATGACGCTCCAGTAGCTCAGGGTGCCACCCCTCCTATGTCCTCATTACCGTGCTCACCCCACAAAACTATATTATCTGAGGCATAAGTATCCTAAAGGTAGACTGTGCAGTGACACCTTTATCCCACCTACCTGCATACATTATTGTTATTGGTCACTGTTTTGCAACTAGTGTGACTGTTATCCACCTGCGACCACCCTACCTTACTGAGCATTTCTTGCCCATATTTTGTAAATCGAATCTAGGCACTGTCTGTAAGTGATGTGTAAATAGAACTTGGCTTTGATGGTTTACACTATATAGGCTTACCCACCTGTAACCTACCCACCTTCACTGAGCATTTCCCGAGTCGACATGCACTGACCTGATCTGATCTGATCTGACCTGCTCCCCCACCAGCTGCACGGTCACGCCAATCTCCCCCACCTTACACTAGCTGCACTCTAATGACACTCCCCAATATGCGGCCTAAGACATCACTCACCACTCATAGCAAACACTCACTCCGCCGCACTCTCATTGCCACTCCCCTCCCGGCCATCTAATAACCCTTGTTCTAGACATCAAAGCAAGTGTCCCTATACCTCACCCACACCCAGGGCTGGACTGGGAACCAAAAGTGGCCCTGGAAATATTTTTTCAAAGTGGCCCCTTATTTCTCTGAATGAGTGAGTACAGCGCGCAAGCCCAACCCTTCTTTGATAGAAATTGGGAGCATCCCTCACGAAAATGGTGAATACAATTAGTCAAAGGTTACTTTAAAAACAGAAACATGGCTATATTTCTTATACAGTGCTTAACACCGACACAAGGCATTTCAAAGCGCAATGGGGGAGAAGAACAAGTTACTGCTTACCTGGTAATGTTCTTTCAATGGGATGTTCCTCTGATGTATTCCTTATCTTGATAGATAATCTCCAGCTTGCTGGCCTCGGAATTTTTTTTTCAGTAGAGGGCGCTGCGTGTCGACGTCCCTCGAGCCGATGGCCCTCGACAGCCTCCATATCGGCGCCGACATCATGCGTATAAATAGACTCGCGCAGCGTCCGTTGCTCAGTTCCGTTTTGACGTTTAACAGTTGCTTTACATGAATTGGTTATTGACCCTGAAAGAGCATAAGCTATAACCACAAGGGAAGTTTTACTGAGGGGATGGATGGGAGGGGCGATAAGGAATACGTCGGAGGAACATCCCATCGAAAGAACGTTACCAGGTAAGAAGTAACTTGTTCTTCAAAGGGATTGTGTCCTCCGACGTATTCCTTATCTTGATAGACTCCCATAGCAGTGGTGTGTAACTGGAGGTGGGAGTAAAATTGCCATGTTTCCCTTCACGAATGAACAGAGTGCAACACAGCTTTGCCAAATCTAGTCTCTTGGCTAGAGGAGGAATCCAGGTTGTAAAATTTTGTGAAGGTATGTGCAGACGACCATGTGGCAGCCGCACATGTCTCGAATCGGTACCCCTCTTTGGAGGGCCGAAGAGGCTGCGATACCCCTGGTTGAATGAGCCCTAAGATTTTGAGGAGGCTCTTTCCCTGCCAGTTTCTAACTTTCCAGAATGGCCAAAATAATCCATCTGGAAATGGTCTGTTTTGTTATCAGTGATCCCAATTTGTGCCCTGAGTAGCCTACGAACAGTTGGTCTGCTTGCCTAATCCTAGCAAGTCTGCTGATGTAAAAGCTCAAAGCCCGCCTTGGGTCCAGCCTATGTAGCCTTTCTTCCTCTTTCCCCAGATGGGGAGGGGGATAGAATGAAGGTAAGGTAATCTTCCGAGTGGAATTCAGAAACCACCTTTGGGAGGAAATTAGGCTTCACTCGTAGCACAACTTTGTCTTTATGAAAAATTGTATGAGGGGGTTTACAAGATAGAGCTTGTAATTCGCTCACCCTCCTAGCAGATGTCAATGCCACTAATAAGACAGTTTTAAGGGTGAGAAATCTTAGCGAACAAGAGTGGAGTGGTTCAAAAGGAGTACCCATCAGGAAATTTAAGACTAAATTTAAGTCCCATAAGGGAACTTGGAATGGTCTTGGAGGATAGACATTGGTTGATCCCTTCAGAAATTGTATTACTAAGGGTAACTTGAAATACGATGGTTCCTCTGCAGTGCGCTTGAAGATCGATAGCGCCGCGAGATAGCCCTTGATAGTGCCAACCTGAAGGCCAAATTCGCCAAATAGAGTAGAAAAGATAACACCGTTGGTGTTCCACATGAAAAGGGATCGATATTCTTTTCTCTACACCAGCTGCAAAATTTGTTCCAACAGCAGTGGTGTCTTTGTTGCTGGCCTTTCGGCCGAAAGCAACACCTCCAGGACGTCATCTGGGAGGTCCCAATCCTTGTATCTCAACCTTTCAGATACCAAGCGTGAAGGTTGAGGGTTCTGATGTCTGGATGGAGAACCTGACCTCCCTTCTGCGAGAGAAGATTCTCCTTGAGTGGAAGACGAATTGGAGGGCAGATGGACATGTCCAGAAGGTCCGGGTACCACATTCTCCTAGCCCAGTCTGGGGCAATTAGGATCATGGCTTTCTGGAACCTTCTAAACCTCCTGATCATTTGAGGAATGACAGGGACTGGAGGAAACGCGTACAAAAAAAGGAAACTCCCAGTCCACTACGAATGCGTCCCCTAGAACTCCTCTAGGGGGAAATTCCCTTGAATAATTCCCTTGAATAATTCCGTTGAATAAAACTGATCGCACTTCCTGTTGATGCCGGTGGCGAACAGATCCACTTGAGGGGTTCCCCAAAGGGTGAAGATCTGTTGAAGGACTTCCTGAGCTAGTCCCCTCTCGTGGGAGACTGTGCTCTGCCTGCTCAGAGCGTCCGCGGTCAAGTTTTCCTCTCCGGCTAAGTGAACTGCCGATAGAGAGATTCTTTCTTGGATTGCCCAAAACCAGAGCTGCATCGCCTCTCTGCACAGAGGCAGTGATCCTACGCCTCCTCTTTGTTGAGGTAGTGCATGGCCACTGTGTTGTCTGTCATTATCAGGACATTTTTCCCTTGTACAGATGGCAGAAAAGCCTTCAGCGCTAGTCCGATTGCTCTCAGCTCTAACAGGTTGATATGTAGTCTGGACTCCGATGGAGACCAACGACCGCTGATGGTCAAGTCGTTGGCATGGGCTCCCCACCCAGTGAGTGAGGCATCTGTGACTACTGTTATCTCCGGCCATGGTTGCCAAAACAGTTCTCCTTTCAAAATGTTCTCCTGACAGGCCCACCACTGAAGGTCTTGAGCCACCTTGTCCGGAACCTGAAGGAGATTCTCCCTGAGAATTGCGACCACTGAGTTCTTATTGCCCACTGAAGAGATCTCATTCTCTGGCGAGCCTCTGGTACAAGGAAGATGCAGGATGCCATGAGGCCTAGCAACCAAGTCGAAGGCTGGGAGACGTTGGGCATTTTGAAACTTGGTGACCATCTGCAGAATATCTTGGGCCCTCACCTCTGGTGGCGAGGCTTTTCCCAGGGAAGTGTCCAGGACCGCTCCAATGAACTGGAGTCGCTGTGATGGTTTCATCTGGGACTTCTTTAAATTGAGGGAGAAGCCCAGTTTGGGAAGGACACAATCTAGCTGGATCTGAGCTTGTTCCAGAGATACAGCTCTGATCAGCCAATCATCAAGGTAGGGGTAGACGTGAATCCCTTCCCTCCTTAGACCGACATTAGCTTGGTGAAGACCCTCGGGGCGGAGGTCAGCCCAAATGGCAGAACTCGAAATTGATGATGAGAGCCGCCAATTGCGAACCTCAGGTATTTCCTGTGTTTGAGATGCATTGTCACATGGAAATAAGCATCCTGAGGGTTCAGAGATACCAGCCATTCCTGGAGCTGGAGGGCCTGAAGGATCTGAGAGAGAGAGTTACCACCTTGAACTTGTCCTTCCTGAGGAACTTGTTCAATTCTCGTAAGTCCAAGATGGGTCTCAGTCCTCCGGTATTAGGAAGTAGGGGAGAGTACCAGCCCTTGTTCCTCTCCGCTACAGGTACCGGTTCTATGGCACCTTTCTCCAGCAGGTCTACAATTTTCCTGCAAGAGGAGCGGATCTGGAACGTTCAGAGAGCTGTTCCCCAGTGGATGACTGAGGAATGCGTAGAAAAGGCAGGCAGTAACATTGGGCAACTGTCTCCAATGCCCAAGCATCTGACGTAATAGCCTGCCATTCCGTCAGATGTTGAGTTAGCCTGCCCCCTACTGGTGTCTTGTGAGGAGAGTCCTCTGAGTGATTTAGAGGCGGCTGATGCAGATGCCGAGGGTAAAGAGGCACCTGCTGCTGCGGCTTTTGCATTTTTACCCCGTCCACCTCGGGTGAATCTTTTTTGACCTCTTTGAACCGACTGTCCTCTGCCTTTTCCGAATGCGGAATAAAAGCAAAAGGACTTACCTCTCCAAGAGGCTCCTGAGGGGCGATATGGCGTTTGACGGATTGCAGCTCCCAGGGATTTTGCTGCTGCTTTGGATGTCTAACTTTTCTAGGCTGTCATCCGCCTTCTTACCAAACATAGTCGTCGTCAAAGGCCATATTTAAAAGTCTGGCTTGTACATCTGAAGCAAACCCAGACTTTCGCAACTACGCAAATCTGCGGGTTGTAATACTTGCCGCCATGGCCCTACTGATACGGTCAGCAGAATCAATGCCAGTTTGAAGGGAATCACACATTGCGTCTTTACCATCCTTAATGATGTTTAGAAACGCTTCCCTTTCTTCTCCCTCTGGGAGGCAGTCATTCGCTGATGAAGCACACTCCCAAAGTGTATGGCTGAACCTTGCAAGAGTACAAGTAGAGTTAATAGATTTCAACGCCATGCTACATGCAGAAAAGACTTTCTTAGCCATAGAGTCGTATCTATGTCATCCCTGTCCTGTGGAACAGTAGGGTATGCCGATCTACTGCCTGATGCAGTTGCTGCTTGAACAACCAGACTCTCTGGAGTTGGATGTTTAGACAAAAATTCAGGGTCAGTAGCAGATACCCTATATTTGGCTGATAACTTCTTGTTAACTGCCGGGATAACCTCGGGCGTTTACCAGTTAGCCAATATTTTTCTTTGTAATGCAGCGTGAAACGGAACCACAGGATCCTCTGTGGGCCTTTAACTAAAATGTCAGTAAGGTCATCCTGTTGAAATGCAGGTGAAGGTGTAGACCAACCCATGAATTCTATAATCCTTGCCATTAAAATTCTGTAAGGGGTCTCGGCATGTTCTCCTGGGTCTGGTTTGGCAAATTCTATTTCTGGGGAAGTATCTAACCCACTTGCCTCATGTAAGGATTCTCGAAGGTCCTTTAACCTATTTTCCTCAGAGGTAAATTCCTCTGGTTCAGGTGTTGTAGTTCTCTGCAACCCAAAGGGTCTTTCTTGATCTGAATTCTCCCCTTCTTCATAAATTGAAGACAAAGGGGAAATAATCAGACCTTGGAAATGGCTTAAATCCCATTTCCAGAACAGAAGGGGCCAAATTTGTCGTAATTGGTTGAGAAAACGTCGACGCGGACGTTAAAGGCTTCGAAGACACCGAAAAAGGCATCGAGAAGATCGGAAGAGGCCTCGAAGAGCTCGAGAGGATCGGAATCCTACTCGAGGTTGTCGATGACATTCTCGAAGTCGTGATAGAGGTCCTGGGTATGACCACTGGCTGTGAGGTAGTTACGGCCGTGGGTTTGTTCTTTTTCGGTGTCGATTCGATCGACCTATGCGTCGATGAGCCCTTCGATAATGGCGTCGATGGCACGGTGACTTTGCTCGAGGGTTTGTGACGCTCTCGAGTAGTTTCTTTCGCCGGGTGCAACAACTCGCGCGTTTCGATTTTTCGGGTCTTTCACCCAGGGTACCACCCTCAGCTGTCTTTGAGGGGGTCGAGGCCGCTTTCTCAAAGACGCTAAGCATCCTTTTACGGAATTCCTCCCACTCAGCCTGAGAGCTATGTTTTGTGGGGCAGGTGACTCTTTCCGGAGAAACAGAAGACGAGGAAGGGGATCTTCGACGTCTCTTACTCGAATGCTTGGATCTCGAAGAGTGGGGGGAACTGCTTCGAGACCTAGAACGAGAATGTTTCCTGTGTCGGCAAGGAGACGAATGTCTCGACTCTGCAGAGGAAACTTTTGAAGGAGTTTTAACTGTCTTGCCTCTCTCAAGCTTCCCCTTACGCTCCTTCAAGGATTTCGCCGTCATGGACATGCAGTCCTCGCACTCCGAACATTGGTGCTCCGATCCCAGGCACCACAAACAGATTCTGTGAGGATCCGTCAACGACATTTTCTTTCCACAGTCTCGACATTGTTTGAAGCCGGACCGTGGAGTCGTCGGTTCGGATGAGGAAGCCATCTAGTAAGAGTTGGTATTCGAGGAATAATGAAGAATATATCTGACTAACGAACTGAGCAACGCGATTCCGAGGCCCACGAAGCAAAGAAAAACGGAACAGAGCAACAGACGCTGCGTGAGTCTATTTATACACATGATAACGTTGGCGCTGATACAGAGGCTGTCGAGGGACATCGGCTCGAGGGACGTCGACGCGCAGCGCCCTCTACTGAAAAATGTTTTCCTAGGCCAGCAAGCTGGAGATGATCTATCAAGATAAGGAATACGCCGGAGGACACAATCCCTTCGAAAAGGAATGATAGGTAAGGAGAAGTGGGATGTACAAAGATCCATTTGTGCTGGAATATTGTGGGTAGCACTGCAGCACACGCAGTGGCCCTCTGTGATATAGACATCATGGCCCGCCCCTCAGAGGTCCCCATCCCTTTACAGTGTCCCACTTTCCACAACCCAGCTGCTCCAGATGGAGGGGTGTGTCTGCATTCAACCGTACACACAGCACATACCTTCAAAACCACACCACAAAGATCCCCAGAATGACTAGTGCAGCACAAGCATCAGCATTACCCATTCCACACACTAACATGGTACACAGAAACAAAGCACAGCTCACAGAAACACAGCGATACTCAGAAACAATGCACAACTCACAGAAACACATCAGTACTCATTGAAACACTTCACACCGTACGGGAACACATCACGCCTCACAGAAAGACAGAACAGCTCACAGAAACATCACACCTTACAGACACGCAGCACACCCCACAGAAATAAGTGATCACCCACAGAAACAAAGCGATACTCCTAGAAAATGCACAACTCACGGAAATGCATCACATTTCAAATAAAGACAGCATATCTCACAGAAACACAGCAGTACTCATAAAGCACAGATAAAGAAACGCATCAGGCATCACATCTTACAGAAAGACAGCACAACACACAGAAAGACAGCACAACTCACAGAAACATATCACACCACACAAAAATAAGTGGTAACTCAAACAAATCACAGCTCACAGAAACACATTGATGATATAGAAAGAATGCATATATAAGAGAAATACGTCACATTTCATAGACAGAGAAAACAACCCACAGAGCCAGCCTCGCCAGACTATCCGGCACAAGCTGAGATTTAATAGCTAGCACTGCAGCTTCGTCTGTGCTATTCTACTAGTACAGGGACGCGGGTTCCAATGTATGCAGGCTGCCCGGGGCTTCCCCGCCCGCCCATACCCACATGCGGACATGCGAGAGACTACTCACAGTTTCTTCAATATCAAGCCCTGCACCCCACCCCCCAACCCCCCACCCCCACCGGCCTGATGGTTAAAAGTGGCTCCTGCTCCACAGCACTGCATGTGTGCACAAATCACTCTCAAGCACCTCACTGCGTGGCTAAACAGATCACTATTTACATCTCTATTCACGTAGAACAATGGCTCAGTCACAGTACACTGGCGGTGAACAATACTGCCTGCGTGCACAACTGCCTGTCCCTGCTGCACAGCACTGTCTAGGTCCCGATAGCCCTGGATTAGTACAGCACTGCTCTGGTGCAGTGTAGACTCTCCCCAGTACAGCACTGACTGGGAGAACTATTATAGTCTCCCAATAGCTTCCCACTGAATACTAGTATGCACAGTATCCTTACCATGCACAGCACTGTATGGGTGCACACGGACCCGTTCGTACTGAATATTAACCCATCCACGAACATCAACCTCACAGCAGGGATCAGAATAAAGATCTGATGAGCAGGACCTGAGAGCAAGGTCTGGTGTGGGCTCGTGAACAGGGAGTGCAAACCTGGCCTCCACCTGAGATGCAAACTATAACTCTGCATCCTTTATATATGACCCATTATGCTTTGGACGTTTTCTAGGTGGGATTTATTTTCTAATGATCCTTTATTCACATTTACTAACAGTGTGAATGCTACATGGATGTGTCGGTATGGCACCAGTTGTCCAGGGGAGTCAAAAGTAGTGCTTGGCAGCTGTTGGTGTCTGGCTAACCAGGATATACTGTGCTTCAGAGAGGGGCTAAATAAGGCCCCTCGTGTCCCCCCATCAATGTTGATTCCTGCTGTCTTGCAGCACCCTTTCCCTGCAATGCACTGCAAATAGTGCACCATGACTCTCCCTGCGGATCACTGTCTTGGATAGGCATCATATCTCTCCGGACAATACTGCATGGACGCATGACACCACTTGTGTGCCCAGATCACCCTGCACAAAACTGCATGGGTACACTATCCACGCAGCCCTGGCTGGGTCCGGAACCGTCCTGGTTTAGAGCAATGCATGGGTACACTACCCTCAAGCACTACTGGCTGGGTCCAGGTTATGTTCTTAGTGTACATCACTGCATGGGTGTACTGCTCACACACAGCACTGTGAGTACTCCGTACTTTCTTGGTGCACAGCACTGCATGAGTCCTCAGTGTTTGATAGCTGTAAAGCACTGCACAAGTAAACTACATGCACTCAGGACTGCCTGGATCCTCTGTACTTTCTTGTTTTACTGCATCACTGCATTGGTGCTCTACCTGCACGCAGCATTGCATAGGCCTTCATCACTATCTTGGGGTACAACACTGCATGGGTACACTACCCACACACAGCACTGCTGCATGAGTCATCAGTACTTTCTTGGTTCACAACGCTGTTTTGGTGCACTGATCTTATGCAGCACTGCCTGGGTCCTCTGTCTTTGCCTGGCATACAGCACTGCACATGCACTCTACAAGCAGGCAGGACTGCCTGAGTCCTCTGCACTTTATTGGTTTATAGCACTTCGAGGGTACACTACCAGCACACAGTAAAGCATGGGTCCTAAGCACCATTTCGGGGTACAGCAGTGCATGGGTACACAACCTGCACAAAGCACTGCCTGGGTTCTCAGTAATGTATGGGTGTGCAGCACTGCATGAGTACACTACCCATATACAGCATTGCCTTAGCCCATGGCACCTTATTGGTGTACATCACTGCATGGGTACACTACCTGTGCACAACACTTCCTAAGCCCTCTGTTCTTTCTTGATGCACAGCAGTGCATGGGCACACTACCTGCAAACAGCAATGACTGGTACTCTTTATTTTCCTGGTGTACAACACTGAATGGGTAAACAATCCGCAAACAGCACTGCCTGGGTCCTCAGCACTTTCTTGGTGCACAGAATGATCCAAATGGCAGTACAGATAGAAAAGATGCACCTGCAATCTGCAAAAATATTCACCCTCCGGCAGCAAACCAGGTCACCTGAGAAAAACGCTCCTAATAGCAACCCAGAGCCCGTACAGTGAGAAGACATGGGAGAGATGGGGCTAGGATGGGGATCATCCCCTGTCGTTCACCACCTCCATATTTTCACACTGACATCCGCCCGTCATTCCTTTGAAGCAGCAAAAGGAGGCACCAGGAAGCCTTCCATGCAACTGGAAAGATTGAAACACTTGCAGCAATGCATCTTGCAGCTGTCAGGATGCCTACCCCCGGGCATCTGGACCAAGCCCATCAGCCCCGGAAGCAGGCATCCAGACATTTATTAAAATCTCAGCAGCCCCGGTTAGGGGCTATCTGGGTTCAGTCCTGGCGCCTTAGGCGCCAGGCTCATAATAGAAATCAGTCCTGGCGCCTCAGGCGCCAGGCTCATAGTCATTACTTACCTCAGGCAGACCATGCTGCAAAGGAATCCAGGCCAACGTGAAGCCTGGAGTGGACTATTTTACTACAGGGACTATTTTTTACTCGGGTGTGGCTCTACGGACTTCTTACCTGGGACTACTTTTGAGGCTATTTAAACCACGCCCGACCAGCAACACACGCTTCGCGTTATTCTGCATTCTGCAGCATAACGCTCACCGTGCCTGCAAGCCAGCATACAGTCTTCTGCCACGCTCGCCTCGAATCCGGAGCTCCTAGAAAAAGGGGAAAGAAGGAGAAAAGGTTAGATCACGGACATTATTTTAATTCCTTACCCGATTCTGGATCTTGCCTGAAAGGACATTACTTCAGCACGCGTCGCATCGCCAGCTGCAGCACCGCGCCATACTCACCAGTCCACAGCATCTTTCGACTCGGCGCTGCCTCCATCATTTTCTTCGGCGAACTCCAATACCTGGGGGAAAACAAAGGAATAACAAGGTGAGCCTAGAGAGCCGACAAAACCAATCAGTTTTACCACCAGGCTTACCTGATTTACCACCAGAGGCATTACCCTTCAATACGCCACATCTTCTTATGCCGCATCTATAAGTGGAGAGAAAACAAGTTAAACTCACGCAACTTTTACCGGACAGTGTTAGGTAATACAGACTCTTACCTGAACACCATCAGCAGCCTCCAGACAATATTTTTTACCTGCAATTCAACAAGGGGATGCAAGAGTGAACATCGGACATATTGAACTCTTAACTTTATAAACCCCGGAGTCAATATTCCTCCGGAACTCTTCCAGTACCCCAAACCAGTGAAGTAACTGGTATCTACGCGCCCCTGCATGCCACGCAGGATGGAGAGCTCATCATTTAAAAACATAAGGTGAGGATACTAATTGGGAATATCGGAGGTGACTAGTGGGGAGAACGAGAACAGTGGGGAGGGACCATCACTAAAATCCACGGGGCTAAATCCCTTTCTCCACTTGCAGGAGAATACCTCTACGGGTCAAGCAGACGAGATTAGGCGGGCCAGTCCAGACTTTCATCTCTGCACTACGCTTCACGTTGGTGGAGACCGCAGCTGTCCGGGTCCGATTGACGCCCCTGTGGGAACCAGGTGAGCGTAACAGCAGCCCCCTGCTTTGTGCCTATATGGATGGACACCATACACTGTAACTTTAAGACCTAAGCCCACCAAGGGTCGGTCATACTCCTACAATTTAACTTATATGGATGGACTGATTGATTTCGATGGATGGGACTGGCAGATGGATGGGCTTGGACGGTTGGACAGCTGGACATACGGGTGTATGGTTAGAACTGATGGATAGACATGTAGCACATACAGGAAAGGACATCGCCTTTGGGCACTTCCACAAGACAATCTACGAACATGACAGGAGGAGTTGGTGTCCAACAACAAAAGCGACTTCGCCATGATGCACTTGAAAATATAGACACGCACTTCTTGGGGACCACAGCTAGCCACAGACTGCCCAAGAGTCAAAGTTACACCCCAACGGATCACGTGTGACATGACATGTATTCCCCCACACCAGAGTTCAGAAGGCAAATTAAGATTCAGCTACTCCTACAGTCTTCTGTCATCAGTTGATCGAGACTGGAGACGGGTCGAGCAGCAGCAAATAATTTCACAGCTCCGGGGAGGCGGACTCGGCAGACCCTGCATGTAGATTACATAGCCCAAAATAAAAAATAAAACATATTTAGCAATCATTCTCACCTCCTCACCAGAAATCAAATGGCAGTGCCGGCCTGAGCATGCTGCTCGCCTCATCGTCACCAGCAGAAGAGTCAGCACCACCACTGAGTCGCGTGGGCTGCGCTGCAGCTGCGCAATGCGTAACATGTGATACAAGCACAATAGTCAGCAGTCTAGGGTTGCAAAGTACGTGCGGTTTCGGTGCCCCTCACAAATGCGCAGGCGAGAGCAAGCCAGGTGGCCCCAGGCAGAAAAGAAATGCACCAGCCACAGCCAGCGTGATTAGCGAACCATCCAGACTGGCCTGGATGTTCCCTCGTAATTATGTATCCTTCCACCCCCAAGCAAGAAAAGAGGCCCTAGGCCCCCCGAGGCCTACCGAGGAAAGTCCCGGTGTCCCAGTGGGCCAATCCGGCACTGCCCACACCCAACACTTCTCATTCATTACGGGACAATGAACTCACTCTCATCCCCACCAGACTTCTACATGACACAGTCTCAGCCTCCCACTCCAGCAATCAGACGCCACAGACTCAGAAATCGCACATCTCCTAGACACCCACCATGCTCACCCGTACCTTGCAATTCAAGAAACACTAGACTAGGCTCCCGCACTGCACCGACACGCAACGCTATTAGCTGCAAAGGCATTGACGGCTCTCATCATCCCGCCATCCCTCCTCAGCACCAAAAACAATATCGCACATTACCCACCTCTCAAATGTGCATTGCTGAACGTACGCTCCCTACCCGCAAATGCCTTAGAGATAAATGACCTACTATCCACCCATAGTCTTGACCTACTAAGCATCACCGAAACATGGCTCAATGATACTTCCTGCCCAGCTATCTCACTAGCCCTACCATCAGACTACGTAATACTAAGACAAGATAGACCTGATAGAATTGGAGGCGGAGTCGCCCTTATCTACAAAGACTCACTCTCCATTAGGCTACTGGACCCTAGTACTTGCGGTGGAAATGCAGACATCCTCTCAGCCAAGTTTGTACTCTCTCCCAACTATGCAATCAATATCCACATCCTGTATAGGCCTCTGGGACCCATAGCTGACTTCCAAGACCACCTCTCCCACCGACTTAAAATCAAGAAATCCTCCAAAATTCTTCTACTAGGAGATCTAAACCTAGGATACAATGACCCTAAAGATGAATCTGCCGCATCCCTAGCTAAAGAACTAGTAGACTTCGGATTCTCTCAAGGAGTACACGCTCCCACTCATGCTAAAGGCCATACCCTTGATTGGGTCATGGATCACAACTGTGCAACCACATCAAACACTGCCTATCCATGGACAGACCACACCTGCATTGAATTCCTCATCCCTACCACCCCTATCCCCAAAGTTCTCACCCACGCGCCACCAGCCATAACAAAAAGCTCAAAAAAATGTGGACAACCACCCGACCCTACCTTAACAACCCTTGCTTAGCACCGCCTTTCTCTCAGGACCCCAACATACTATCGGCCATCTTCAACGATACTCTTACCAATGCCATAAACACAATAGCCCCACTTAAAAACAAGAAAGAAAAAAATCCTTCCACTGTAACTCCTGGTTTTCGGATGAACTCCAAACGCTCCGCGCACAAAAACACCAATCACAAAAAATGTGGCAACCGGACCCAAGTGACCTTAATAAGAACCTCTTCAAACAGATAGCTATACAATATAAAAAAAGCTATCACAGCAAAAGCAAACTCTCTTAATGAGAGAATATCCAATGCGAACTCGCAAGCCAAAGAGATATTCACAATCTTTAACAAATTAGTCACACCATCAACAAGCGCAGACTAGATAATTAAAGACAAGGCCTGGTGCGCTAGCATCCAATCCGCAATGCTGAATAAAATAGAGCTCCTTCATTTTTTTTTTTTTTTTACAACCACTGCAAAGCCCTTCCTAACCAAAAGACTAACCCCCTAACACAAGCAAAGAGTAGTAAACCCAACCATGCTCAATTCACCTTTCGAGACACTACGGAATCCGAGGTCCTTGAACTTATCAAACACCTCAAACCATCACTCTGCAAAGGAGACATATGTCCCCCTAAAACTATCAAGGAATGTGCTAACGATCTTGCCCCTTTGATCACTGCCTTCATTAATGCTTCTTTCAAATCTGGCTCCATACCTAATAGTCTCAAGGAAGCTTGGGTACGCCCCCTCCTAAAAAAGACCACACTTTACCCAGCTCAGCCTAACAACCACAGACCTATAACTACTGTGCGTTCCTACTGAAAATCTTGGACAAGGCAGCTCATAACCAGATCCAATCATACATAGAACCCAACTCTATATTGGGTAAAAGGCAATCTGGTTTACGTGTGGGGCATGGAACAGAATCCGCATTACTAGACCTAAAAAATCAAATCACCCAGATCATGGACAAAGGTAAACCTGCCTTGCTCCTCCTTCTCGATCTACCAGCAGCTTTTGATCTGCTAGATCACAAAACACTAACCACTCATCTCACTAAGGCAGCACAGTTCTCTAAACAAGCAGCTTCTTGGATTACGTCCTTCCTTGAAGGCAGGGCCATGAAGGTCTTCTCCAACATAACAAACGCTAACCCCACAACCATCAACTGCGGTGTTCCCCAAGGATCATGTACAGCCCCCACCCTCTATATTCTCTTCACCAAACCCCTTTTTGACCTTGACTCCTTGGGTGTAACATATACCAATTATGCGAACGACACTCAAGTACTCCTACCACTATCCGGCTCCTATCACCAAGATGCCATGACCTTAGATATTTATGCTACCATTCAAGCCTGGATGGCTGTCAATGGCCTCTGTCTTAACAGGGACAAGACCGAAATACTTAGCCTCGGACAGAAAAACACCTTAACAAAGCTAAGTCCCCAATACGCCAACTTTAACATTGACAACTCCACCATCACTGTATCCTCTTCGGTCAAGACTCTGGGTGCCCACATAGATGCCAACTTATCTATGAATAAACAAGTCCACGCCATAGCCTCTGCGTCAGCTTACAGCACGAAAACTTATAAACGCCATTAAACCCTACCTATCCACATCAAACAGCCTTGCAATAGCTAGAGCAACAATAGGCGCCAAACTAGACTATTGCAACGCGCTCCTGGCTGGCACCTCCGCCAAGAACATTCACAAACTACAAACCACACAAAACAATGCCCTAAGAGCTGCAATGAGCATCCCCAGAAGAGACCACATATCCCAAGCCAGACAAGCTGCACAATGGCTACCGGTAAAAGACCGTATTACTCTCAAAATTCTCTCTCACCATCACACACAGATGCATCTACCACACAGCTGCATCAACACAGCTCCCACATATCTAGCTGAAGCTATAGCTAAAGCCTCCTCAACGCGCCCTACCAGAACTCAGTACTCCAACCTCCTACGCACACCACGCATCAGGAATGTTAAAGCTGGAGGTCTAGGCTTCTCATACATTGCACCCAAACTTTGGAACTCACTCTCTGCCCCTCTTAGAGCTGAGGCATCCATCTCTGCTTTCCACAAAAACCTCAAGACCACCCTCCAGAACTAACTCTGCCAACACCCCCAATTGTCCAAATATATATTGTAATATAAATGTAATATAAATAGTAATTTATGTACATATACTATATGTTCTCTCTGCTTTCACCCTATAAATGTAATTTCTTTGTATACAACCTGCTCAAGATATGAAACCTATGTTCCACTGTATATTCTCTGTAACTAAGCATGTGTCTGTAACAAGTGCCACAACGCCCTTGGGCTGCTGTTCATTTGTTTATTTATAATGCGCTCCAAGCCCAGAGGTAGCAGGGCGCAGCAGACAAGAATGTGCAAGGCTTACAGGTTACAGATATGTCAGAGAGACCACATACATATGCAAGTAGAGGTTATTTACAGTCAACGGAAGGATAAGGGTAGATTGTAAGAGTTCAAATTATATACAGTTACATAGTGTACAGTTGAATACAGATTCCAGAAATAATTTACAGATTGGATAATGTCAAAAATTACAGTCAAGGAAAAATGATTGGGAGGTATGAAATGTTCACATTAAATAGAACAGTGGTGCAAATTCAAAGATGATTAATCAGTTAAATAATGTGTACTAAGTGAGATACGCTAGAGGAGAGAGACTCCCTAGCCAACAGTCAGGTTGAGATGGGTAATAAGTAGTTTACTAAATTGCAGTTAAGGTTGGTCTATTCTCAACTCATGAGGCAAAGAGTTCCAAAGTTTCGCAGTTTTTTACAGGGAAGCTGTTGCCACCAATCTTAGTGAGCCTAAATCATGGTACCACCAGGCAACTGGCGTTTCCAGTTCTAGTAGGCCTACTAGTGGTTCTTCTCATCAGTGTATCTGTTAGGTAGCTGGGTGCGACATTGTTTAAGGCTATGTGAGCCAGAGAGGCAATTTATAGCTGTATCATATTATGTGTGGAGAGCCACCTATATTGAAGTCTGGTAGAGGAGATGTGGAGTCTTTTGTTCATGCCTAGGGCCACTCTTAAAGCATTATTTTGTAGAATCTGTACTCTCTGAATAGTTGCTTTGGTGACACCACTGTAGAGGGCGTTGCAATAATCTAATCTGGAGAGAATTAATGCTCTAGCCAGGATAATACAGCTTTCATTTGAGGGAAAAGGCTTACCAACTCTGATGAGCTTGCATGTGTAGGAGGTTGTAGAAGCTAGAGATTTGACTTGTTTTACAAAGGACATGGTGGAATCAAGGTAAAAGCCCAGGGTCTTTACCTCTTTGGAGACCTTAATATTTCCATCTATGGTAAATGAGGAATATTTAGGACCTAGTTTGTCAATGTTGGATTGAATACCCAGAAGAACAAGTTACTCTCTTACCTGGTAACGTTCTTTCGAAGGGATGGTCCGACGTCCTTACCTGCCAAGCGGTAACACTAGAGATAAAATAATCCAGCGAGACAAAGTCTGTTTCGTCATAGCCTGTCCCAAACGCTTTCCAGCATAACCAATGAAGAGCTTATCGTCCACTCTGACCCGGGACATGCGTGAAATATAAAAGCTTAACGCTCTCCTAGGATAAAGCGTATGGAGCCTCTCCTCTTCCTTAACAGGATGTGGAGGAGGATAAAATGCCGGAAGAACAACCTTCTAGCCTAAATGAAATTCGGATACCACCTTCGGAAGAAAAGAAGGACACTCTAAGGACAAGCCTGTCCTTATGAAACACAGTGAAAGGTGGCTTAACTGAAAGTGCCTGTAACTCAATCTGCGAGCGGAAGTGACCGCAACTAAAAATACAGTTTTAAGAGTTAACAGTCTCAAAGGGCATGAATGCAAAGGCTCAAACGGAGCACCCATCAGAAACTTGAGAACAAGGTTCAAATCCCAACCGGGCACCTGGAAAGGCGAAGGAGGGAACACATTAGTGAGCCCTTTCGGAAACTGAGAAATTAAAGGAATTTTAAAATAGGAACACTCTTCAGACGAGCGCTTAAATATGGACAGCCCTGCCAGGTAACCTTTAATGGGAGCCACTTGAAGGCCCCTGTGGACCAAAGAAAGCAAAAAAGACAGAACCATGGGAATTTCACATGCAAAATGATCCACATTCTTAACGCTGCACCAGTCGCAGAACTTTCTCCAATGGCAACGGTACAGGGACTTTGTTGCGGGCCTTCTGGCCGAAAGCAACACCTCCATCACGTCTTCAGGCAGGTCCCAATCCTTATACCTCAACCTTTCAGAAACCAAGCGTGAAGGTTGAGGGATCTGACCTCCGGATGGAGAACCTGACCCCCCTCCCGTGAGAGCAGATCGTCTCGGTAGGGAAGACGACGTGGAGGGCAGATGGACAAGTCGAGAAGATCCGGGTACCACGTCCTCCGGGCCCACACCGGAGCAATGAGCATCATCCGGGAACCGAACCTCCGTAACCTCTGCAGTACTTGCGGGATGACGGGGACTGGAGGAAACTCGTACAGCAGTGGGAATGACCACTCCACGAACGCGTCTCCTAAGGCTCCTTTTGGAGGAAATTCCTGCGAGCAGAACCTCTCGCACTTCCGGTTGACACTGGAGGCGAAGAGATCCACTTGAGGGGTCCCCCAAAGGGCGAAGATCTCCAGGAGAATCTCCTAAGCCAACTCCCACTCGTGAGAGATCACGCTCTGCATGCTCAGAGCGTCCGTCTCGTTTTCGTCTCCTGCCAGATGAACTGCTGAGATCGAAACTTCCTGCTGGATTGCCCAGAACCAGAGCTGCATCGCCTCCCTGCACAGAGGAAGTGACCCTGCCCCCCCCCTTTTTGTTGAGGTAGTGCATGGCTACCGTGTTGTCCGTCAGGATCAGGACATTCTTTCATCGCACAGTCGGCAGAAAAGCCTTCAGGGCTAGCCTGACGGCCCTCAGCTCCAACAGATTGATATGGAGTCTGGACTCCGACAGAGACCAACGACCGCTGACTGTCAACTCATTGGCATGAGCTCCCCATCCCGTGAGGGATGCGTCCGTCACGATCGTCACCTCTGGCCAGGGCAGCCAAAATATAGACCCCCTCATCAGATTGCCTTCGTCGGCCCACCACAGAAGGTCCTGGGCGACCGAAGACGGCACATGAACAGGGTCCGACATCCTGCCGGAGGACTGAGACCACTGGAGCTTGAGTGCCCATTGCAAAGATCTCATCCACAACCTGGCCTCTGGCACCAGAAGAATGCAGGATGCCATGAGGCCGAGCAGTCTCAAGAACTTGAATGCTGGGAGAGTCTGGGGAAGTTGACACTTGTGCACCATCTGCTGAATGTGATGAGCCCTCACCTTGGGAGGAAAACACTGCCCCAGGGACGTGTCGAGCACTGCTCCGATGTACTGGAGCCTCTGAGATGGTGTCAAATGGGACTTCATTAAGTTGAGGGAGAAGCCCAGCTTGTGGAGGCAGTAGCAGGTGACTGACAGATGATCCAGGACTTGCAGGGGAGAGCGCGCCCTGATCAAACAATCATCCAGGTAGGGGTAGACGTGAATCCCCCCTTTCCTGAGGTGCGCAGCCATCACTATCATGAGCTTGGTGAAGACCCTCGGGGCGGAGGTCAATCCGAACGGCAGGACCCGAAATTGAAAGTGCGAGTCGCCAACCGCGAACCTCAGGTACTTCTTGTGCTTTGGATGGATTGGCACATGAAAATAAGCGTCCTTGAGGTCGAGAGACACCAACCAGTCCTGAAGTTGAAGGGCCTGGAGGACTTGAGAGAGAGAGTAACCATCTTGAACTTGTCCTTCCTGAGGAGTTTGTTCAAACCGCGCAAGTCCATGATGGGTCTCAATCCCCAGTCTTTCTTGGAAATCAAAAAATAAGGGGAATACCATCCCTTGTTCCTCTCCGCTACAGGCACCAGTTCTAAGGCGCCTTTCTCCAGCAGGGATTGAATTTCCTGTGCAAGGAGCGGATCCGGACTCTTCAAAGAGATTCCCTGGTGGATTGTCTTGAGGCCTCTGCCGGAAAGGAAGACAGTAGCCGTGGGGTATGATCTCCAGAACCCACACATCTGAAGTAATGGTGCACCACTCTGCAAGATGCTGCGCCAGCCTTCCCCCAAACGGCGAACCATGGGACATGGCCTCATGACTGAGCTGAAGCGGCTGCGGCGTTGCCCGAGGGCAAAGAGGCAACATTCTGAGTGGCCTTAGCACCTGAAGTACCTTGTTTTCCACCTCTGGCACTCCTACGTTAGCCCCTTTGACTGGCAGCTCCTCTCGCTTTACCAAAGGATGAGCAATAACGAAAGGAACCTCCCCTCCATTGCTGTCCCCTATGACGAAAAGGCAGAGGTTGTCGAACTGCAGCACCCAACGACTTTGCTGCAGCTTTTGAGGTCTGCAACCTCTCAAGGCTCTCGTCAGCCGTGCTGCCAAAAAGATGTTCCCTGTCAAAGAGCATGTTGAGGAGCTGGGCCTGCACATCAGGAGCAAACCTCGACTTCCGCAACCACGCAAACCTGCGTATCACGGTGCTCGCCGCCATGGAACGGCTGACGCAATCTGCCATGTCCAAACCCGACAGAACGGCCTCACACATGGCATCCTTGCCATCCTGAACCATGGCAAGGAAACCATCCCGTTCGTCCCCTTCGGGAATATGTTCAGCCGCCAAGGAAACACAGTTCCACAGAGTGTGCATGAAACGTGACAAGGCACATATGGAGTTGGCCGCCTGAAGCGCCATACCCCCTGCAGAAAACACTTTCTTCGCCCATCCGTCAAAACGCTTGTCGTCCCTATCAGGAGGGATGGTAGGGTACGACGCCTGCTTTGCCGGGGCCGTAGCCGCCTGCACCACCAAACTCTCCAGAGTAGGGTGCTTGGACAAGTAGCAGGGGTCACTACTGGCTGGGTGGTATTTTCGTGGCAAAGACTTGCCCACTGCCGGGAGACTCTCCGGAGCAGTCCAAGCCACCGCCACCCTCCTCTGTAGAGCCATATGAAACGGCAGTAGCGGGTCAGTTGGTAGACCAATGTCGAGGATATCCGTAAGGTCATCCTGAACAAACTCCCCGGGGGAGCAGACCATCCTAAGTACTCGGTGACCCCAGACATAAGGCGCCGGTACGAAGAATCGGCATGAGTGCCAGGCTCAGGCCTACAAACACCACCTCCGGAGAGGTGTCCAGCCCACTAGCATCATGCAGGGACGGCCTCAAGTCCTCAAACTGGCTATGGCCCGAAAGAATCTTGTCTGGCACTGTGTCCACTACCATGCCATCATCAGAGCCCTCATGCACCTCTGAAGTGAACTCCAGATGGCGGTAAGAAGGCACAGAACTTGAACCAAAGCCATGCTTGACCTTGGCCAGAGCCTTTCTAGGTGGTTCCCCCGAGCCACGGGGTACCCCCGTCGACACAGCCTCGAAAGGCTGTGAGTGAATCGACGTCAACGCCGAGCGCGGCGTCGACAGCATCAACGGCGCTGACAGTCCTCGAGGCCGGGGCCCCGAGCGTGTCCCTTGACGGCCAGAACGCCGATGGCGTTGACGACTTCTTCAAAGGCAAACCCTCGAAAGAGTCCGTTGACGACCTCGGCACCACCTCCGTCGACGTCTTCCGTGAAGACACCACAGGTTCACACTGTCTCGAGCACGTCGAGGACCTGGACCGGGCATGCCGAGAACGATTCCCCTTGTCCGAGTGGGACCTTTCCCGCGAATCATGACAACCACCCGAGCCCGAAGGTGTGTGAGCGGAGTCTCTCGGCTGATCACAACCGACCCCACTCGGAGGTGCGGACGGACCAGTGCCCTGCGATTAGAGAATCGCCAACATTTTCTTACCGAAGGAAGCCCATTCCTCTGGTGTCGCATGCTTGGTGGGGTAAGCAACCCGCCGACGGGCAGAGTCCTTGGATGAGGACGGGTAAGGCGACCGATGACGGCTCTTCCGGGAGTGCCTCGAAGAGGCAGAGGAGTGGCGAGGCAGAGGAGTGGCGAGGCAGAGGAGTGGCGAGAACGACTCCGGGACTGAGACCCACTGGACTTCCGACGACGACGCGGAGAGTCGCCCCTCGAGTCGTCCGTCGAAAGCCCCATAGACCTCGATTTCTGGGGCTTGGACACCTTACCTACCGATAACTTCTTCTTACGCTCCCGCAAGGCTTTCGACGTGAGCGAATGGCAGTAGACAGTCATCTGTGTCATGGGCCTCCCCGAGACACCAGAGGCAGGCATTGTGCGAGTCCGTGACCGACATCTTGGACCCACAGTCCCTGCACTTCTTAAAGCCCGGAGGCGGTGTGGAAGACGAGGTAGACATCTTCACAAAGAAATACTTCACAAACACCAAACAGGTTCGAAGAACCGAGAAACAGAAACTCCAGAGAGTCGAGGCGCACCGAGATTCCGAAGCGGACACGTTCGCGGAAAAAACAGAACTGAGGCTACGGGTGTCGTGCATCCTACTTATAACATCCAGTGACGTCGGCCATCGGAGGAGGTCCTCGAGGGGGGCGTATGGACGTCATCGACCCAGGACGCAGATGCCGAAGATTTTCCGAAGCAGCACAGCTGTGGTGATTACTGTCTTAGATATGTAATAAGTCGGAGGACCCAATCCCCTCGAATTATGTGCTCTGGCTTGTCATCATTCAGGCATCGACTGTGTGTGGCCATCCATGCCTGAATGATGAGGTATACCCTACTCACCATCGCCAAGTCCTTGCAGTGATCCCCAGAAAGCGGGAGAAGAATCTGTGTATCATCTGCATAGTTAGTGTAGGCAATACCCAGAAGGTCCCGATCATCAAAAAGAGGTTTGGTGAAGATGTTTTATAGAGTAGGGGAGACACATGAACTCTAGGGAACCCCACATAGGATCGGGGAGGGATCTGCCGCTGCTGAAAGTGAGAACACACTCATGATTCTTTTGCACAGGAAGGATTCAATCCATTTGATAGCCTCCGTGGAGAAATGGGCCGCTGAGTGCAGGTGTCTGCAAAGGACTTTATGGTCCACTAAGTCAAATGCAGCTGAGAGATCAAGAAGTAGAAGTGGTGTCTTCCCTTTGTCTCTCAGCTCATCGATCTGGGTGGTCAGGTCAATTAGGGTGGTTTCTGTTCCATGTAATGGACGGAAGCCAGATTGTCTTACCCCTAGGAGTTTGTGTAGTTCAAGGTATTTTTGAACCTGTAGGTATGCAATTTTGTCCAGCATTTTCAGTAGAAATGGTACCGTTGATATAGGACGGTAGTTGGTGGCATTAAGAGGATCTAAGGTTTGCTTCTTTAGAAATGGGAGAACTCAGGATTGTTTCAGATTGGCACGGATAGTGCCAGAGGAGAATGAAGCGTTGACCAATTTGGAAATAAAAGTGAGAGCTCTCTTGCAGCATCTTTTATGATCTGTGATAGACAGGTATCTCCTTTACAGGTAGATGGCTTAAGGGATAGGATGATTTTTTCTACCTCTAGGGGAGATATTTTGGTGAAATAAAATTTGTTGGCCTGAGTAGTTGGAGTCATTAGGTGGGATAGTAATATCAGCGTGTGGTAAATTCAGAGAATCTTTCTTCAGTTGGATTTTCTTTTGGAGAGTTGATTTTGTTGGCTAGTGCCTGTTGCATTTCTGAACACCAAGTTTTGTTTTTGTTACATATGTCGGGTGTGGAGATTGGGGACTCTTAAGTTCCCTCATACTTGAATTGGAATTGGCAATGTGTTTGTTATAGGAATTCTTTTTTGCTAGGCAAATTTCTTTTTTATAGTGTCCTGAGATAGATGTTAGTTTATTTTTATTCTCAGCAGAGGGGCATAGTCTCCAGGTATTTTCACACTGTCTCTTCAGTAGCTGGAGGTCTTTTAGCTGTGGGTGAACCATTTGTTGAGATGTGCTTTAGCTCTGCTTGCTTTTAGTTTAAGTGGAGCAATTTTATCCATTGTGGTGAGCATGATTTTGTTGCATTCATGGACCATAGTGCTTGCGTCAAGATTATCGGACAGTGCATTTAGAGTGGGTAAGATAGCAGGAATGACTATCTACGGTAATATTTTTTTTTTATTTCTCGTTAGACAAGGTGGGGCCTTAGGTAGGGTCAACAGGGGAGACCTGGTGATAGATAACGTGAAGGTCAAAGAGTGGTCAGTCCAGGGTTGTGGTGTGATAGCGGTAATGGTACTTGTGCAGTTATAGTCGGCTATGCAGTCTAGGATTCTGCCCTTTATGTGGGTAGGTTTATCCACTTTTTGCGATAGGCCGAGTGCATTGAGGGCGTTAGCTATTTCTAGAGCATGTTTATCCCGGGATCATTAAATCCTAGATTGAAATCACCAAGCAACAGTAGTTGGGATAAGGGTTTAAGGGTAGAGGCCAGTAGACGATGCAAGTCTTCCTCAAATGACCCAAGGAGCCCTGGAGGTCTATAGATTAAATGTATGGGAGTTGTTTAGGAGGAGTTTAGCAGTGAGTTTCACATGATTGCAATGCTGATTGTGGGACTAGTCTCAATGATAAACTTTCTTTAGATATGATGGCAATTCCACCCCCTCGGATTCCATCTCTGTCTTGTCTAGAAATGGTGTAGCCGTCCGGTATAGCTAGCAGTAGGGCAGGTCCTGCGGCATTGTGTAACCAAGATTCAGTTATGGCAAGGAAGTCTAAGTCTCTTTCTGTGATTAGATCGGCTATATCAATGGCGTGGGCCACTAGCGATCTTGCGTTTAAGAGTGCGCCCTTGAGGGGGAGAGCCTCTGTTTTTGCATATATCTGGGGGGGGGGGTTGGGAATAGGGCTATTTGTGACCCTGTGCATAGAATTGATTGTCTTGGTCAGTTTTACTTTATTACAAAGATCGGGTATGAGGGTAGTCCGGTTAGTCGTATTAGTTCATACTGGGGTGGCAGATTGTTCTCTTGTTAGTAGCTTGTTTAGATCTGGTCAGTGGTTCATGTAATTTGGAGAGTCTGGCACGCAGTTTGGTTACGGTCGGTTATATTACATGGGATAGAGTCGTGACTACCCATGCCCATGAAGAGTGGGTGTTTAGCCAGGTCAAGGGAATTGTTATTTGAAGTCATATTATGTTGATTCAGTATGACTACTTCTGGTTTGCCCGTGAACATCGCAATGGTGATATGGATAGTAGTGAGAGCAAAGAGTACTGACACAACCATAGTCATATACGTAATCATAGTAGGGATAACTGGATAGCTACAAATGTAACAGTGTTGATGCAAAGTAGGATGGCTGCAATGCTCAGGTGGAGGCACAATGGCACGATAAGAAATACTGGGCACAATAGTCTGGTTGCCAATGCAGTCAAAGTAGACCTACAAAGTGGGCTAGTTACAACAATCACATTAAGGCACAATAACGTCACAAGACACAATAGGCTAGGAGCATGAGTCAGATATTACAACACAGTGGGCCAGTTACAGAGTTTATGTAAAGGCAAGGTAGGCTATGGCATGGATCATATGTTGAGCACAGTTTGCTTAATGCACGTTCGAAGTTAACATAGTGGGCTGGTATAAGGCTCAACTAACTTATATTAAGAGGCACAGTAGGTTAGAGGCAATATTTCAGATAGTACAATATGGTAGAGTAGTAATTACAATATTGGCTGCGCTATATAAATACGAATAAAACAAACACACCAAATTCTGCCTGCAAGTTTGTTTTATGTTCAATTTTAATATGTTCTGTTCATTTTGTGTGCGTTGCTGCTTCGTAATGTTACCCTTCACGTTTGGGAAACAAAAATCTACACATTTTGAACATTAATATAGCCGAAACTGGGCAAATGAATGGTCTGTTCACAAATGATACACCCGTTTGGTGAAACCAGGTTGGAAGCATGATGAAGCATGATGCTTGTAGAACAAATGTATGTTTTGAGAGTGGTTTTGGAGTTTGAATTATGTTATTTTATAACACACTTAATGCCAGAGATTGCTTTCTACGCACGGGATCCAAACCTCTGTTGGTCTGCATTGTCTTGCTTCCAAGACAAAACACATTGCGCCCGAGCTATTCCCCCCCCCGGCCCCCTCACCAATACTGACCACAAATGCCTTAGCCACGTAAGTTTACTAGGCGTATCCTGGCAAGCATATAAAAGGGTAACACAATACCAAATAGACAGAGCAATTACGTCTTTATTTCCTGGAGATACCGTAGACCTTGGCCACTTTTAGCATAGCTATTTCACAAAAGACAGGTTTGCAGGCATTTACTTTTATACTTTAAAAATATATGCAAGGTCCTAAGACAAGGTTAAAGATTTCATTTGCATGGGGTTGGGGAGAAGGTGGAGGCGGGTTGAGAGATTATTTTATAAATATATGTTGTACGCCGATTTATGCATTTAAAGAAAAATCAATAAAAATGTTTTTATCGAAAAAAATATTTCTTATAGCTTGTTTCAGGAGTTTGAATATAGTCAGTCCCAGATGAGTACACAACTTCGGTTAATTAGGATTCGATTTGGCACAATGTTTCTTGCAGTCACATCGAGATAGCCTGGGATGTCCTCTTCACTGGTGTGCTCTAAGACAACCCCACCCTATCAAATCTATAGTCAAAGATAATGCCCACTTCATGTTCTACACATACAACATAATAAATGTCCTCAACATCTGCTTACACAAACCTTTCCTTTTCCTGACAATTTCAATCACTTTTACGATAAACACTGCAAAGCCCTATGAAGCTCGGGAATAGAGAGGACCCTAGTGGAAAGTTATAGAGGCACAATTAATTTGACATTGGAGCTGCACCAAAAAGGGCTTGTGAATGAATGGGAAGAATGGAGATTAATGACTTGTAATTGACCTAGGATGTGCACACTAGATCCAAGGACAAGGATCCTGCAGTGCCAAAGGCTGCAGAGACTGACAGTGCCGTGACCAGTTGGTCTCAACTCTCTAAAGGACAATGGAGTGTGATTTTCATGTAGCGCATGTGTCTGAAATCAGTAAGAGTGTCTACGTTATCAGCCAATGTTCTATTTGTAACATTGTTATGACTGGTTACAAGATGTGGCAGTTTAAAAAAGGTATGGGGCGGCAACCAGCCCTTCAGATAAGGAGTGTACCTGACTGTTTTTGTACTTCAAAGTTGGCAACTACTACAACAAAAAACAAATGGTGCAACAGATAAACCAGTGTCTGTCCCTTGCGGTCATCTGCACGTGTGCAGCAAATGCCTCTGGCGTGAACAACATACAGAGGGGCTCCACTATTCAGTCATCTCCTCGGAAGAGGGCCTATAAGAATCTTTCATGCATGGTAATTACTGGGCACCAAATGTGTTACAACAAAACGCACAACTTTATTTGAAATTAAAATGCATTTTTACTTCACTAAAAATACCTTTACAACAAATAACTGTTTACACCCTGAAAAAGCCTTTAAATCCACATCCCAATGTATGGAGCAAAATAATCTGTCTGTCCTTGCTGCAAGCTCTCTGGTAATGAGAACCCTGCACGTGGAGTTGCCAAGAGAGGCTAAGCTACTCCCAAGGGTTCTCAGGATACAACAAGGCTTTATGAGTTTCTCCCCCTCAACTGAATATTTTAGGACACCTTTCACCACTCTTTCAAAATATAAAATAAAATAAGTGCCTATTGTTGTTATATTTTGTTTATTTATCGAGTGTGTACATAGCTTCGAGGTTAATAGGATTTAATGTTAGGGGGCAAATTTACAACAGGGTTGTGTTACATTACAGTTCAGCAACATTAGCAGTAATTCAGGGTGTGAATCTTGGCTAATCATGTATACACTCTTACTGACTTCAGAAGAATGTGCAACATGAATATTCACACTCCTTTATAGTGTGAAGATAAACACGTGCAGTAGGGTAGGATTGGGGTTTTAAGGTGCATGAAGAACACACTACTTGAAGAGGAGAGTCTTGAACTCATTTCCGAATTGTAGGAGGGTGGGTAAGAATGTAATGAGTGGGTAAGAATCTAATGTTGATAGGCACAAGGTTCCACAGCAGGGGTGGGGAGGGGGCATACATTGAGAAATCAATTTGCAGCTCACATCGGACCAGGATCCTGGCATCCTACGGCAAATTAACCGCAGAGATGGACACGTTGGACAGTTAGGTGGTAGTGCTCAAAGGGAAAGCATTCTAAACAATCCAGTTGGTCTTGAATGTGAGGAGTGTTTGTAGGAGCAACCAATGTAGTTTAAAGAGTGGGGGTGTAATGTGGTAAAAATGTCATGCTTTATGTGTTCCAGATCATTGAAATGGATTCTTGGAGATGCAAGAATGTGCATTTATGAAAGAACCCATGCTCGGAAAATATTGCATTATAAATATTTTCCAGTGTTAAGCCAACTCTTGGTCCATAGTGGTTCTACTTTCAATTTAGGTTCACGTGAAATATTGTGTGAAGGTCCTTCAGTTAGCAGTACCGAATCTTGTTGAAGCAATCTGAACACAAAGACTTGCCATCACCAGTTCACTGCTTGGAAACAATTTCAAAGGAAATCAAATGTTGTAGGTAGCCCTGCAAATAAGGGGTGTATTGGCCTCTTTTACTCCCTAAAAACGGGCAAATACTCCCACAAAATAAAAAGGGAGTAAAAATACTCCCAACAAAAAATAGGAAAAAGACATGCACAATTGCGTCCCTGCTTTTACCCTCATACCTCCATGAATATGTTTGGACCAGTAGTACACGTGCCACCACAGGAAGAAACTACTATTTTAACTGCCTGACTGTAGTAAACAAGTCTCTTTTAATGTGCATGAATAACTAACTAGGTGCAAAAAAAGAAATCAATATTACAAAACCTTTTCAGTTAAAACATTTTTAGTTGCTTATAAAATACTCTCATTGGGAATTGGACTTACATTTTTACACTCCCTAAAAAATGATTTTATTCCTAACTTAAAAAAATAGAAAGTAAAATACTCAGACTTCCAAATCTCATCTAGCACTGGTTGTAGAAACACATTAACAGCGGTTACTAAAGTAACCAGGTGCTAATCTCCCAAAAGAAACGGGTCTACTTTTAGGAATGCAAAACTATGAGAAGATCACACTGTTGATAAAACATTTGGTGACCGCAATCCATTAATCTTTTACCCACAATGTACTTTCAACCAAAGCAGTCAAGTTCTAGCTTAGCCCTCTGAGGTTTCCGCTTGTCCTGTGTACTAGTTCACTAACACCCCCCCACACCTTCACACCTTCACACACGCCACAACACTCACCATTTTAGCCCAAACTAAGGGTCGCTAAAAAGGTGCAACTGTGCATCGTGCTCCCTAAAAGACCTTAAGCCCCACAGGGTGGAGTGACCAAAGGATATCCATTTTTCTGGGCATGTAACCATGTCCAGTTAGTGGTGAGCTGCCGAAAATAGTTAATGTGATACGTTACAAGCCCCCATGCCCAATTAGGTTAACAGTATATTTTCCCAAACACTGAACCCATGGGATCATAATTACAAACTCAGAAGTTCAGCCGTTGTACATTGTTGTGTAGAAGAATATGGATCTGCCCATTAAAGGTCTTGCCTACTCTTAGCCAAAAAAGCAGGTGGCAGGGGAAGCCAAGACAAGTACTGGCGTATGTGGCTAGGATGTATGGATTATGGGTTAAATCCTCTTCATGCATATTTTGACTAGGAAAGTACGACTCTGGTATGAACCAATGATTGGGGGGGCTGCCAGATGTTTGAAAGGATGCACAAATGCTTCCAATTTTTTTTTTTTTTATAAGATAGGTGTTTTTGTGCCTAAAAATGTGTCCATCACCGGAACTACCTGAACCAGAGGACCTACTCAAAGCTCTGCTGCAGAAGCTGGCCAGGATCATACTCTGAAGACAAAGTGCTGATGGAATCAGGGGCAAGCAGGCTTAGCATACAGAGGAAACGGCAAAAGGCGCTCTCTCCACTTGCTGGTCCTGGGACCAGATGAATCATAAGCCTCCCCACCATAGGTTCCCAGAAGAAGCCTTCCAGCATCACCTGCTTGGCCAGACAAAAACAGGAAGGTGCACTGGACAGAGGGCTAACAACATTTGGTGAAAGAGACATACTGTTACACTACACACGGAACACAAAGAAATATTGACTGGTGGGACTCAGGAACCCAGCTGTAACTGACCTAAATGGCTGGACACCAGTCTGCAACACCTGGCTACTGGACCTGCATTGCCTGCTGCACCAGAGTCCTGTAACAGGTCTCCCTTTTGTCTCCAGCCAAGCATCAACTCTGGAAATGTAAGTTGCCCTTTCCTGCATAGGAGTGTTCCATTTCTTCATCAGGACCATTGCTGCCAAACCATAGACTGGCTCTGATCTTTTGGTGAACATTGACTTTCAAAACCATTTTTGAACTATTGCAGCTTGCTCTTGCTTTCCTAGAACCTTCAACGCTCATCTACTATCTTTACGCAGCAAGCATTCATTTTTATGGGAGAGGTTTATTGCCTGAAGTATAAACATTGATTGTTACATTCCAACTACAGCATTGGTGACGGATTTCCTTGAATTCTCCCAGTGAGAACATCCCAAGACCTTAGTGTAAAACAGTTTAAGAAAGCCATTGACCTGCAATTCTAAAAAGCCTTTTTTTCTGAACAGGAAGGATAGATATATGGAGTTATACCTCGTGTGGCAGTCCTAGCCAGGGTTCTGCAAGACCCCACCCCTTTTTGCCACATTGCCATCCTGCCACTTTCCATTTCCTCGCTTACCAATCCCTTCCACCAAGATGCCTAGCAGAAAGATGCACTCGAGAAGGGGTGTGCTCATGACCAAGGTTCTTGCTGCCACTGTTGGGGTTGTCAGATAAGCACTCAATCTTTATCCTAGCAGCCAGAGGAAATTCACTTTGCTCTTAGTCACATCAGTGTGCTATACATCTTAAACAAATGATGGTGATGAGCCTTGGGGCTATTCAATGCACACAAGAGCCCTGTGATCCTGTAAGTCTCACAATTATCTGTTGGGGGTCAAAACAGATTGACATTTCCTTGTAGAACTGGTTTACAGTATGAAACCACCTTGTCACCTACTCCCGAGAGGGCGACCTTGAGTGCTCAGTCGCATTTAGCCCTAGAAGAATCAGGTGCACTTGTGGTGTAACCTGGTTACCTAGTTGTGGGCCCTCTCATCATAACCTGTTAATAGGGGCAGAGAGGACTCCTACTAACCTTGTTCACTGACAAGATCACATTTTGTTTCTATAGCTATTCATGTCAGAGTCCTGCATTTCCTCATTGATGTGCTAGGTGGTCTTTCCAAATTTTAACTGCTCAGCTGAGATAAAAAACAATGCACTGAAAGAACCAGCAAAAGTGTGAGTGACTAGGAGGCGGCCCTACAAGACCTACAACTGGTAAGTCTTGCAAAGGACATGACTGGCCTAAGCAGTCAAACGACTCATGGTGCTGAATTTATTAACCTTGAAAGGCTGAGTGAGTCCTTCTGAAAAATCGAACTTGTAAACTGCTGAATGGCCCATCTTTACGGCAAATGCTCATCTTGCGGAGCCAAGCACATTATAAAAATACATTTCAAAAGTGCATGCCATATACTATTTAAAGTAAAATAAAAAGATTAATGCCATCCCCGAAAAATGTGCACTTACTTTTCATGAATTTTCAAGACCCGGTGCACAATCGGAATCTCCCTGCCTTCTATCCTAAATACTACAATTTCCCCAACACGAATGGGATCTTCCACTCTGTTCGTCAAGAAGAGGAGGTCTCCCCTGTGAAATGCTGGCTCCATGCTGCCACTGGAAAAAAAAAAGGAAACAAGACATTTTAAATGACTACTGGATATTTCAACTCAAAACAAGTTTGAACATAAAATAATTCTAAGCGCAAAGTTTGTAAAATTACTGTTAATGGCTACATTCTTAAGACGTTGTAAAGTGACCGAGACAGACGTATGCTTTATTCATGCAAAAGTTGTATACTACGTGTAGAGCAAAGTCTCAAAAAGACTACTGCCTGACCAATCAGAAGGCACTATTTCACCATTCTGCCAGGCTTGCATGAGAAGCAAGCAACTATTACAGAAACAATGCTTACCCTGGATATGCACAGCTGTGGTGGGGGCGGACTCGTCAGTCACACACATCTGCCACATGAAGCCGCTTCACAAACATGTGGCCTCTAGAACCTGCCATTTAGCTAAATGAGTCGCAGAAGTTAGGGGACAGCAGAAGAACAAGTTACTTACCCATTGGAACGTTCTTTCGACTGGATGTTCCTCCCACGTAGTCCTCATTTTAAGATATTGCCATATCCAGCTTCAGCTGCTTTGGAATTTTTTTGCAGCCGAGGGTGCTGCACATTGATGCCTGTTGACTTGATGTCCCTCTGAGGTCTCTGTCTCGATGTCACTGTCATAAAGCGCACGCAAGCACCGTTGGCTTCGACGGGCCATTGGTCAGTTCACGGATCGTTCACTATCCCTCCTACGGAATTGGCAATACGGCCACGGCACCTTTGATCACCCATCCATAGTACAATTGGGGCAGCTAACTCTTGAGCAGGGGCATTCTAGGTGCACTTTCACGTCCTATTCTGTTCTGTTTTACATGCAAACGTTTCCTTTTGACGCTTGTTACCCCACCTTGATTTAACAGCACAACTAGCTCTCATGAGTCTTAAGCCCCCGTTCTGCTGCTGATGGGACTCCTCCAGCACACGGGACAGGCTCCAATATGGAGCTTTCCCTCATCTGGTGGCCCTTTCTTGTCCCTTTAACCCCCGGAACCAGCAGTCCCACCAGTTTGTGGGCTGCTGGTCCTTACCACTATGGGGCTCTCCCCTCCTCTGACCCCGCCCTGGGTAATGGGTTTCTTTTTTGGTTTTTGGGGGCGGTGTGGTCCCTTCTGGTCTGGATCCTTCCTGCACCCCCGCAGAAGGGCCTCCTCTCTACTTCACCTTTCCCTGCATCAGGGTTCTCTCACATAACAAGATCCTCGTCGCCAATGTAGAAAAGCAGGTTCCACCCTTGCTTAGGTTACTACTTCTTAAGTTTATTGCCAGTTCTTGAGTTACATGTTAAACAGGACAATAAGACATCAGTATAGACAAACAACGGCTCCCATCACCCAGGCAGGGAGGGACCAACTGACTCCAAGTATAACACTCACCACGGCATTCTCTCACTCATACATCAACATTCCACATGACATCACCAGGCACATCACAAGCCACAGCAGACTCAGACAAGCACTATACAACAGTTTACATGACCTTGTAGCTCACTCACTCTACGAGCAGAAGTGATGGTTACCAAATAGATCGTCGTCAAAGATTAATAATCGGAGTTGACAAGAATGAAGAGGTTCAAATGGAGCTCCCATTAAGAAGGTTAGTACCAGGTTCAAATCCCAGGACGGGAGCAAAAAAGGGGACCGGTGGGCAAGTATTTGTCAATCCCATGAGGAATTGACTGACAATTGGCATCTTAGCCTTGCTCTGGAGTGTGTTTAACAATGGAGAAAGCCGCCAGGTGACCCTTGACGGTCGCCACCTACAGCCCCTGATGCACTAGGATCTGCAAAAAAAAGCATTGCTAGTTAATCACAAGTAAAAAGGATCAATACCTTGAGCTGTACACCAGCTGCAAAAACATGTCCCAACGACAGCGGTATAGTGCTTTTGGTGCTGGTCTTCTGGCCGAAAAACACCTCAACGCCCAATCCTTGTATCTTAGTCCCAGAAAACAGGAATGAAGGTTCAGAGTTCTGATTTCTGGGTAAAGACAGCGGCCTCCCTCTTGTGAGAGTACTTCCACTCTCTGGGGAAGATAGAATGGAGGGCAGATGGACATGTCTAGAAGGTATGGGTACGACTTCATACTGACCCAATCCGAAGTAATTAGGATCATGGGCTTCCTGAACTTTAACTCATTATGCGAAATGACAGGACTAGTGGGAAACACATACAGGAATGGAAATTCCCAGTCCACAACAAACGCATCCCCCGACGCATCCCCAGAGCTCCTCTGATGAAATGTCCTGAAGTAGGTTGAATTTCCGGTTGATATTGTACACGAACATATCTACTTGAGGATACCCCAAAGGGTGAAAATCTCCAGAAGGACTTGCTCAGCCAACTCCCACTCGTGGGAGATCGTGCTCTGTCTGCTCAGAGAATCTGCCAACATATTCTCTTCACCGGCTAGGTCAACAGCCAGAGATCCTGTTTTGTAGGGCCCAAAACCAAAGCTGCACTGCCTCCCTGCAAGGTGGTAGTGATCCTACACCACCTCTCTTGTTGAGCTAATGGCCAATGTCTTGTCCGTCATTACCGGGACATTCTTTCCCTCTATGGATGGAAAAAAACGCCATCAGCTGCAGTCTGATCGGCCTCAACTCTAAAGTAAGTGTGTGTGTGTAGTCTGGATTCCGATGGGGACCAAAGACCGATTATCGCAAGATTGCTCATGTGAGCTCCCTAGCGCATGAGGGAAGAATATACGACTACTGTTATCTCTGGCCAAGGTTGCCAAAAAGGTTCCCCTACCATCACAATCTCCTTGCAGGCCCACCACAGGAGAGCCTGTGCAACGCGGCTCAGGACGCGAAGGAGAATTGTGACCACTGTGATCTGAGGGCCCACTGGAGGGACCTCATCCTTAAGACAGGATTTTGGCACCAGGAAAATGCAGGATGCTATGAGGCCAAGTAACCTAAAGATTGAACGCTGGTAGATGTTGGGAGTTCTGAAATCTCGTTACCATTTGCAAGATATTATGAGCTCTCCACTTGGGAGGCGAAGCCTTCCCAGAGGAAGACACCAGGACCAATCCAATGAATTACAGCTTTTGGGATGGTGTCTCCTGGGACTTCTTGAAGTTGAGGGAGAAGCCCAAATTGTGGAGAGCATGCAAGTGCTGTTGAGATGTTCCAGAGCCTTTTTGGGAGAACAGGCTCTGATCAGCCAATTGTCTAGGTAGGGAAAGATGGGAATTCATCCCCTCCTTACATTCGTTGCCACCACCGCCGTGAACTTGGTGAAGACCCTCGGAGCAGAGGGCAGCCCAAAAGCCAGTAATCGAAATTGATAGTGAGAACTGCCAAAAGGCGAACCTCTGCTACTTTGGGCTTGTTTCGGTGCTACAACCTGCTTCGGTGTAGAAATGATAGAGAAATTCAATACAAATTATGAAGTTAGTATCTCTGAGGTGAGTCGACCCATTCAGAGAGCGTGCGAAGTATGCTGAAAAATGGAACTGAGGCAACGGCCGCAGTGTGTGCTATTTATACCATCATCAATGTCACGCTGACAACTATTCAATGCTACACAGCTGTCGAAAAATGTTCAAACACTGCAAAGTAGGATATAGATATAACAAAGATGAGGACTCTGTCGGAGAACACGATCCATTAAAATGTATGTTACTGTTACAGGGGCTCCATGTACTAAAAAAAGGCTTCTTTGCAAGAGTGCATCTTCCTAATATTGTGCTTAAATTAAAGTAATTGTCCCAAAAGTCGACTTACAAATAGACCGGCAGACATCAATGCACTCCTGGTACATTCAGTATAAAATGTTCTTTCTGACAGACCTACTATTCCCTCTCCAACCCCCCCCCCCCCCAACTCTGGTTCTACTGAACACTTCTTATGCTCCAAGAGCCATGAAGGCTGGTCATTTGTAGATAGCGCTATAGCAGTCTTGAGAAATCTCGGACTGGCAGGTCAACATTCGAACCACAGGAATACAGAGAAGTGTTCAAAAGTAGCATATGCCGCATCCCTTTCTCTGTATGGGTCGACGCAGAATATCAATGGAGCCCCGGGATGCTTCAAGTCATTGCTGGGTTTGATTTTCCACCAGGTAATGTCTGTGTCCTGGTTTCCTTTACTAGAAAGTCTCCGGTGGTCTAATGGTGTACATGCTGCCTCAGAGGCTGTGCACGGCTCACAGCCAGCTGCTCGGACTATGCATTTGCTTACTCCTGTTCGCCTTTCACCTGCGGGGGTTGTCAGTGTCCCAAAGCTCTTGAGGGTTCCTGTTTCTCACACGGTTCTTAATCTCAGATTGGCTCTGAAAGACTCAGGGCATTGGAGGCTGTTAAATGCTCTGCTGCTGCTTGAGTGTCAATGTGGTTTTGTTGGCTCTGAAATACAGTCTGGTAGGCATCTATTTGAGGGATGCACATGAGACAAGCAATGACTGCACAGCAAGAAGCAAGCTGGCACAAGGATGAAAACGGAATTTGTGATCTTTCAACTGTTTTATCCTTGGGATTAGGACAGCATTTTACCTCTCCCTAGGTTTCCCCATGCGCAGCAGAGAGGGGCTCTGATCAGTCTTTGACGAGGCCAGGATACTGGCTTTGTGACATACAACAGTGGTCTAAGAAATTGAACTTTGATGCACCGTGAAGTACTATCGATCTCACCCTTTTTCAAGGATTGACATTTCAGGCCACAATTGGCAAAGTATGGCAAATTTTGGTGGAGCATTATAAATCTCAGTTTGTCATGGGGGACTGTAGCGAAATGTCCATAGTGTACTAGTTTCCAAATTACACTAGACCTAGAACATGCTCCACCGAAGGAGTGACTACTTAGTAAAGGACACCTTGCAGAAAAAACATTCTACCTGGATAAGTTTAGTCATTTAGTAAAATAATCAGTGGTCGAAGTGTAAGAAAAGAAGTAGTGGAACTATGTTCCCTGCTGGCCTGCACCTGCACCCCACAAACCCCATCGTTGGGCCCCCTCCCACACACAATACAAACCCCCAAACACATTTGCTTGCTGTTTAAAGGGAATTTTCAGTGCAGTGCACTGAAAGTGAACGTTTTAACTTCTTCCTACACTGTTATTTTAAAACGAAACCGTTCTGGAACGGTTTCTTTTTCAAATAAAAGTATAGGAGCTGTAAAACTTAATTTTAAAAAAAGTAGAGGAGCACCACTCCCAACCGCTCCCGCTCACTTCGACCACTGAAAATAATTTGCGATTTCAAAAATTCTACTGAGAGCACACTACACCTTTTGATGGTGGCGTTACCAGATTCATTGCTGAATCCTTACTTCACATGTTACAATTATCCATTTCCATTAGTTCTAAACCGTCACTTATGGTATAGTGGATCAAAAATCTAGGACTGCATCAAAGTCCCTTGAGTTTCCATTCCTGCAGGGTGGTGCGTAGGATAGGACACATTGTGCAGGGGATTCTAAAGATTTAACTATGCCTGGGTGTGAACTACTAGCATGCACAACTTGTCTGGTATTCTGGAACAAAGGAAATCTCAAGCATATATTCTGTGGCCTTTTTTTTCGAATGAAATAATTTACTGCACATTGTTATGTTCTACCATCAATCAACTCGTGCTTTTGAATGGTCCTGCCAGCGTGAGCGCTATTTGAACATATTTTTCAGAGTGAAGAATAATCATACTTTTGTTGCGAGATTTGGATCGGTCTGTTGTGATTTGGAAGTTCAGTGAATGCTCAGAGCAGTACAGCAAGTAAAGGAGATAGGTGCATGCAGTTACGGTGTACAACGGTTTTGCTAGAGGAAAGTGGGGATTGCTGATGTGGTGCAAAAATATTACAGCATTTGTATTCATCATAGATGACCTTTACTCAGCGTCTCCATCAAGGGTTTTCATTTCTCCAAACAACTTCAGTTCAGTCCGTTCAAATATAAGAGGACTGGTTGACACACGTAGAATATTCAGTCTTAAAACAGACAGATGGATCCATTTTTGACAAGTGGATCTGTTCAATGGAATGCGCCAAGCTGGACAAAGGGGTTGGCTCGCTAAGGGCCGCCTCATTTAAAGTCAGTCCTCCCCTCCAGAGCCCAGGCACTTCTCAAACCCAGGCTGGTCTCTAGAGATCAGAAACCCCTACTATCTAAAGTCCCGTCTGGCTGGCCTTGGTGGCTTAAAGGCAAACAATTATCTTTCCATCAACCTCCAGTAACAATCTGGGTTGTTCCTGCTCGAAGTTCCCCCTCCTCCCCCAGGTAATCTAATGTAAGGGTTTGTGCGTTCCAGATACTCATGCCCCACTTGGCCTTATCCTTACGCGCTCTTATGTTTCACTCCCTATATCCGTCACTCTCCCTCATCTTCTCCACCTACTAGAACCTGAACGGCTCTCCTCACTCTCCCAAACGCGTCCTTCTCTATCCCTCCGATGCTCCTCTTCGCCCTCTGATTTTACTCAGTTACTCTCGCTCACCACACTACTACTCTCCCCTTGCCACACTTCTACTGCACACTCACTGCATCCTACTTCTTTATTCAAACCTTGCCACACTCTCTCCCGCCCATCTCTGGCACCATCTTCACTCCTTCTCCTGCTTCACTCCACCCTTCCCTCTACTTGCACTACTGTCTTGCATCCTTTTCATACCCTACTACACTTCTCCAGCTTTTCGTTGTCTTTACACTAAACCCACACAACCAGTACCATTATCTCTGATAAATACCTCCACTGCACTCAGCTTAAATTCTGCGACCAACACCTCAGTCAGTACTCTGTTCGTCCTATGCCTGGTTTCTCGGCCCACGGTCGCACCACACCCCTAGAACTCTGCCACTCCGGTATCCTTCATACTGTTTTGATCTGCCCCTGACCCTTTCATTTGCTACAGTGCTCATCTGACTCTAGGAACCAATCTGTGCGAGTCTTTCCCCCATGGATTGGGTTTGATAGATGGGAAACTTGAAAACCCCCTGTTGCCCCGTCGTCCTTTCGGGCATAGTTTTGGAAAAAGTATGTGGTGTGGTAGCAGCCAGGGGCTGCTAGTTCTCCCTGTGGCTTTCCCCTGTTGGTGAGTTTTGTTGCCAATTCCATTTGGGGACGGTTTCAGCGTCTGTCACTTTGTAATCTCTCCTCATGCCCAGTTTATTTTCTGGTGGTCCCTCCATTTACCTGGAGGGTGTCTGGGGTTGTCAGGTCAAGTGTCTTATTTCAGTTAGGCCTGGGAATTCCAAGTCCATTTGCTGGCTGCCTTTGATTAATTTCTCCTGGCTCTGTTCCAGGTCTGCACTAAGGGAGATGGGAGTTCTCGTCCACATTCTTTTCCATTTTAGAAAATGAACCCAGGGGCATTCGGGGATAAAGAACGGTACGAGTGGGAACACTTGGGACACAAAGAAATTTCACCCATCTCAACAACTCGCACTACCTGCATCTGGTACAGGGCTGGCTCTAGCTTTTGTCCTAAGCCAAGCCTCAAGCTCCAGGTGGAGGTGTCACTGCCCCGCCTCCTTGAATGGGTCATGACCCGACACTGTCACATAGTACAGTGGAGATCTATTTGGTATGGATGCCTAGGTGTTAACAAGCACACTGTCAGTTGCATGCAAAGTTTGTTAGAAGAGTAGTTATTGAAGTATTGTTCATGATGTATGTTAAAACGGATTTCTGAACTGTGACCTGGCGGGGCAGAGGTTCAGAAGGCCAGCCTAGTTTCTTGGAACAGGGTAACCTCTGGACAAGCCAGACCAATCAGGGTAGCGATGGCGGCGGTCAAGACTAAGTCTCAAGATGGGTGAGGGGGACTGAAAGACCTCAATGAGCACACAAAGCAAAGACACTTATGAATTATTAAAAATATAGACACATTTATTAATTTATTACAAGGCCTTTGTAACAGACCATAGCAAAGAATCACAGTAACACTAAAGTAAACCAATACATCACAATCACTACTATATATATATATATATATATATATATATATATATACATACATACATACATACATACATACATACATACACACACACAAGACCGAGGGGTCTAAGGAGTTAACAGCATATGTAGACCACTTAGATGGGGAGGAAAACAGGCAGTGCAAGTAATCTTTAGACCAAGTTCAACATCAGAAATACACCCAACTAAGAGGCAGTCCAAGCCCTACGAAGAGAGGAGGCTTATGCTCAATAGTACCTGCACGCGCTGGTGCCAATGGACAAAATAGGGTCTCTTCAAGCTCAGGAAGGTGGATGCGGTCGATGAAGAACAAGTCCCCACTACTCAAGCAGGACCTCCACTTGCGGGCAGAGGCAGGTTGAGGGTGCGGGATGGAGTCGCTATTTCGCAACAGCGGTAGAAAAGAAATGGGCTCCTGCGCTAGGGGCCACCGGTTGGGGTATTGACTACTCACCGGTCCCCGACGCAGGCAGACCCATCCTTTGCCAGTTCAGTTCACTCTGCTGGCAGGTTCGAATGCGACAATCAGGATGTCTCGACACCGTGTAGTTTCCGCGGTAGCAGTCTTCAGGGTCAAGGGGGTCACAAATGCAGCAAACATGCACAGGTCGTTGCCACAGCAGGGCAACACGGCGACCGCGTTTACTCGGGTCCGGGCGCACTCGTCTCACTTCAGACCTGGGAATGCCAAGTGGACACAGAGCTAGCAGTATGCCAAGTTCCGAGGGCTTCCTCGAAACGGCAGCGGTGACAGAGCAAACGTCCCATGTAAGCTGGTCAGCCCACTGGTTGGCCCAGGGACACCTCCGAAGAGGCTTACTTGCAGGGTTTGATGAAGGTGCCGAGAATAGTTGGTCCCACTATTCCAATGGGTCAAAGCGCCTTCGCAGACCTTCTAGGACGATCAGATGCAGAGGGGTCTCGCAGGACGACAGCGGGCTCAAGGTGCCAAACCTTCCAGCGGATCACCAGCAGTTCCTCGACTCAGCTTCTTGTTGCAGGATACTTGGCTCCTTATCCCTTGTTCGGTGTGAACTCAGGAGATCGACATGGTAGTGGTGTTTTCAGCCTCCTCTTATCCAAAGTTCCCTTCGTGCCAAAACGGAGAGGACCCAATGGGAGATCTGCTCACAAACACTCCCTCCATACGTGGACCAATCACGGACCACAGTGGTCGCAGGCATTCAGGACACTCTAGACTCTCTGGCACCCAGGATGTGTATTGGGAACAGACATCCCAGCCCACATCCTGGAGGCACACACACACACAAGGCATGCAGAAGCCCGCGAAAGCATTGTGTTTCGCGGGAAAGTGCATGACCAAATAAGGACTGACCCGGGTCGTCTCGAACAGGGGAAGGTGAAGGGGCAAGATGGCCAAAGGACAGGACAAAGAACCTCGTGGCATGGCCATTTTTGAGCCAGGCCACCTATTCGTGCCAAGCGCGGATAACATGGCAAAAAAGGGTTCCAAACATAAGATAAACGATAGCTGCCACCAGTCCTGTCCGTGACACACCTGCACATTTCATAATAAGTCCAGCGAGAGTTTCTAGGACCGTCGGAATGACTGGAGACCCAAGTGTACTGTAAGATAAGTTATATTGTACACCAGTTACATGTTGCACAAAAAGCTGCAACATGAGCAAAGGACTAAGGGAAAGAAAGTCTCCCAGTACTGACTGTCTTAAGGGCATGTCAGTTTCCCCATAAGAATTGAGCGAAAGCCCAGAGGAGTGCGGCTGAGGGCTGCGCTTCTCTGGTAAAGGTTAGATCAGGGTGTAAAACAGCAGCAAAACGTTTGGGGGTTGACACATGGAGGGAAAATGACATACAAATATGAAACCTTTCCTAACACTCGCCCTCCCCAGACTAAGGACAGGGGGAAATAATCCACCCCTGGTTGAGTTTCTTGTTCAGGTCAGTTAAACATTCTGGACAACCCATCAGCATTGCTATGTTGGACACCTGGTCTATGCTCAATAGTGAAGTCAAAGCCTTGCAGACTTATGGACCACCTAAGCAACTTTGGATGCTCTCCCTTCATGTTCATCAGCCACTTTAAGGGCTTATGGTCAGTTTGCACAGTGAAGTGGGTCCCATAGAGGGAGGGCCTCAGCTTCTGAAGGGCCCACACGACAGAGAAACATTCTTTCTTTACTGTGGACCATCGGAGCTCTGTCCTTAAACTGACGACTAATGAAGCCAATAGGGTGTTCCTTAACCTTCTCATCTACTTGCGATAGTACAGCTCCTATCCCAGTGTCAGAGGCTTTTGCCCTGCCGTGCTCCAGGCCTGCTTCCCTACCTGCATCCTGGTTGTGCTAGTCCCACCCTCCCCTCTGTGATTGGCCCATCACTCGTGTCACCAGGTCATTACAGGCCTTTCCAGGGCAGCCCCCTGCCCAGCAGCCCCCTCGGCTAAAGACCCCGAGGCAAAGGGCGGCTCCTACAATGGCGGCTCCAGAAAATGTCTGCAGGTGTCCGCAGGGGAAGCCAGTGATGCCAGCAGTGAACTGGCATGGGTGGGGTGAAGAGCAATTACTCTACTCCAGAAAGCCCCTGCCACCCTACCTTACATTTCCATAATGTAACCTGCCATAGTCTCACACCATGCAGACCTAGAGAGACTCAACCACCAAGCTAAACCCATTCAAGACTGGACTGTAAATGTTGTCCTGCATAACATATTAACACACTTGCCAATGTTAACCAGTGCCGCTCCCAGAGACAATGATTAGCCAGCCTCAAAGTAAGACAGGTGCAATAATGTTACCAAGTGCCACACTTAGATGAAATTGTAAATGATAGCATGTGCCTGACCTAGATAGAGTTCTGATTGTAGCATATCCCCCACTCAAAGTTGAATTTAGAAGTATCCCTTATATCCTCTCTATGCAAAGTTGAATTTAGAAGTGTGCCTAATATCCTCTCTGTGCAAAGTTGGATTTAGAAGTGTTCCTAATATCCTCTCTGTGAAAGCTGAATTTAGAAGGGTGCCCAATAGCCTCTCCGTGAAATTCGAATTTAGAAGTGCGCCCAATAGCCTCTCTGTGGTGGTTGAATTTAGAAGTGCGCCCAATAACCTCTCGGCAAAAGCTGAAATTAGAAGTGTGCCCAATAGCCTCTCTGGGAAAGTTGAATTTAGAAGCGTGCCCAATAGCGTATATGTGTGCCCAATATACTCTATGTGAAAATTGAATTTAGACGGGCGCCCAATAGCTTATATGTGAAAGTTGAATTTAGAAGCGTGCCCAATAGCTTATATATGAAAGTCGAATTTAGAAGTGTGCCCAATAGCCTCTCTGCGAAAGCTGAATTTAGAAGTGTGCCCAATATCCTAATAGTCTAATCGCTTGTCCCGCTGAACTGACCAATCTTCCTAATAACCACTCTGTGCAAAGTTGATTTTAGAATTATGCCTAATACCCTCCCTGTATAAAGTTGAATTGAGAAAGTGCCTATTAGCGCGACGTATATAGTATGGTTCGGACTGCAGGGAACGTTTGAAAGAGCATATAACCCATCATACGCTTACCCTCTTTACACCACCACTCAACTAGAACACAGAGATATTATGACACCATTCGGTAAAACTGTTCTCATACCAACATCTGCCGCACATTCCCCATCATTCTAAGTAAACACTGCTGGTTACACACCCCCCAGCCAGGCGTTCTCCTCAGGCCTAACGCAGCCACATTCGGTCTGGGTAAACCCTGCCAGAACAAACACATACTCCTGATCTCTCAACCACCACTCCTACCGCTAAGAAGCAGCTATTACACGAATACCGCACCAGCTGCACACATATCCGGTGCTCACACGCACCTTTGACTCTCTACTGATCTAACTTCAGTTCCCAAGGGCGTTCAACCTACCAGCACCTTCAGACCATACCAATGGTATATAAGGCGCTATATAAATGCAAAACATAACATAACATCTGTCTGCACAATAAAAGGTCTTTGGTAATCAGGGGCCCTGAGAACCGGGGCCTGGCACAAGGAGTCTTTTAAGCCATTGAAGGCCTTCTCACACTCTTCAAACCAAGTTACCTTCTTGGGCTTCTTTGGAGTAGTGAGAGCAGTCAGAGGGGCAGCTATGGTACCATAGTCTGCCATGAAATTTCGGTAGTACTCAGTGAGTCCTAAGAAGGTTCTCACTTGGGTCTGTGTAGTGGGGGTAGCCCAGTCTTGTACTGCTTGTGCATTACTGGGTAGAGGCTGTTTCCTCCCTCCACCTACTTCATGTCCAAGGTAGACCCTGATCCTTGTCCAATCTGGCACTTACTGCCCTTTATGGTCAAGTAGGCCTTCTGAAGAGCCTGTAACACAATTGTAAGGTGTTTCACATGGTCTTCCCAGGTGGCACTGAAAACTGCTATATCATCCAGATATGCAAGACAGAATTAGTCCAACCCATTCAACACATGATTCACAAGCCTCTGGAATGTGGCAGGTGCATTCTTCAACCCAAAAGGCATTACCCTGAACTGGTAAAGGCCCTCTGGAGTTGAGAAAGCCATCTTCTCCTTGGCATGTTCTGCAAGGGCAATTTGCCAATAGCCTGCAGTGAGGTCAAACGTGCTGAGGTACTTGGAGGCACCCAAGGTATCCACCAGCTCATCTGTTCGAGGCAGGGGGTGTGCATCTGTCTTGGTGACAACATTCAGAGCCCTGTAATCCACACAGAACCTCAATTCAGAAGTACCTGCTTTTGGCACCAATACAACAGAGCTGGACCAAGGACTACTAGAGGGTTCAATAACCCCAAGATCCAACATTTTGTTGACCTCTGTCTTAATGTAAGACCTTACTTTGTCCGAGACTCTGTATCCCCTACTTTTGGTAGGTACACTGCCTCCTGTGTCTATGTTATGTTTGCACCGGGGGACTGTGAAAACAAGCTTTTGCAACTGACTTGGCAGTCACAGTTTTCAATGAGATGGCCTCAGGATACCTGGTGGCATGGTCGACCAGCACCAGGATAAATCCATTGCCTGAGAATGTTTGAGGGTCAATGGTACCAACAATGTCGATCCCTACCCTCTCAAATGGTACTCCCACAACTGGGAGTGGTACCAATGGAGCTTGGATTGTTGAGCCACTCTTACCAGATAACTGGCAAGAGGCACAACTCCTGCAGTGACTTTCTAATTGCACCCCATCATGGGACAGTGGAAGTGCATGGATAACCTTTCCTTTGTCCTCTTAATACCAAGGTGACCAGCAAGGGGCACTTCATGCGCCAGCTGCAGGAGGAAGGGTCTTACAGCAAGGGGAACCACCAACCGCCTATGGTCCCCTTCTGTAGACTCTGTAGGCTCACTATACAGGAGCCCACCTTCCCAATAAATCCGATGCTTCCCAGGAGGTTCACCCTCAAGCTGGGAGCAGGCCCGTCTCCTTAGGCCTTCCAGAGATGGGCACTCACGTTGGCCTTTACTGAATTCTTCCCTGTCAGGACTACCTTCTACTAACAAATTGTTTAGTTCAGGATGGTCATTGGGGTCAAACACTTCAGGTATCACCACGTCCTCGTCAGGTCCTGGTGATGGACCAACTACCTCCACCACCTCAGTGGTAGGTGAGTTAGGGGGAATATTCTCTTTCCCTCTTTTTGGTTTCCCCTTTGGCTGGGGCAGTGCATTGGTCTTGGCCAGTGCTGCCCTTGTTTGAGACCTTGTGCAGGGTCTGTCATCAGTATCTCCCACAAGCCCTAAAGCCCTAAAGCTCCGAGATCATTGCCCAACAAGACCTTTCCTGGGACACTCCTCTAAATGTTCACTGGAATCCTGACTGCTGTACCATTATAGTAAGATTTACAGGTATTACTGGGAACATGAGAGGTGGGCCGTCAGCCAATTTAGTGGGCATCAGAGTAGCTCTGGCAACTTCCTATGGGTCTACCAAGGTAGAATCCACTACAGTTCGACTGCACCCACTATCCCTAAGAGCTGCAGTATCTACTCCATTGATCAGCACACTAACTTTAAAGTAGTGCTTGGTGTTATCTGGAAACCTAGCATAAGCCTCTGAGACTTTAGGCACCCAGGGAAACTAAAACTACCTCAGCTTCTATCCCACTGGGGAAGGAGTCTGAGGAGAAGGATGCTCATAGGAGGAGAAAGCCAGATTAGCAGAGTGGACCCCAAGGTTTTGACCTTACATCTGGGATCCCCCTTCAAGTGGTCAGTTGCTCCACAAGCAAAACAAGATTCATTGGGTCTGTTCACATAGGGAGGCTTACTATAACGAGAGTTCTGTTTTGGAGGCTGACCTCCACTACCCTGCGAGTTCTCTTGTGTCTTTACCCTTATTTTCCTTTTTGTGGCCCTTTTGGGAAGAAGATTTCAGTTTACCCACCCTCTTTATCTTTGGACTTTTTCCCTTCCTCCTGCTTACCAGAATGAGTCTTGTCCTTATGGGACACTCGATGTGATACCCACAAATCTGCTGCAATGGCTAGCTTCTTAGGACCTATCTCCTTTGAATCTGCCAAATGCTGCTTAAGCTCAGGGGAAGAAGATGCAAAAATGTGTTCCAGCATGACAAGACTTATCATACCTTCAAAGGTAGAAACCTTATAACCTTCAACCCAGTCAGTCAAGTTTTTTAAGGATTCGGTTACATAAAATACCCAAGTACCACCTTCTTTTTTCTTATACTCTCTGAATCTTTTTAAGTATTGGGCAGGAGTCTTTCCAAACTTTAAGATGAGAGTCTGCTTCAACCTTGCAAAATCTGCTCTCTCCGCTTTTGACATTTCCATAATGGCACTGCAGCCAGAATTGGGCAGTCTGCTAAGTAACCAGGAAATTTTATCAGCATTGTCAACTTGTGGAACTTCACATGCATACTCAAATGTATTCAGCCAGTCCATAATGTCATTCTTTTCCTCATACACACTGAGCAGATCTTTCGGAAACCTTGGATCAGAGGAGGCCCCAGACCCATGTCCAAGACCCTTGGATCCATTGGCAACTTGAAGCTTGGCCAGTTCCAACTGGTGATCCCTGTCTTTATGTGTTTGTGCCTGCTCTATCTTTAGTTTGGCCATATTGAACTCAAGCTCCTTCTGCCTAAACAGCAGCTCTTGCTTCTTGAATTCAAGTATGGCCTCCCCATCAGCACTGGCAGAGGAAACATTAGACATTACATCCTCCATGTCTTCATGGTTGCTGTGGCTCAGTGCAGCAGCAGAACCATCAGTTCTACCAGTGAGAGCATCCCCACCTCCTTCCGCACTGTCCTCGGAAGTTATAGCTCTAAGCTGAACTTCTTGCCAGTCCATGATTCTTTGGATCATTTCCACTTTCGTGCCTTGAGAGGAGACACCTCTCTCAACACACATCTTTCTTAATGTGTCGGATCGAGAAGCATTTACAGTTAACAAGGTACTTGTTTCCATACTGTTAGATAGGACTATGGCCTTTAAAAAGTTATACTACAACAATTCACTATGTGTCCTGGTAGAAATAACTCAAAATGCCTTCCCTAGAGCGCAACACTGGATACCTTCAGTCCTATCCCTCCGCTGTACACCAATTAGTTAAGGCTGGGAGGTCAGAGTTCAGAAATCTGTCTTAACACTGTACTCCCTTTGTATATGAGAAATACAGTAAATGTTTGAAGGTACTGTAAACATTTGGCAAGTGGACTGTAGAGTGCAGGAGCTTTGTTGGTTGTAACTGCAACATTTTGCAGACGAGACGTGCATGGAAGGAGTTTTAGTACACATGATGAACACGCAGATTGGACCTAGTCATTGCAGTGACCCCAAATTGTTGTACAATGTTAGTATCAGGAAGTATTAGTCCATTTTCTGTCGAAAGTGTGCAGGTGCTATACTTAGTATTTATTTCTATTAAGCGATAGCTGCATGTAATCCCATGTGGGGCAAAGTAGTGCTAGGGCAGTTTGAAAGTGCTGGAGTTTATTGGAGGGTAGTTGTGCAGGTCCAGAGAAAGCATGTCTAGGGTGTGTAGTGTATGGTACAAGGTTGTGCTCGTGTGTTCACGTGCATTCTGGGTATGGGCTGCCATGCAGGCATAGTCTTATGTGAACATGTTACAGCGTGTATGATGCACATTATTTCTCAAGGATCTCACAAGTGTCAAATCGCTGGCCTTCCCGTCACCATTCTTCCATCGCTCATGTTACAAGCATCATAGATTGATTTTCCACTCTAAGAGTCTATGCCAGCACAGTGGAAAAATCTCAATGTGTAGGTCTTTACAAAGTCTCCCTAGAATAGTGTTCCTCACATAATTCTGATGCTATCCTTTACTGTGTGGTGTTCATAGATGGCTACTGAGGAGCAGACCACCAGTTGGTTGCCATTTGGTGCATACTTAAGGAAGTTTGAATATGATTAAAAAAAATAATGATAAATAAAAAAGACATGAAACCAATAGGCACATTGATGCTATTCATCTAAACATGGTAACTCCTGGCTTCCTTTGCCAACCCTGCAATACATAAACACCACATAGCTATAGTAGAAGTCAGCCCTACAGATAAGGGGTCTGTCTATGGGACACTTTTACTTAGAATAAATAGGCAAATACTCCCAAAAATTTTAAACGGAGTAAAAACACTCCCAACCAAAAGAAATTGGGAGACAGACATATGATCTTGTGCGCCATGGATATGTTTGGACCAGCAGTGCAACATAGTACCACAGGTAGAAATTATTACCAACTGATCAGAAGACAAACATCTTTTAGTGTGTATGAATAACTAGGTGCAAAGAAATCACAAAAACATTTCCGATCCCTTTTCCAACATATTTTTACTCGCTTATGAAAATACACCCATTAGAATTGGACTTACATTTTTACTCCCTAAAAATTCATTTTGCTCCCAACTTTAACAAATAGGGAGTAAAATACTCCCACTTCAAAATCTTATCTGGAGTACTGGTAACAGTAATGCGCTAGCCATCTGCAATCAATTCCTAGTTCTTTTTCTAACTTGCTACATGCTGGTTTCTGAATGGGTTTGCAAGGAGCACCTTTGCCATCCAACTCCATGCCCACAGCTTACTTTGTGCTCCATCAGTGCTTTACAGCAAACATGCTAGGATTGTCCCAGTGTTTCTCACATCTGTGAGATTATATAAACTATTTTCTGCCCCCGACTGTGTCCAGTAAGTGGTTGTGTTGTAGATTTTATCCTCTTAAAACAGAACAGCTCTTTGGCCCACTTTGAGAAGTAGTGGTGGTTCTTCTGACATTTCAAGTTCCTTATGGTGATGCTGGTTGCATGCTTTTCTCCCCTCTTCTGGGACAGCCAACGTTGGCACCAGCAGTTGCAATGACCACAACTATACAGTATCCTGGTGTGCACTTAGACTAATTTCCCCTGGCCAGGTTCACTCAATAAGAGTAAGTACTGCTCAAAGGAAAGGCCACATAATTGGGGTGTGATCCTCATCTATAATGTGAAACCAGGCACTGGGATTAAGGATGGGATGCCCCGAGAGAAATAAATATAGATAGGTCAGTGAACAAAAAAAGTGGGAGCCAGACATGTGAGGTCATCAATGACATTTCTGATGTCATCTTTGATGTCATGGTGTTAGTCCTTGCAGTGCACAGTAGTAGTGTGAGTTAAAGCTGCTTAGCTTACCATAACTGGTGAATTTCTGTGGGTTTCGGTTTTACCTGTAACCATAACGTCCCTCTAACAATGTATTGCCATTGAATTCCATATGTTTTTACCAGGATACCCTTAGTTTGTAAAGATGTACTGTTCAACATACTGAACCTTCTGGCACCATGTTAATGCGCACAGCAGTCATGGACTATGCGTCCGGTTGCAGACTTCGTTGGCACCAACCTGCTCAGAAAGGCAGGGGCTCTCTTATGTAGTGGTACCATTCAGCAAACACAAGGAACATGTACAAACAGCACCATGTACATGAATTGCGAGGGAAAAAAGAGTAGGTCTGCAACCTGTGTACTTATGAAACAAACAGCACAAAGGCATAGGGAGTACACCATAACGGAAAATGCACCAACAAGAGAAGTGACGTCTGCCTTCAACAATTGTACTGCACTACTACTTTACATGGTAACAAAGAATGACCAGGCAGAGTAAGGACTGGAAAGTACGAAGACCAGAACGTCACAACAACGTAGTAAGCACACTGAAGTTTGGCTGATAATTGTACTGGCAGTGCACTATACAATAGTTGAGAAGCATAACGTTTCTTTTTTTTTTTTTTAACGCAGCAATGGCACCTTACGAGTGGCTGGAAGAAAATTTCCATCAGGACACAATGACTTACGATAGTAACCCCATTGGTACGCACCGCAGTCTGAACGTAAAATATTTAATATCTATTGCTTCATGAACACCTAACAGATCTTTAAGAGAACATATTGGAAAGGAAAGCAAGGCAGCACAAGCGGCACCCCTTCCACAACAGCACGCGGGCACAGTAAAGGAAAGAAACTCTGTAAATAGAAAACTGCACAGCCTGGAAGCCAAAATGGAAGAATTGGTAACAATGTTGCCTCTTTAAAAGATGACGTACAAAGACATGTTATGGTCAAAATAAAATACCGCTGCCCGACCTGCACGTGTACCCCTTCCCCAATTCACAGCCCACCATCCCCTCAAAATCCATGAGATTAGAGACGTTACGCTGATAACTCAATCCATTCCTCCCCTCACAACCAACCTGTGCAAATTCCCAATCCCCCCCAGTAAGTATCCACTTCTGCTAGCCCCCCTCCTTTCCTAACGGTATGTATGCATGTGTGGAAGTAAACGTGGTTATGTAAATTGTTGCTGAGTGTATATGTGGCTTTTCCTTTGGTTTTAAAATGCTGTTATGACTCAGCGGCACACAGTACTAGTGGGAATGACTGCAATTTAGCAAAAGGGAGGTGTCCTACTGACACCGCACCGGCACAGGCTATCAGCAATCACAATGGAGGCATCCGTACCACGCCAGTACGAATCGCATGCCCGCACCTTGTGAACCACCTATAACTAGTTGTGGGAGCGGACGTTTATCCGTTGCACAAGTACTCACATGCGTATCTCTTCCTCTATCTCCTGGTAACACTGGCCCTGTCCAGCATATTTGAAGAAACTTGTGACAAAATTAAGTAGTTCGAGGCGCCCACCCACGTCCTACAGGTAGCTAAACACAAACATCCCACCTACTATACCCTACCCCAAAATGGTTGGCGCACGTGTGTGTCACACTATTAATCACAGCAGAGATCCAAACGGTGTGCATAGGACACCTATGCACATGCGCACAAAGTATTCTGCCTAAAACGCATCCTGCAGAATGCCCAATCGAGATAATGCGTGACATCAACATGGGACAACACCCACGCTGCACGTGGGCCCTTATGTCACAGACACAAAGTGCAATGTTCTGCGATCTACAGTGTGTTATTGGGAAATTACACATTTACAAACTCCCCACAATGTGCCATTGCACATGTATGTATTTGGTTAAACGATGCAGGCCTCTTCGCCGGTTGCAAGGTCTCCGCAGCAGCCCTACAAAAGGTCACACCCCAGAACTGCTCTGCATTCTGTTTGTAGCTTTTCAGAACAGAGTAGCAGGCCACATAGCTGAGACCTGTAACTGAGTTTGGAACAATTTCTGCTATGCTACATTACCTTTGCAAGTAATGGCAACCAGGTCAGCCTGGCTCGCTACGCACAGTAATGGAGAGAAGTATTAACGTCCCTTTCTGTGGACCACCCCCTCAGTACCGATAATCCCCACTATCCCATTCCCATGGGCAACATGCTGACAACGGTAGTATGTGGAACGTGCGCTTCCCCAAGTACACGAGGGCGTGCCCCAGTAAAGCAGTATCAGCCCTTATTTCCTTTCCACTATCTTCTTTCCAGCACCCCTTCATTTGGTACGGATAGTCACACACGCATCCACCAATCACAGTTAAGAGATTTCCATGTAACAAGTTCTGAACGACATTCCTCTGCATAGACACCACACCCAGAAAGGTTACTGCGCAATCCCTGAGCCTCCACAGTCCCATTTCCATGCCCGACATCCTCAAAAGTCCAATATCTGGCTTGCGGGCATGGGGGAATAAATTGTAACCAGGGTAGGGGATTTTGTCTTCAGTGGTAGCACTGAAAAGAGCCTTCTTTTTCTCTCGATGCTTCTAGAGAAACACCTTTATTTTCATAGAGTTTTCTTCTCCTCACATTCTTACAGTAAACTTTTGAACAACTCCTGTATATGGGCAAACAAAAGAGCATCACCACTGCTGGACAAAGAAATTTCGAGAATGATGAATGCTGTCATTGTTGCAGAAGAACATCCCATGAGCAGACAAAAAAAAAAAAGAAAAAAAATGAAAAAACCACACATGCTTCCGTTGATGAGACCCCTTCCAGCCTCTGGCTGGGAAAAACATATATTAGGATAGCCCCATACTCTTCTTGGTGGTATGGCAGAGAAAACCACCTGGGCAGTGGGAAAAAGGCTCTTCACTTCCTTCATCAACCTCTTCAGTTGACAAAACAAATGTGAACAAGCCATGTAACTCAAATGCATGCTGCCATTTTTTAAATTTTTACTAATTTATTTCACGCCCAGACCATGGGGTATATTAGTATTGCAGATGTACAGAGCACAATGACATTTAAAAAGAAATTACAATAGAAAATATACAAAACATTCATGGGCCGAATTTACATGATTTACAAGTTACCACTGGGAGTCTTCCGTTTCCCTAGGTTGTCATGGTGATGTTCTAAAATTGGTTAAATAACCATGTTTTTAGCCGTTTCTTAAAGCTGGGGAAAGAAGACTTTCTTGATATTGAGAGGGAGGGTGTTCGTGTTTAGGTGCTAGCACACAGAAGCTACTGCCACCTGCCCTGGTAGTTTTGTAGCGGGGGTGGGTTGGAGGGAGTGGGGGGGGGGGGGAATACTAGCAGAAAATTGTCAGTGGATCTGAGAGTTCTTTAAAACTCTTAGCTGTAGGGCATTGTTGAGGTAGATTGGGGCTTTTTTGGCAAGACATTTGGTGGTCAAGAAAGGAAGCCCACTGGCTCCCCATTAAAGCGAATTCTGGCTTTAATGGGGAGCCAGTGGGCTTCCTTTCTTGACTTGGAGATATGATCAACTATTTTATCCCTAGTGCTGCCCTCAAGGCTTTGTTTTGCAGGAGCTGCATTTTAGCGAGGTTAGTGTTGGAAGTACCTAACAATAACACATTGCAGTAATCCAGCTTGGAAAGTACCAGGGCCCTGGCAAGGGTGAGACAGTTGGTGGGTGTCAGAAATTGTCTACTTAGAGCGATGAGCTTGGATGTGTAAGCCGTGGACGATGAGAGCGAGCTGATGCGTTTGGTCATATTAAGGTTGGCATCTAGGTATACATCAAGGGTTTTCACCTGTTGGAGTATTGGGATTGGGGTACCATCAATGTTGATGGTTGCGTATTCTGAGTGGAGGGTGGCTATTTTAGCTGGGGATCCCACAATGAGAATTTGAATTTCTGTCTTCTCATCGTTGAGACATACTACATGCCAGCCAGTTTTATGATGGCATATATTTTGTTAATGGTCACAGTGTCTTGGTCAGGTCACAGAGTCTTGGTCATAGTTATCAGTGATGGGTATGAGGGTGGCGTCAGCAAAATTGGTGTAGATGACACCCATATCGTCTAATGCCGAGAAGAGGAGCTTTGTGTAAGCATTATAGAGTGTGGGGTATAGGCATGAGCTTTGGGGGTCTCCAATGGGGACTGGGATCAGGTCTGCTGCTTCTTTACCCATGGCCACTCTCGAGGTGCGTTCTGCCAGAAAGGATTTGTCCCATATAGTGGTGTCCTTGGAGAAGTTAGAATCCTTGGCAAGTGAAGTGCAGTTTGTCATGGTCTACAAGGTCGTAAGCCGCTGAAAGGTCTAGGAGCAGAAGTATGCAGAGTTTCCCTGACTCTCTAATGGTGTCCATTTGGATTTTGAGGTCTAATAGGGCTGTTTCCGTGCTGTGGTTTAGCCTGAAACTTGATTGTCTTGTTCCAAAGAGCTGGTTCTGCTCAAGGTGTACTTGGATTTGATTGTGAGCTATTTGATCTATGGGTTTCAGTAGGAATGGGACTGTGGTTATAGGTTGGTAATTAGTCGGTATTCTGGGGTCCGGGGTAGTTTTATTTTTAAGTGGAGTGACCCATGCTTCTTTGATACTGGCGGGGACTGTATTGGTATTGAAGGAAGAGTTAACAAAGTTGGTGATAGTGGGGGCGAGTGTGGCGGCGCGAGCTTTGACTAGTTTAGCTGGGACACGTCTCCTTTATGGTGCCATAATGCACGATGACAACGTGCACTGTAGCGAAACTGCCCACTTGTCTGCAAAGGTCAAGAAGAACGCCAAAACTGCGGACATGGACAGCACACCACAATGCGTATACGCCTTCCAAAACAAAATTGCCATCCACGTCTCTTTCCTGGGCCTACTTGTGCAGATCTACCACAAAAGGCATCACCCAAAATCAATCCATGCGTTTCTCCATGTCAGCCTTCCTCACTACACAGAGTAATGAAGAATAGTGTTACTGCCCCTTCTTGTGAACCACACCCTCAGTACCCGAATGGATAATCCCCACAGTCCCATTTCCATTGGCCCACAAGGTGAGAAGCACAGACTGAGGTACCTGCGCTTCCCCCAAGTACCGCAAGGGCCGTGTCCCAGTAAAGCAGGAGCAGTCCTCCTTCCCTTTCCACTATTTGTATCCAGCACCACCTCATTGGGCACTGTTAAATAGTCACACAAGTATCCACCATTCACAGGCAAGACGTCAGCATCTAACACTGTCAGTTCTGTAAAACACTTCATATGTACCGTTACACATTCAGACTGCAAGTTTTGTGTGAATCGAAAGCACCTCCAGTACAAAGTTCAGTAACACTATCCAAGACTTCTGAAACCAGATTCATCCACATTGCAAGGAGTGGGGGAATAAATTTCAACCAAGCTAGCGGATTTCGTCTGTAGTGGCGGCTCTGAAAAGAGCCTTTTTTTTTTCTTCTTTACACGCGCTTGCACAGACCTTGTTTGTTTTTGCTCTTTATCTCAGTTTCTGTTTCCTTTTCCTCCTTACATTTTTCCATGATTCGCTTCAACGCTTCTTGCACAGTTTAAAAGAACACAGCATTGCCAATGGCGATCAAAGAAATGCCATTTGCATGGAGCCAGTGCAAATTTCGCACATTCATGATGTCTAGGTCGGTGAAGAACATCCCAGCACTGCACATGAACTGACACAAGCTTTTGTTTATAAGACACCTTCTCACCGCACACAACACACCGTCGTACACCCTATGTTTAAATGCTCATGTCATCTGCAATGTACTCCCCAACTGCAATTGAGCCTGCCAACTTTCACCCTGGCCACATGTATGCATGCATGGCTGCATGACGCTGTGATGGGTGTGGTGAACAGTATGGGGGTGGCTGTGTACATTGTCCATATTTGAAATGTGTGTTGCTGAGGACTTCCTATCATGGCGCAATATCTTAAAGCACTTCCTACAGTAAGGGTCTTTTAAGAGGCACACCATAGCAAACGCAAATGCTCACATGTGGCTCCCTAATGTGCAACACGTGCAATGACCTACACCATATGGTAATGTAAGCATAGCACCTCACTTCGGGTGTTCTACCAAGTCTAAAATGCCCCCCCTCCAAACATTCTTTAAAGGTCACCACCATCAGAGACAAACCTGCAGGACTGCATTATGTTGTGGTGGCTATCGACAATGCCTAGGCTCTTGGGTGCGTGGCCTATGGCCTTTTGCCATGCACCCAAGAGCATGGAAAAAGGCCTTGCCCACACCCACCAAAACATAATAGAGCCATGATTGCGAACATGTGGCCATGTACCACAATCCACAAACGTACCACAGGAATGGTGTTATAAACCAAACCAAACCATAGCAAACGGTCACGTGGCTCCCTAATGTGCAATAACCTACACCATATGGTACTATGCGCATATCAGCTCACTTCTGCTGTTTTACCACATCAAAAATGTCCTCCATAACCATTCTTTGAAGGTCACCACCCTCAAAGATGCAGAGGTAAAACCGCATGGCTCGATTATGTTGTGGTGGCTCTGGTGAAGGCCTAGACTCAGGTGCATGGCCTATGGCCTTTCGCCATGCACCCAACAGTGTAGGCTTTGCCCAAACCCAGCACAACAGAACAGCCATGCAGGCGAACATGTGGCCAGGTACCACACTCCACAAACATAACATAGGCAGTGATACTTCTACCCAACCCCCGCACCATAATACAGCGATGCATGCACACATGTAACAGTTAGCAGAATCTACAAACATACCACAGGATGCAGCACCTGTACCCACTTCTATTCACATAGCATTGTAAGACTGTCAAACCAACCATAAAATCTTGACAACAGTGGCCCTGCTCCCAGTACTGTAATAGGTGCAGATAGCCAATACTTCATGGTGCAGTACAGTAGTCTGCCCTCCGTGCAATGGACAGTACTGAAGCCGATAAAATATGCAGTTCAATCCTATCCACTTCTACGCACACAGTACTTCAAGACTGCACCTAGTGGACACACTACAGGACTGTTCACTCCCATCAGGTCCAGCCATGGACTACACACTGTAGGATGTGCTAACCATCCGCACAACCATGGAACCAACAGTGTATGCAATGTTGACAAACCACACCCACAAGGCAACAATGTGAAACCTACTTGCAACCAGGGCACATAGTTGCTGGTGGAAGGCCTCCACCCATGCATCGAAGGGCCTACAGCCTAACTGCACGCAACACACCATAGTACACTGTTAAAATGTTCATGTCATGTACAATGCACGCCCCTTCTGCCACTGACCTGCCATCAGTCACCACGGAAAGAGGTCGCCACACCAGCTATCGTGCTTTAACGCAGGCTAGCTGCATTCACCACACAAGATTCGCCTGTGGAGGTACCCATGAATTGGTTCAATACACGCGGATACTGCGGGCACACCGTCTTCCACCTAATGAGATATCAGATGAACCACTCGTCACTCCCCCACCCTTTCCATCCCTTCTTCCCACCACCACATGGCGTAAAGTAGATTTTCCAGGCCCTTCCGGCGCCGCACTGTCCTCCGATACACCATGGCAGCGTTACCCAAAAATGTTGGCGCATAGCACGCTTCCATCCAGCCAACCACCAGCCGCGTCCATTGTTCGCCGACATCACAGCGTACAGCAAGCAAATGAGACAAATGTCTGCAGAGCGAACAGGGAAAGGGGTCTGCAGAGCGGAGCCAGAGATCACCAATTATTTGAGACGTACATTTCAGTTCTTTGTGACAAAAGTACTGGTCGGATTTCCACCAAACACACAAAAGCATGCTTTCGGAACCAAGCCCCCGCTCATGCCGCAAATTTGGTTAATATCCGTCCAGCCGTTCTGACTGTAGGCGTGCACAAAGTTTTTGCCCATTCAGTTTATGGAAAAAAACGAAATTGGGGCCCCCTCCACAAAACCTCACCCAACTTTTCAGTGGGACCCATATACTTTTTTGGCAGCGTTTTAGCCAAATCCGTCCACGGGAAGCTAAGTAATAAGCCATCCAATAAGTGGTCTCCCTATGGGTTTAGCAACGTAAACATAACTACATGGCCGCTACCGTGAGCCGTGATTAGATATAGATATACATCTTGTGGATGGAAGCAAAAGGAGCTAAAACACATAAAACAGGAGAACTCCTTAGATCTGCACAGAACCCTAACCAGGAAACGGGGGTTTCATACAACCAACATTACAGCCCGAGAGCTACAAAAATAGAAGGAACTTTTGGTAAGGATTCTTAAACCCCCTACCTCGCTGGTTAATACAGAGCTGAAATTAAACTCTTTCCCATCTGCTACACTGCTCCCATCAATGCATGCCTCACAGCACAAGGGCGTTTTACAAGCCACACTGTTCCATGGGCCTTCACAATACAAGCGTACTTGAAACATATGCTCCCAAACCTTCAAGCAAAGCCAATTGACAGAAAAGTCGAAACCAAATTTTGACAACCGCTAGGGGATTCAGCAATATTTTACCTGAAATCACCTTCAATGCTCTAATATAATTAAGATGTGCTTAATAACGCACAGCCTGGCATAACTGCATGTTGTCAAGCAGGCACAATAAAACTGAATACCAAAGCATACAAAGGCCAGACAAATGTACATAAACCGGTAATCTGATTGGAGGAGTGACCGTCTAATTGAGGACAGTTTAACCTTTTCAAATTCAGACAAGCTGGCCGATAAAGTCTTTACCATGCTTCAAAACACTGTACAAATTCTGAGACGTTCCCAACGATAGCATCATATTAATGAAAAAAGCAGGGGAACGATACCCGACCTTTACAATAATACGATTTAATGGGATGGGAGAGGTTTAATGTTAGGAAAAACATTACTTGAAGCATTTAGTCATCAATAACAAAAAAAAGAAACAGGCTAAATTGTCGGTTTGTCATAAAAAGGCCACTAGTGATAAGGGAAGGGCTGAAGGCAGATGCTGAGCAGCAGGAAGAATGTGTGATGTTATCAACATACATTTGCATTTTCTTGACAAGGCGACATTGCAAACGCTTTCATGAATAAAACAAGCCATACATTTTGCATCAACATGGAACCACATTAAAACATCTGAAAAAGATCACAAAACTGTAGAACATTAATCTGCCAAATAATCTCCTTACGATGCTGCCAGGTGAAAGGTCATCCTACTCCTCACTGTATTCTGTTTCCACACCTTCCATTTCATGTTCCCACATCACGGCACCTAGATTTGCATACCCTTATGCTTAACACTTGGTTAGCCAAACAAGGGTTTACAGGATCCTCCCACCACGGCAAGGTCCAACGCTGCAGCTTGACCTAAAACAGGCTTGCTCGTCCATGGGCAAAGTTTATTTTTTCAGTTTACCCACAGCTGGAACATGTGCCTGGTGTACCAAATATTTGGTACAGACTTATTGACTTCAGTTTCAGGACACCAGCACTGCCTGTGCAATTGCCAAGGGGCTTCAAAGTTGCATTGCAACCAGCTGCTGGAGCTTACCTACGTGAGCGAGCTACACCAGCGATTTCAACATTCTTATACTATCCTCCTACCTTACTGTTTCTCCCATGGCACTTCGGTGCTTGAGTCAGCATGAGAAGGGGTATATTTTTGCTCTCACTCTTTGCACCGGAGATGCCTGCAGGCTCCATGCCCATTCCTCTTATACTCTCGTATCGGTAACATCAACTCTCCCTTTTCTTGTATCAAGTGTGCCACTGCATGTCACAGAAGCCTTGACCCGGCACCACTGCTGATGAAGAGGCTCCCTTGTTGCTCCATTATACCAGGGGAGCAAAATCACAATCAGCATTTTCTTACCGAAGATCGACTGGCTGTGTGCTTGCCCTATGTCTACCAGGCAACTCACCAGGACATGGTAATTCTATTACTATGTATTGTGAAGCAGAACCAGTGGGTAATTTAGGGTCTGCACAATGCTGGTCAGGTGGAGCCCATGCAAGTACATTTCCTTCGGTTGGTGATGGGTAATCCGTGGACTTGGTCTTAATCGTTTCCGGTCACAAAGGGTTTCATAATTTTGGCAACAAGCTATTACGAAGCAGGTTTCTGGAGGCTGCAGGCAAGGTGTCACAAGTTCCTTCATTAAGACATCCGTTCTTACAGGAGTGGGAGGGGAGCCCACAGGCTACATGGCTCCAACTGCCTGGCCTGGAACTCAGACAATCAAGCCACAACACACCAACATTCCAGGCACTCTGGGAACATTCTAAACATGATATCACTCAGTACAACCAAGCAAGAGGGCACGACATATAGCACATGCCTGGTAAGATAATTAGTTATTTAAGAATAAATGTCATGTTTTAAGCGATCGGATGTAAAATGATTGCGGAACACATAAAACAGAATCATCCAAGTTGGGTTGCCCAGATTGTTCTAGGTGGACATGTGCGATACAGCCAAGGATGCTCAACCCAATATTTCCTGACATGTATATATTATTTTCACCAGAAAATTCACATACCGCCACATAGGCTCTAAAAGGTACAATGTTTATGTGGGAAGAGGTACAGCAGACACAGAGGTACAGCAGATTTGACTACAATAAAAAGATCCATTGGGAATACTGCACCCTACAGTCTTAAAGCACTAACAGGCATGCTTTCCTATCGGCGCGCTGAGAGACCATACCAATGGTGATAAGTGCTATACAAATGCCCATTACAATACATCAAACCTACAGTAGCCTTTGCCACTTGTGCGACAACAGCCTCAGAGTGCAATTGTTCAGAAAGGATGTGAGGTAATGGATTATACCCGTAATGTACAGCATTTTAGATTGTTATTGGTTGGGGGCGGGTCAGAGGGGGAGGTCGATAAACCCTTTGTACCAACCAAAAGTTTAGTGCAAGTGCCTACCATGTGTGATGGGTTATGTTGCCCAAGCCAGTTTGCCTTTCAGCTAGGCTAAAGTTGTACATCAAAGATCTGCATTCTAAAAATGAAAGAATGACAAGAGCAACTGCCTATCAACACTCTAGGTCCTTTAATTGTAATCTGAGAGTGGGGGTTTGGTGAAGAACTTATTTCATATGTTGAGGTAGTGTGAAGATCTGGCAGGGAAACTGACTGAAGTGAAAAGCAATAAATTGGCTGCAGCGCAGAGTATACATCCAAGGGTTGGCATCCACCTAGGTTCATTTCTGAAAAGGGCAAACATGATTTCAGGCGCTAGTTGCTAACCAATGCGCTGGTCATTTGGATAGCTCTGCTACCAACCCAGGTCCACAAATGATACAGTCTACAAAAAGGGTAAACACTTTACGGTCCTTCCATTTTGCTGATAATTTAGTTTGCCAAATGGCGTGCCATCATACAACATGTCAATTTGTACACCTGGCCTGTATCAACACATTACCATCAATGGCTCTTCCGTACTAGAACTGCAGCTTCCCATTGACCTGCCACATACAGATTGGGTTTTTTTTTATGCTATATGAAAGGGTAAAACTATCAATTTGCAAGCTACTAACCAGGCATAACAAGTGTCTTGCAACTTGTTCTCCAAATACACACATCATCCTATTTCTTACTCATCAAGGGTCAATGACGACTACCGAATGGCTAGTGGCGGGAGTACATTTTGAGGTCTGCAATTTGTGTGATGGCTAGTATTGGTAGGTTGTGTGTGTAATTACGTTTGCATAGGGTTCTTTTTTTGAAGATTCTACATAATTGTATGACCGGCTGAAGAAAAAAAACATTTTTTTAATGTATTGAATAACAATGAATATGTAAGGGACAGAGTTACGGAATGCTATTTAGAAGTTTGACATGCCTATGCATGGATACAAAAAATGAATCAAGTAACTTGTTTGCCTTAGAAGCACAAAGCTCATAGGGGAAGTTTGATTGTATGGAAACATTCAAACACACCATCCACTCTCCACTAGTGGTTTACCCACCACAAAGCACCTTGAGATATCAAGTACGAGGCTGCCATGTGCACATGGGATTCGAGGCGACATAGCTCCAAAACGGATGAAATACTCCGTACACAAGGCCACACACAATTTCTGGTTGCAAATATTTTCTTGCCCAAAGATGGATGATGTGGAATGATGCCCATTTACAATTTAGACATTTGAGTCTCATGCTAAAATGCAAGGTGTTCTTCCTTATTTTGATTTTCAGCTGAAACATGGCAGCTTCTCAGTAGCGGAGAAAGTCTCCTTCAAATCAGGCACAGATTTTACCTAGTTCAATGTTTGCATGTATAGTAAAGGGAGAAGACACAAGATGCCCTTATCAGAAACATTTCAGGAAATCGGTGTATTAGGTAAAGAAATAGCACACATTTGAGCTTTTACTGTGAACATTTAAGATTAGATGGGATAAAATTAACATTTATGTATTGTTATAAACTTTGTTATTAAAGATATATTTCTTTTTTAAAGGGGATAACAAGGTGTCTGGGACTGTAAATACATTTAAAGCAATTACCCATAGAGGGGAATGGTCCCCATTTGTGTTGATACCCTCTACTGAGGCATCCTCAAGAACAAATAAATACATGCTTAACTTCGCACCGTCAGGGTCCTGGAGAAATCATGATATGTGATATCTTTCGTAGAAGGATATCAACAACCCCACTTATATTTTTTTCTTTATTTGGTGGGGGTAGCAAGGTGGTTCTTTCACATCAATGCTTTGAGTGGGACTCTTAGTTTTGGGACCAATCCTTCATCTATTGTCTTGTCCATTCTTGCTTGGACATCACAACCAAGAAAACATCATTTGAAGTGATAACAGTCTATGATATTATCCCAGGGCAGGACACGAATACAAATTAAAAAAGGAGACATGATCACTAGTTTAATTCATGGTCTGAAGTAGTAGTCATCGGTAAATCCTATTTCGAATGAAAGCTTGAAGGATCTGTAGCATCAGGTGATTCTTGCAATCATTATTGCCTGCCTAGTGAAAAGGCATTACTGGAATTCCCAACTGGAAATAATTAATGAGAGGTACCAGCAGGAAAGAATTGCCACCAAGCTCTACTTCTATGTCGTTGTACCATGGAAGAGTAAATCTATAATGCACCTGCAAGGTGTTGCACTAGCTCTCTAGCACAAACAAAAAAGATAAAAACAGCCAAAAAAGGATCCACACTGCCAGTTGTGAAGGCTCAACTATCAAGTCAGGATTAAAACAGTCATCATTAGTTTTGATTATAACAGAAACGATTCCATTAACATACAGCCAGGGAGACATAGTTTACAAAGGATGGATACAAAGCTTGCAGTGGTTTGGTTATTTACCCACTCATGGACCGCCCAGGGCCTTGCTAATTCCCACCCACTTCTTGCTCATTCCTGCTTAAAAAGACATTGAAATGAAAAGAACAAAGAAAAGAAAAAGAGAAAGCAATGCATTTCTGGCACAAAAACGTTTACAGAATGTACTATTGATGACAAAGCGGAGGACATGGGTCATTTCCAATGGGCTGAGAGTGCGTGGCTTGAAGACTGGATGTTTCACGGGGAAAGGAAAACAAGCAGAGACGAGGACAGGAAAGAATGATATAGGAACAACATGGTCAAAGTGCCGAATTAAGGATGGCAGAAAAGTGCTTTAAGGTTGTCCATGAAGGGACGGGAGAGAGGAAAACAGGGGGATGCAGTGCTAGGAAACAGGTTATTCAGCAAGGAGAGCTTTGAGGTTGGATTTAAATAATGGTAGAGTTCGAGTAGTACGGAGAGGGAGAGGAAAACTATTCCAGAGTAGGGGAGCGAGGATAGAGCGGAAACGAGAGAACAGAGGGGGCTCGATCAGTGACAAGGTGGTGAGAAAAGGATGATCTTAATGAGCGAGGAGGAGAGTGGGGAGTGAGATGAGCAAACACATAGGGTGGGGAATGTTCACAGATTTTGAAGATCAGAAGAAGTTTAAACTTAGCCCTTTGTATCATAGATAGCCAGACAATGGAGATGGGCAGAGGCGGTAGAGGTAAAGTGAGAAAAATTACAAAGTGTGCAGACTGCAGAGTGGATGACTTTGTCCAGATGTGAACAAGCATAGCTGGGAAGGTCATAGGGGAGACTGGCACAGTAGTTGGATCAAGAAAGGGCAAAGGAGGAGATTAGCGCGTTTACCAGTATTGAAAGGAAGATAACAGATTTTCCTGATATAGAGGAGTTGGGAGTCTGGCTGCAGTGGCAGATTTAGAGATGAAGCGAAGTTGTATGATGGGTTGAAGATGACACCAACGTTACGAACAGAAACAGAGTAAGGAAGGTGGTCAGGGGAGAGGAAGAGATAGCCTGTTTGGCTGGGAAGTAGAGAACGCAGGCTGAGTGGAGTTTAGCATGAGTGAGTGAGCTGCTAACCAATATTTGATGGCCGAGAGACATTTTTGACAACATTTTGTCAGATAAGGAGTGAAAGGAGAATAAAATCACAGTGTCGAGTTAGTAGGAGCCATAAGAGGAGATCTGGGTGCCAAGAGCTCAAGTATAGAGAGTAAGGGGGTGAGTGGGAAGGTACGGCTGTTCAAGGACACCTGCAAGTGTCTGGGGGCAAAGTATGAAGAAAACCAAGCAAAGGCCGGATCTCCAATGCCAAAGAGATAATGTAGAGGGAAGGTCAGAATGGTTGACGGTATTGAAGGCAGCAGAGAGGTCGATAACAATAAAAATAGATGAAAGGTTTGCATGCAGAGCAGAAGAGATGACGTTGCTGACATTGAGGAGAGCTGTCTCGGTATAATGCAGTGGTCGAAAGCCAGACGGAAGAAGGTCCCAGCGGTTGTTAGTATCAAGATTTAATTGAATACTACTCGCTCTAGGAGTAGTGGGGTAGAAGAGAGACCAGGCGAAAGGTGCCAGGACAGTTCGGATCTAGTCCAGGTTTCTTAAGGAGAGGGACGACAGGTTTTATACAAAGAGGGAAAAGTGGTGTTGTCAAGAGGCATTGAAAAGGGAAGTAAAACGTGGAGCAACAATGAGAGCTACGTGCTTCACAATGTGCGGGGAGAGTTGGGGCACAGGAAGGGTTAGCCTCCCTCCTGGTATTTCTTTGAGAAAGCTTTATCAAGTCTTTCCATCAAACGTTGTGATCAATTTACCTGTCAATATTGTTGCAAAGCAGTTTTGTGAGAGTTAATAACTTACTTGGAGCTGTAAACGCGCTACTGGTATAATAAACATTTCTTAACCAGGTCTGACTTCACCCCCTCAGTTTAAAAGCACTATGCGTGTCTTTCAATGAAGTTCTGTTAAAAGCAAGCATTGGCAAAGCCAACCGTTTTGGCTTGTGTATACATATTAGGCATTTGCTATGCATGGCTATTATATACCCTGGTACTCTCTCACCATTTTGCAGCTGCTACCATTGACAGTCAAATACCACTACGGCAGTGCTCAGCAAATCCCTTTCCCATGCCTACACAAAAGTCAAAACTTCTGCCATTGTGAATGCTTATTATGACAAAGCGACATTCACCAATAAAAGTGCTTGGTTTATGGATTCTTTTTTGGGTCATTAGCAAATATGAGCCAACAAATAAAATTCATTTAAACCCACACACATGTAATTTATAAAGGCCACACACATTTTATGGAGCTGACAAAAATGACAATCATTCATCTGATTTTTGCACCATCAGGCACATAATAAACAAGGTTATTGTTGGCACATCTGTAGGCCAGAAGCTTAAATCATTCAATTTGTGTATCGATCCTACGAAAAAAATGCAAAATAAGATGTAAACGGGTGAAAAGGATAAACAAGGACACTTAATAGGAATTCTACAAAACAGAATAACAAAACATTAAAAGAGCAAGCAAGGTTAAAAGATTAGTAAAAGAGATTAAATAAGAAACAGCAATGGAGACAAAGGAGAAAAGAAATTTGAGATAATGCCCCGCCGCCACTTCTCCCCTCCCTCTTCAAGCACTTGAGTGATCTGAATGACGCAAGGCCTAATAAGATAGATGTTTTGTCCTGCTTCCGTTTCTTGTGTACAAGCACGTTATATACGACTTATCATATCAAGCACAAGACAAGTGAGTGAACCCCTGTAGCTGCACATGGGCTTTATTGTGGGACATGGTGTTGTTCCTGTGGGAGATTTTTTTTTATGCTTCATCCCCCTCTCCTAGTGAGACTCCTAGCACCTTTTGCTGGACTTCTGGACCTTTTTCTCTCTATCCTGAATGAGTGGAGCCCTCCACCCCCTCCCCCTCATACCTTCTTATTTACTCTGACTTTTGGAACTCTGTTCTCTGGGTTTTACTTTTTCTATGGCGTCTGCTTTCCTCCACATCTCTTTGAAGGCATCTTGTGTTTATCTTTTGCAGCACACAGCACCCTATGTGCAGTGTTACTGGGAACCCTTGGGGTTCTCCTTTGAGATTCTTTCACTATCCTGGATACCTAGTACCCACCTTCTCTCTGCTCCTACGACTTAAGTCACAGACAACTATTCACAATAGGGTCATCTATGTTCTAACATGGTGGCTCCATTCTTTTTTCACCATTTCTATCGTGGTTGTTCTTGGTTAGCCCTTACCATTTGGGGATGGGGGTTGGAGGGTGTGGAATGTGTGTGCCTTTGATGGGAACCCGGCTCCAGTGTGTCTGGGCCGGCAGGAAGTGGGGGAGGAGTTATTCACTCCTCTGCCCTTTGTCTGCCAGCATGACTGAACGGAACCAGAAAGGACAGCCACCAAACGCTTTCTGTAAAATGCTGAAAAGGTTTGCTGAGGAGTGTGTTGGAAAACCGAATAAAAAGGTGAGGTTCCTGAGGTCAAAGGCAAGTGAACCACAGGAACAGAAGAGCCTAAGATGACCAGAGACGCCTGCAGGCCCTTCCAGTAACCGTGAAGTGACCGCTGCTGTCCTGACGCCATTTTCTGATCAGCAGAGGAGCTCCAAAGAGGACTCCTTCCCTTTTGCTGGTGGCAGCAACCAGCCCTGAGACGAACTACAAATTGACCCATCTCCCAAGGTGCTGTGCCCTTCCAGAGCTGCAGACTGCAAAAACCAGGAGACCTCTGACCCATTTGCAGTGCAACGTCTTGGCGAGGCCAAATCCGATCAAGACTTTGGTGAGCTCCAGTTGGACCTTCAGAGGCACAATTCCACTCATCTAAGTCTCCTCACTGGAGTGCAGGCATTCAGAATCGAAGACGATCTACCGGGCGAAGACCGTCCTTTGTGGTTTTGGCGTCTTTTTATCAGCACAACAGACTTCCCCTCTCTCCCCCCAAGGCGAGAGAAGAAATCTGTGTCAAGGATCCTATATCTCTTAAGACATCCCATTCAGAGTCCTTCCTGTCATCACAATAACGAGGAATCAGGAGACCTAGTCCGTCGCTGCCGCACAGATGAGAATGCAGCCAAGTTTACTTCTTCTAACCTAAAAGGTACTGTGTGGTGAAAGGCATAACTTACCTTGAACCGAAGAGTCACTCCAGTGTGACTGAGGTACATAAAGAGGAGTACCTCTGATCCAAGCTTGCCAGCTTGTCCCCCTTTAGGGCATCCTTTTGTTTCGCATCTTCTCCCTAACTTATCTTATATTGTAACGCATCTTTTTCCTAGAGCGTGAGGGTATCCTGAGGACCTTTGCTATTCTGCTACTATGTAAGACTTTGGCTCCACTCCTACATCGACTTTTTTCATATAGTTGGGGATTGGACTTTTAAAGCATTAGAAGCTAGAAAAAGTGTCTCTATAACGTTAAGCTCTGCTGCTGTGTGTATAACCAACCCTTTTCCTTCCAAAAATACTATGATGTGGTTTTGCTAACTAAATACAATTACTGTTTACCTGTAAATTAACGAGAGTGTGCGGTAGTACCAATAAGACGGTAGAACTGCCATTCGTGTCAAACTTAACAATTGTAACCACAAACAACTATTGAAGAAATCACCTTTGAAAAGTATTAATAATGTCTGGGTGTGTTGGTTAGTGACAAAAGTATTTATCTACCTTCTTGTGTAAATAATAATAATGGTACATTTTTAATATAACATTTACTATTTAAGAGTTTCTTTGGACCATTGTATTTACTGGTTCAGTGTACTTATCTACAGCTACCATCTTCCTCCTATGATAAGCCTGACTGCTCTGCCAATTTCACCAAGATCCTTTAAGTAGTACAGACTTCTATTAATAGTTGGGGACTTGTATGCCAAGGGATACTTTTATGAAGTTTAACCTCAAGTGGACTTCAGGAAAAGGACATGGTGGTAATGTAGATTGTCATTACCATCCTATTCCCATGTAGCAGCTTCTGATTAGGTCTCCTTGAGCTGCTGTGTGGCCAGTGGAGCCGCTGTCATGATCTCTGCTTCCAAAAGATCAGGACTTGCCCGACTCCCTTGGAAGCAGACCCATAACCCCGGTTCCGAGTGCCAGCCAGTCCCAATTGGGACCTTTTGGACCCTGTCCTGGCACCAGTGGCACCAGGCTCATAAAGATGCCCAGTCCCAGCGCTGGAAGCACCGGGCTCATAATGCTTGGGTGGACTTACCTGCAGCAGACCATGCTGCTTACTTACCTGCCAGTTGAACCCCTGATCCTCTTCTGTTTGGGACTACTTTTCCTGTTGGGTGGGGCAGGAGCCACTCCCTAGGTTCAGAACAATGGAACTCTTCTGGAAAGCAGGAACTCTTTTCTTACCTAGGCGTGGCTGTGGAAGGAGACACCTAAGCACTACAGGAGGCTATTTAAACCACACCCGATGGATGAATCTTGCTTTGTGTTATTCTGCATTCTCTGCAGCAGAACGCTCATCGTGTCTTCTGCTTCTGATCCTGGGCCTAAGGGAACAAAGGCTTACCATCCTGGAATCCAGTCTTCAGCAGCACCTGTAAAGACAAAGAAAGAACAGGTTAGCACTACGGTCTTCAGTGGCAGCGCATCTCTTACCTGGTCCATCGGCTGTCACCAACGCCTCGCGCTGCATTCCGGCATCTGAAAGACAAAGGCTTACCTACTCTTTGCATGCTCCGGAGGTCTTCGCACTGCATTCCGGCATCTGAAAGACAAAAGCTTACCAGCTCTTCGCACGCTCCGGAGGCCTTCGGCGCTGCATCCCGCATCTGAAAGACAAAAGAAGGTGCGTTTAAAGACATTGGGCAACTTTATTACTCACGTGCCATTACTCCTTCCCACGCCGAATCCAGTGGGTATTCCAGCACCCTTCAGCTTCTCTAAAGCTCCGAACTGGTACCTGCAAGATAAAAGGGACAGTTAGTGCGCATCGTGAAGCAGGCTACAAGCGCTTACTTGCGTGCTTCCAGGCGCTTCTATTCCTCACGCGGGTTCGATCCTCAACTCTCATCAGCCCGTCATCCGCCATCGCCGGAACCCTGCAAAACAAGAGATATCATTACAAAAAGACTTAAGACATTTGAAGTGCCCAGAACTTACCGTTCGTGCAGTTAACGACGGACAGCAGTCCTCTGAGGTCAAGAGGCCTGCACCCTTATCCAGTGAAGAAACTGGTTACGGCACCCTGCCCCGAGGCAGATGGAGAGCTCGGCGTTCACTTACCTAAGGTGAGGGTGTTAACCTTTGGGGTTCTACAGGAGAAGAGAGAGGAGAGAGGCACCCAATAACCCAGGTTCATTAATCCCATATTTTCTATCTGCAGACATCTTACTCTTCGAGTCAGACATACAGTGCACAGAGGTCCAGCCCAAAGAGCCAACCGTGTGTTACACACCACCTTTGAAGATACGGCATTCACCCAGTCAAGACCGGCGCCTCTGCGGGAATCAGGTGAGCGTTACACCACTTCCACAAAAAGCCTTGGTAACCTATTCAAAGTACAACCGCACAGAAGCGGTCTCGGGAAGCATCCATGGAGGATAAAAGTGTTCAGTGGGTAGTGTGGATTGGGATGGACATTTGAGGATAGAGAATAGGCAGTTGTAACGGCAAGACGCAGTTACATTATGGCCTTTGAATTAAATTATCCTATCACAACCCTTCTGTGATGCCATCAACGTCCATTTTGCTGACAAAATGAAAACCAATTAGTTTCTGGTAAGAACTTAATTAACCAAGTATGCCAAAGACCAGTGACAACTCTACCTACCACGCACTTGCAGCATCAAGAGACAAGTGAAATCCATGGTACAAGTTGATTGGCACCTATTTACCAAGCTGAATGAGGAATAGACTGCAGCACATACCACTAGGGCAGCTGAAGTATACATGCCAAAAAAGTACAACTAAGTTACTTAAGTGCTAGTTAAGATGACTTCGCATAGAGAAACCTAGTCCAGTTTATGGTGTGAAAAGGCTGGGCATGCTCCATCCGGTCTTTCAACACCAACATCCAACAGTATGCAACCTGCAGCCTTTCAGATGTTTTGAACTATGACTCCCATGACTTCTTACCACTGACAACAGTATGCTGGCTAGGCCTGATGCAAGTCATAATCCAAAACCTCCGTCAAAGCAAATAAATGATCTGCATGTTACTGTAGACTGCAGCAGCAATCATGAATGACTCTACAGTTCTGCCAGTGTCCTTTGGCGAAGCAATAATGGCTTACACAAAGTACATTTTTACATGTCTCGTGTAATCATTTCAGAACAAATTTTGCCTTCCAATCCTTTGTGTTGGCCACACCAGCTCTGCCTTTTGCAGAGCACTCCTGTACAATCATTCATGTGTCTAAGATTTGAGAAACAAACAGAAAATGTAATAAATACAAGTGTATTATCGTCAATATTCACACTAAAAAAAGTGTGAATTACACACTGAACCCCAATAACCCACAGCTACAATACATAATGCAGACCTTTTTGTATATGTAACGTTGGACACTTGATGGCCGAGCTTTAACCTTGTGGTTTGTAGAGTAATTGCTTCCAATGTCTTCCAATTAGTAAAACCTAAACAACACCTCCTTAGAGCAGATAGGCTTCTAGAGTCTCTAGATTCAATGTGCGACAAAAAATAGAGGTACCCATCAGAACTGTCACAGTTGCCATGTGCTTCAAGCCAGCCCAGTCTGGAGAACTGGGGCTTTGCAAGTTTCTGGCAATATTTAATTTCCTATAACTTGATTTCAATCCGAAAGATTATAAAAAAAAGTCACATACAAAAAACATGAAACAGTCAACAGTAAAATGAATAATAGGGTAAAACCAAGAGAGGAAACAACTCTGGTACATAGTTAAAAGTTGAAGGTTTAAAATGTGAGCAATTCATTAAAAGGTGAAGGTTTAAAATGTGAGCAATTCATTATCCAGGACTAAACATCATTAGCCAAACAGATGTGCTTTGTTCTCTTCCGCCATGCCTGGTATACATAATGCACCAAACAATGGGTCGCAAATTCGCTCCCCCCCCCAGACCACCCACTAGTCACAAATGGAAAGCCTCACTTAAGTCTTCTTGTGCAGATGTGTCTAAAAAGAGGAATAGGATATTTCTTCCCTATATAAAGATATTCTGGACAAAAGATGATAAAGTGCACTGTGCTTTCAACACCATTTGGGCAAAATGGGCAAGTTGCAGAGTTACTTGTGCTCCATTTGTGCTACCGACTGGCTAAAGGGAGAATGCCAAAACGCAGCTTTTTATATACAATTCTCCTACATTTCGGCCACATTCTGTCTAAATAGCATTCAAGACCAGGCTCTAGCTTCCATGATGCATCTAGAGTTAAGCTAGTTGAATTTGCCAATTTTGAGTGAATTACACTCACCCATCTTCCCTCATATGCCTTTTTCAGTTGAGTCTTAACATTTTTTGGGGATTGAATCAGGGTAGTGTCAGTAACTTCCCCACCCCATGGAAAAGAGTTCTTTTTATAGCCACAAACCAAGGTATGTTTGAGCTTCAAGCTGGGATAAAACATCTTTTACTGCTTTCCTATAGTTGACCAAATTGGAATTGGTCCATAAAAACACAGGCCGGATTCCACAGATGAAATCAATGCTCTGAAAATCCATTTCCCAGAAAACCGGGGCATTAGGGGAGTTTACAAGCTAAGAATGTAATGTTCGACAACCTGCAACATGATGTACTACACATGCCCCATATAGGGCCGCCTGTCTACCTTGGCTCTTGTAAATGTGCAAGGTTGCGCTAACCGATCTTGTCCCATGGTCCTGAATAAAAATCAACAAAGCCCCACAGTGCCTAGTCAAAGTGCCGCCCTGTTTGCCGGGTCACTCTACGTGCAATTGGCCGCCATACTAACACCTAAATAATCGTACTGAGTGGTTTGCTCTTGGCCCTACTTTTGGTAAACACCAGTGACTGAGTTTTCTTTGCATTTATAATCAAACCATTTGCCTCACAAAAGTTTTCAAAGATGGTTAATTGCCTCTGAAGACCTTGGGGAGAGGGGAAAGGGTAAGTGAGAGCAAGACCGTATCGTCTGCAAATAGTAAAATAGGGATTCTCTTGTTCGCCAGAGATGGTGCATCAGTTAACTCAGCAGCAAGTCAATAAACACATTAATAAACAAGCAGAAGAAGCTAGTGGCAAGGACACAGCCTTGCCTCACTCCCACATCCATTTTTATTTTTCCTGTTGTTTGGCCGTCCAATGCACATCTAATTACTGCCTCGTTAGTTCGTTAGTATATAAAGATTGTATAGCTCACAGAATGCCAGAAGGAATGCCAAAGTCCATAAATACCTGCCACAATCTTGCCCTGGGCACACTGCTAAAAGAGTTTTTGAGGTCAACAAATATGGCGTAGAGTTTCATATTCCTTAGCGTAACACATTTCTCCAGGTACAGGTATAGCCTCATAACCTGATCAATTGTATGAACGTTATGCTTGAACAGGGCCAGAAGATGATTTAAGGCCCCCCACTTCCAGAACCCATGCATCCAAATGACCCAGCATTGCCTTTGCAACAACTTTCCCCCAGCACCAGGAAGGGAGATGGGTCTGTAGTTGGAAGGAGAGCCCCCATTTCCCTTCTCAATATGGGGACAAGTACTGCTCAGGTCCATGAAAGTGGGACTGCATTTGCTGCTACTAAAGTGTTCGATAAGGAGTCCATATACCCACTTCCTGCCTGTACCAATCGCTAGGGACCATGTCAGAACCAGGCGCTTTTCCTAAAAGTGCCACTTCAACTTTAGCGGAAAGAACCAACGGAGCAAAAACCTCCTGGCAGGTCCCAACCAGAATGGTACCATCATTTGCTTTTGGGGCCAGGTTAACATCTTTATAAAGATTTTCAAAATGGGTGAGCCAGGCAGTCCCTGGAATAGCAATTAAATTTTGATCCCGACTTTTACCGGCCCCTAGGCATAGCCAGACCCCCCCCCTGGAGTCTATGCTAATGGATGCCTGAAGGCATCTATCCCATATCTGGTCAGAGTAGACATCCTTTTTCAGCTACAGCCTGATGTCCTGGCCCGTTTAGGCATGCATGGTTTAGGCATGCATCCTGCCTTGCGGGCGACGGCAGTGCCACCCTCCACCATAGGCCTGGTAAAGGCCTTTGTAGGCTTCCCGAGTTGTGGACTTGGAAGGGCGACGGTACAATGGCCAATTTCCCTCTGGAGGAGCAAAAGATAGAGCGGTGCTGCTGGAGCGTACCCAGGGAACGGGCCATCTCTGGATCCACCTTGATGGCCTGTAGGGACTCTATGGCTTTCCCAAAAAGGTTCTCAGTCGAAAGGCATGTCTAGTACCCACGCCGGGACCTCCTGGCGGAAATTTGTGGCCTAAAAAACAGCCTTGACAAAGGCAGACACTGTTTCCCATCTGTCAGAACCCAGTGTCTGCAATGTACAACGCCACTGTGATGGCATGATCAAACGCTACCTCTCCCTCCTGGAAGAGGGAGATAGCCTCCATCCTCTTGTCGTCAGGTAGGAACTCCAGAATTGGGCTCAACTTGTAGTACATCCCCCTGTCATATCTGGCTAGGATCACCAGTGCATTGGCCCCCTTGATGGTGGATGCTGCAGTTTAAAAGACCTTCCTTCCCATATCGCCCATCATCTTCTCCTTGCTGTCCAGAGGGACTGAAGATGAGGACCGGTTAGCTGACCGTTTCTTTGCAGCCGCCGAATCCGGTGATGGTTGCGACCTCAGGCACTTGGGTGTGGATTCCGGCACTACTTCTCCAGCCTATCCAGTTTGGTTGGAGCCATGCAAGGATTGTTCAAGAGGGCCAGGCCCTCGTCCCACACATCATCCAGAAGGGGCACCACCATGATAGTCTTCCTCTTGGCCTCATGCCTCGGTACAGGAAACCCTCCTCCTTGGTTTCCTCAGACACAAGCTGGATATGACCCCACCTCGTCCAGTGGGGACGCCCTTGGCAGCAGAGATCTGCTGCAATAATATAGTTGTACTCTGTTGTCGCTGTGGCCGTATCCGTCCCCATGTCCACTGAGGGAGAGGGTGCCCAACATGGATGTGGGGCTGAAACTGGGAAATCGGATGACGCTTCCTCTTCTTTGCCAGGGGCTGATCAAGGGCTGGGGGGACCATAGGAACCGGGCGCTGGAGAATCTTCTTCTGGATCTCTGACATCAAAGTGTGGAGGGGCGACAAGATGTCCAGAGATAAATCATTCGGCTGAGCTGGCGTAATGGAACACTAGGCCCAGCATCCTCGTCGTCGTCCTCCACGTCCTCGTGGACCATGCGTAAGGACTCCAGGTCCTTCACGTCCGTGGATGAAACTTCCATGGCCTGGTACACGGGGGGGGGGGGGGCAAAAGCCAGGCGCAGCAACGGCATCCTCTTCTCCGGCATGCTAGCAGACTTCACCAAAGTCACTGTGGCGGTTTCTCGCCTCAGAAGCAGGGACACCTTTTGCACTGTGGGGGTTACCTTTAAGGGGGTCATGCCTTCATGAGAGCAGCTGCCACCAGCTCCATAGTCGGTGAAGTCTTCTACTGAGCTGATTGGGCTTTTTGGCCAGTTCGGCTGTCTCCTCCGTCCCTGACTTCTCCTGCAGCTGAACCAGTTGGACGATTTTCTCTTCGAGAAGGAGCTCGATTGCTGGCTGGCAATTGAGGCAGATGGTGATGTCCATCGCGCCCTGTCCATCGCGGGACCCGATTTGTGCGGCGACCCCTGTGGACCTGGACTTGCGGTGGTTGGCCTCGTCTTGGGCCCCCATGGATGAGGCACCCTCAAAGGACTTAGAAGCCCGCTCCCCGGACAGGCCCGTCCTGGGTGAGGCATGACCCTGCTCGGAGCACGAGGCAGAGGCCTTGGCAGTCAGTCATGCCACCAGTCTACTGTGCCTATCCTTCGTTGTCTTTTTGGAGAAGCCGAGGCAGATCTTGTACTCTCCTTCCTTGTGGTCCGGATGAAGATAGAGGCATTGCAAGTGATTGTCCTCCACAAACACGTTCCATAGCCCACACTTGGCGCAGGGCTTGAAGATGGATCTTCGTTCCTTCTCCACCGTCATGGTCGGAGGGCACGAAATAGGCCAAATGGCCTTCTGGAAATTTCGTTGATCTTCGCCCTTGACGGGTGCTGAAATTCACTGACAACGGATCCCAGCTGTCGGCAGATGGAGAGAAGAGCACACAGGCTCTTTCGGAAAATGAAAAACCACGAAAAACTAGAACTAGCTCGCAGAGCAAACCTGAGGACTTCAACACTAAAGCGTGCAGTAAAAATCAGAAGATGGCTGCCAGAGGAGGGGCTTAAGGAGGGGACTGTCATTGGATGGGCGTAGTATGACCCAGAGGGCAGTGATAGGTTTAAAGGAGAAATACAGTTTGTAAGTGAAAGTGAAACAGTTTTCTTTTACAGAGGATTCCTGGCCTGACGACGGGTGAATATTCATGAGCATGTGAATCCATGCCAGACCCATGCTGGAGAATATGGGGTACCAAAGAGGCACTATATCATGAGTATGCACAGATCTAACCAAGGCGTTTCATGCATGTATTTTTGGAGGCCAGGAATATTCCAGGACATCAGTCGCAATAGTATAGGTAAAACACATGTGGCAATGACAGATTCAATCCCATTGGAAGAGACCTGGATGGTCTTGTTATTAACGATTGAAGAGCCAACTCCTTGGGCAGCTTTAAGTCAATCGATTCTTCCTGTCACTAATATGTTTAACTACAAGGTCCCTCATGATTGTGCACCCCCTTCCATACATTTCGCGCAGCCCCCTGCACTCCAAACAATCACCCCAACGCTAGGGCACTCACTCTATTACCAATAACTAGTTTAGTTGGAACTCTGTAGGTCCCAATCAGTTCCGCCTCTGGTTTTAGTCAGCATACACACGGGAAAGGTACCTGAAAGTTTATTACTGAGTGGTTGCTCTTTGGGCTGGGTGCACCACCAACGGATCTGGGGAGATTAACCACTGCAACAATGGTGGGGGATTCAGAATAAACACCATCTCTAGCGGGCTAGGGGGAGTAGTCAGTTGTTCCATGCCAAGCAGCCCCTTCACAAGTGTTAGATTTTAAGTCTACTCTGATGAAATCTTTTGAGAAGGAGTAGGACGAGCACGTACACTGGACTATATTGTTCCCGATTATTGACAAGCAACCCCTCTTCCACCTTAACCAGTGCCATACTTTACATGCTTTATTATCAGTCCTTCCCCAGATTCCTTACACTGAGTAAGGACTCTGGGAACATTGGTCAAAAAGAAATAGGAGTTGCAACGCTGAAGATTTGGCATCTGCTGGGGAGGTGGGTATTCTCTATCTGGCCCTCCTCTCGAGACCAATCGCTTCTATTTTGCCAATCTGGTGGGGGATAGTTTACAAAAGCACAACTGACCGGGTACGCCTGCTTTTCCGCCACCCAAGCTGTGGGCTTGTTCACACCTCCTTTCTGGGCAGTCGTTCCCTGCCTAAAAGTACTCTAAATTCTTGATTTGTTTCCCCAATTAGGGATTTCTGTGCTTCCACCTCCTTTTTCAACAGGGCTAGGGCAATGTTAGCCTGTTCCACACTACTGCCAATATGCGCAATCTCCCCACATTTACAGGCACAACCAGTGAAAAGACTTGCTCTACTTATGGGAACCTCCCCAGCCCTCGTCAAACTCATATTCCAAGTCTCATCATCGATCCGAGTTCCAACTGACCTTAGCACCTTATTCTTAGAAATCTCCCCCTCGGCCTCTGCCCTATACCTGGGTGTGGCCCGGGAACCAGACCTCTGCCCTATACCTGGGTGTGACTCGGGAACCAGAGGGTGGATCGAACCCATTGGGATTCTTCCTCACATTCATATTGTCCATGTCGCCAACCACCGTCCCATTTTCCTTTCATCCGTTCGCACTCCGGTGAATCCAATCCTTTAACTCCCCATCCATCAGCAAACTAGGGGAGAAAACCTGTTAGTCAGTGGAATCGATGGTAACATCAGAACTCCCTCTTTGCCACTGCCACAAGTCGTCTACCCCACATTCTAGATTGCATTGCACAAGCTCATTGACAATAGATAGTACATTGCATTGCACAGGTATAATAACTTTTTCCTTTGCTTTGCGCAGGGTCATTCGGCACCTCATAGCCCGGCAAAATTGTGCCCACCTCCAGTAATGCAGGCAATGACCATTGAGAACAAAATAACACTTAAAATGCTTTCCCTGACCCATAAAGCCCTCAATAACTCCGCCCCCAAATACCTGATTGACAAATTCCATAGGAGAACATCCTCCAGACCGACCAGAGATGTCAACTCCAACTGCCTGACCATACCTAACTTTAGACTACAGACGATAGGTGGTAATAGCTTTCAGGTAAAGGCGGCAAAGAGTTGGAACTCACTACCTCAAGACCTGAGAGCAGACGTACCCTACCTCCGCTTTAGAAAAAATGTCATCCATAAAATGTCATCCAACTCCTCACCTGACTAACCTCAGCTGATCTCACTCGACCGTGTCCCCTTCTACTACCCTACTGCCCGCTCTCAAACCTGTGTATATTTTGTATCACCTGTTTCCCATTTATACTTGTAATTACATGTGCCCCATGACCACACAGTCTTCTCTCTACTGTACATCTGCCTGGTTGCAACCTGTAATTGGATTAACCTTCGCAAACTTGTATACTTTGTCAATTTCAACTGTATTTATATTGTACGTTATGCTTTGATGTAACCTGTAAGCTTTGCATTTTCTTGCCACTGCGCCCTGCTACCCCTGGGTCTGGCGCGCATAAAAAGTGAATAAAACAAACAAACAAACAAAATGGAACATTAGCTATGCTTTCCCCCTCTCCCCCCGCATCTCAACACAAGTCATTGGTTTGTTGTGGGTTGGAGGGGGTGCAAGCCTTTTTTTGGTTGGCGAAGTACCAATACTGTTTAAGAAAAAGAAAAAACCATTTTAAAAAAAAAAAAAAAAAAATCGCATTGTCCTGGACTACACAATTCCTTGCCATTCGGGCCGGGCTCCTATTTCTGTTGAGCCTCATGCGCTCAGCAGTCGGACCCTTCATCGCCAGATTGTTGGGCCCTATATCATAAGAGTTGAGAAATGTCCTTAATCATTACTTTTGCCTGGTCATTTGGATTCAATAATTTGCCCCTCAACCCCCCCAACCGCCGATGGCTCATGGGCGAGGGTGGAGGGATGGAGGTTGATGGCTTTACGCTTCGCCATTAGTAAATGACAGTAAAACCAATTTGGAAACCATCCACTGAACTATCTTGCATCCAGCTAAAACAGTTAGTAGAACCGATTACTATTAAGTGAAAATAAAAAAAAAGATGAAAAAAACAATACTAACATGCTAAAATCTTACAGAAATATCAGCAACAAAACCAAAAACCTGCATACAAAAGTATGTATCAAAACTGAAAAAGAGGTTAAGAAATATATTTAAAGAATGTTAGCAACAACCAGCATCAAATGTTTCAGATTTAATATGCAAATGGGTTTTCATCAACCACCAGGAGCATTTAGCTCAAAATGGAAGTATGTTAAAGTCACCAGCCATTCCGGACCAGTACACCATGCCCTGGGTGGATGAGGCACTGGACTACCTGACTGGGATTAAGTGTTTTTTCGGCCCTGGACTTGCGGAGTGGCTACTACCAGATCCCAATGCATCCGACAGATCGTGAGAAGACTGCTTTCATTGGTCCCTTGGGTTTGTACGAGTATCAGGATGTCTCCGGTGCGCCAGCGACTTTCAAACGCCTTATGGAGAAGACCATCCATGACATGAACCTCCTGGAGGCACTGGACCTAAATGACATTGTGTTCAGGATGACACTGGAAGAACACAACAGGAGGCTTATGAAGGTGCTGGACTGCCTGTGGGAACAAGGGCTTAAAAGGTCAGCGTGGACAAGTGCCAGTTTTGCCAAGAAGTGCTGGATGACATTACCGTGGATCCGGCAAAGATGGATGTCCTCCTCACCTGGCCAAGACCTCAAACGCTCAAGAGAGTTTCCTGAGATTCGGTAATTACTAGAGGAGGTTCATCGCGGACTACGTCAACATCACCCGACCACTTGTGGACCTCACCAAAAAGGTACCCACCTATCCAGAGACGACGGAAGAACACTGCCAACTTGCAGACCATTGGAGCCCTTTGGTGATCGTTGAACTGACAGATGTCAGCAGGCCTTCGAGGCGCTCAAGCACCTGCCCTGGCCAACACGCATCCGCAGTTACCTTACATCCTGCATGTGGACGTGAGTTTGGAGGGACTGGGAGCTGTTACCAGGCGACCAACCGAGAAACAAGATCGGTCGCTTTCGCCAGCCAAGGCCTGCATGCAGCAGAAAGGAATTACCCAGTCCACAAGATGGAATTTTTGGCATTGAAGTGCGGCGCTATAGAGAAGTTCCAGGATTACCTATACAGCGTCACCTTCATGGTGAGGACGGACAACAACCCCCTTATGTATGTGTTGAAATCGGCAAAGCTGGATGCTACCGGACAACATTTGCTCGCCGCAGTGTCCACATACAACTTCAGTCTACAGTACAGACCCGGAGCGCACCGACATTGATGCCGATGCCCTCTGAGGCCTCATGCTCATCTGGATGATACAACTGGATCCACGTTGTGGAAGGAGTTGTCTTCAGCGGGTGTCAGAGCTATCTGCCAGGCTGCAAGTCAGCAGGAGCCAGGAGAGTGGATTGCTTGGGATCCTCAGCTGAGGCGGTACCCGCCATCTACTGGAACATCATCAGTATGGAGGTATCGGAGCTACCACATCTGAGCCCAGATGAGATCCGTATGTCATAGCTAGCGGATCCTGGCATCGCTCAGTTCCTGAAAGCCAAGTCCACATGAGCATATGTGTCCGGATACGTCCTTCGTGACCCAAAAGCTGCAATGCTGAAGGAGTGGAAGACGCTTGTGCAGAAGGGTGGAATCCTGTACAAGGAAAGCAACGTTGGAGACTGGCTACAACATAGCCTGGTTTTGCCACAGAGATACCGCCGAGCTGTACTGTATGTCCTCCACGACCAGTACTGACACCTTGGCAGCAACAGAACCTTCAAGTTGGTCCGCTCAAGGTTTATCTGGCCCAGACTAGCAGCAGATGTTGAGTATTATTGCCAGCACTGCGTCAAGACTATCATCAGGAAGACTTGAAGCTTGTCCTGCAGCCTATCCTCACCATCTGCAGAGTTCCGGGCCCATGGACCTCGCCTGCATCGACTTCCTCAAGTTGGAGATGGACAGGCGAGGGGTGCAGAACATCCTGGTGGCAATAGGCCACTTCACTCAGTAAACGCAGGTGTTTAGCACAAAAGATCAGCGCGCCATCATTGTTGCCCGTGTGTTGTGGGAAAAATACTTTGTACATTACGGCTGGCCAGCCAGGGTTCATTCCGACCAGGAACCAGACTTTGAATCGACACTCATCAAGCAGATGCTGGAGCTAGTTGGCATCGAGAAGACCCGTACAACTCCAGATCACCCTCAGGGGGATGCCCAAGTGGAGAGATTTAATCGTACCCTCTTGGCCATGCTGGGCACCCCGAACAGATCGAATCCACATGTGGCCACCTAGGCCCATGCGTACAATTGTACGAAGAATTATGCCACCGGGTTCACACCATATTTCCTGTTTGGAATGGACACCCGGCTGCCTGTAGACCTGTGTTTTGGAGTGTCCGCAGATCGACAAGGCAGCGAGAACTACACCAGATATGTAAACAGCTCAAGCGTCAATTATCAGCTCGCCCACGCTGCCACGGAGAAGGCGGCAGAATGGAACAACCGCTGCTACGACACCAAGGTCAGGTTTCACACTCTTCAACGTGGCGATTGTGTGTTGATCCGCAGCCCGAGAAAGAGGGGATGCAACAAGCTAGGTGGGAGTCTCAGCCTTTCATCGTAGAGCATCAGCTGGGAGAGCGCCCCGTCTACCGAATGCGAGAGGAAGGACAGCCAAGGAACATCAAGACCTTGCACTGGAATCACCTGCTCCCTGTCGGGGATGAGGTTGAGACGACACTGGAGGCGACACATGGAAAATGGCCGGTGACGCGACAGCAGCGACTCTGCTGAAAGGCCAGAAGATCCTCCGAAGACTCAATCCCTGGAAGCTTCGCCAGCTACTGAGGCAGAGAGATCAGGTGGTCAGCCAGAAGCCAGTGAAGACGCTGAGGTCGAGAGTGATCAGTTTGGCGTCTACCCAGACAAATGGTTAGCTCAGACACTAGTGTGGGTCCCTCCACCCGCTAATCCAGATCCCACTACTAGTGAACTTGAATCCCATCCTCAAGAGTATTCCTTCATAGGTTGTTCCCATCCTGCTCCTATCGCCCCTGCCACGGTAGACCTGGTAGAGGAACTGTTACCCATTGCTCCACTGGAAGCTAGGGTCCCAGACTTGGTGCAGAATACTCCGTCAAGTCGGGGGGTTGGAGGGTGGGACTACATGACACCCCGCCTACTCTCCGTAAGACGACCGAGGAGAGCAGACCTGTTATGAAATTAACAGGTGATACACCTGGGGTCCAGTGTGAGGTTCCAGTCCATTCCTCCCATTTTCCCCATTCCTTAGAGCCTGTTCCTGTGAGTTCATTGGTATTGTGGGAGGTGCCGGAGATACAAGCTACATGGTGGCAACTGGTGGCCTGTTGTAAATCATGGCTTGACCGGTTCATTGACCAGGCCAAAGCTATCCTTGGGGGCGAGGATAGTTCAAAGTGGGGGAGGGGGAGCATGTAACCCCCAGTGAGGGGGGATAAAAGAAAGGATTCCTCAGAGTGTGAAGCCACGCATCCCAAAATAATGAAAGTGCATCAGGTCCCTGATGCAAGCCGCGTTGGGGACCCAGAAGTATAGAACACGTTAGAGTGGACACTCACACATGGGCATGCGAGGGTCCCTTTGCTCTAAAGAGGAAACAAACAGTTGCGCTGGTGACAGTTGGAGAAACCCTTCAACAAGTTTAGAGGCGCTTCGGTCAACGCTGGTAACCGCCACAGCCCGGGCCTTTATATTGGCACTCCCCCGATTAGCATGGGAGTGCTTATACGTTTTACTTCCCCCCCCCAGGTGGGCCTCATTCCGAAGCACCTTTAATTAGTGGTGCTGCCCATAGAAGGGCAGCGCCTTAGATGTGTATTAGCCCTCTTGGGACTTCATGTAAAAATATGTGCCACGTCCCTTACAGGTGGCACACCAGAACTCCCTGGGCCACACCAGGCAGACGTGACAGAGGTGGAGTAAGCAGTGTGGGGGGGGGGCATGCTGCCTGCGAGCGTTGGGCTGCATCAGACATACGCAGCCCAGCCTAAATAAATACTTAAATACTTTGGGCCCCCACACACTGTTGCAGCCGTTGTCGCCTGCCGCCCACTGCCCAGATAGTCACCATCAAAGAGCGCGGAAGGAAGGAAGGAAGGAAGGAAGGAAGGAAGGAAGGAAGGAAGGAAGATGGATCAAGCAAGCAGCATGGAGCATGGAACGTGAGACAGCCCTGGCCAGGTTGTCTTACAAGTAAGGTCTTTTTAAATAGTGGTTTTAATACAGTGCACTGTATAGACTTTGTATATATTTAAGACATTTTATATTTTTAAAAGGACTCTTTATATTTGTGTGTTTTTAGTAATGCAGCGGCTAGGCTTAGTGTAATCTTTATATAATATATTGTGCTCTGCCCTTTTAATAAAAAGAAAAAGAAAAAAAGAGAAATCCCTGCTCGTGTACTGGAAAAGTATTAAGAAAGCTTAAAACAACTAAAAAGACCCGTATACCAGCATTCCTTTTGTCTGCCTCTCCATTTGTGCTCCAGTTAGTCTAACCTTGTGTTTCTCCCTACCCTTAACTTCTTTGAATCAAAGTACACAAGAGTGATCTTAAAACCAGGAGAGCAGAGTTTGGAGACAGGTAAGAGGCAGGTCAAGTTATAAGTGAAGGGTTAAGTTGTATATCGTGTGCCTGGCTACACCCGTCTACGCTACAACAGTACCTTGATTCAGAGGGGCTTCATATTGGAAGCTGCCGACAATTTCAATATCCACAAAAGGTATGCAAGTGTTTATATCAATGACACACTAATCATTGCCAATGACAGAGAACCCAGCTTTACAGCATTCAAAGACATTTCCAACAGCCTACCTAAAAAAGGTCTAAAGAAATCCTCAAACTAACAAGGCACCTCATTTTCACTAAACCTATGCGGACGGCACTCTCCTTTGAACTTAAACAATCCCTTGACAGAGCGACCCCATCTGGGCTCGGAAAGAGAATTGAAGTACAAGAAATTCGACCCAGTCAACTGAATGCAGACAGAAGGATAATCAATAGTTACAAAACCCAAAAACAATACAAAGGCCACATAATTTGAAAAGTGGTTTGGAGATACCTCTGTTGTCCTATTCAATGGGTTCTGTTGAAAAGATGGGCGAAGCCAATTACCAAACAGGAGATCCCTAAGGGTGGTTCATCTAGTTCACACTGTAGAGAAGATTTGAATTGAGCTATTATTCATCCTCCGAATGTGCCGTTATGACTTGTACCAATCCTAATTCTGTCAAACATGCACCCCAAATTCCTGGATTTAATAATAAAACTGGCCCAGCATCTGCAGAACACAGTCTACAAAAATAATAAAATAAATAATTTTGGAGATTCCAAGTTTCCCAACGATTGGAGATGAAGTTGAAATCGGACCTGCAAGAAATGATTTATGACCATTTCACTTTATTGCCAAGGACTCAACACACGCAAGGGGCCACACACTCGACCGCTATATTCTTACTTTATACCATATCCAGAGATTATGGTCTCACCACTAAATAAGCACCCTTCACTTCTCAAGAATATACTGACTGCACTCGCACAAAATTAATGATCAAACAGCCCACTGCAGCCAGACAATTCACCAAACAAAAGGCAAGAAGAGCTCAATTCTGAACAAGTCAACTAATCCAAAGACACTGCTAGGGCGCATTAGCATTGCAGGGAGGAAATCAAAATTGGATTAACAGTACCTAAAAGCAGCTCCTGTTTTCCAGACAGCAAACAGAACAGTAGGCCCTCTAGAGAGCAAGGAGCCAACATAACTTAGCACAAATGTAACTTCCTTATAAAATCAAGCACGTCGCCTCCCCTCATTATGCTTTAAATGTCCTCGACATCTTTCCTTGGGCACCCTTATATACATTTAGATAGAAAATCATTTTAATCGTTCTTTTAAATTGTGTGCTACCATTCTGAATATTTTAACATAGTGTTTCGTGTTTTTTTAAAAATATATCTTTCTAGCACTGTTACTTACAGCACATTACTGCAGCCACCAGCACAGGCTACCATGCGTTAGCATTTTAGTAAATAAAAAGTGCAATTTGAATCAATGGAACTTTGCTCCTCTGCATGCACACGAGGCAATCTGAAACTACAATTCCAAACAGGATTGTAGTTTCCGGAAGCAACTTACACTAGAACACGGTGCAGAACGCGCCAGCGCGGACGTTAGGGGTAGTGTGCAGCAGTCCGTGAGCAGGACGTGCAGGTAAGCCACAGGGGGCTAAACTATGGGCATAACAGACGTTCTGGCACTCATCAAATTTGAAAGGACCAAATCTTTAGAGCGGTCTGCAAGGTTAACACACGTGATCATGAACAGCGTGGTCTCGTCACCTAATCAACTGTCGATTTCCTTAAATGGGCACATCATGACCCTTTGCCGCAGTCAGAGGTTATTTGCACTAAGCAGGATCAAGGATTCTCCCCCGCTGATAATCTGAATGAGAATTGCTTAGTTCCGAATAGAGACAGCTTTGCTATGCATTCTAGAAGCCATTTAAACCCGTTAAAATATAACATCTGAAACTAAAAACACCCATATCCCATAGATCCAACAAGTGCTCATCACCACCAACCCCTATAACCCCCAAATCGGAGCTACGCTGCCTACTGCTGAACACACGCTCCCTAGTCAAACACACCACAGAAGTCTCAGGCTACATCGAACAAAATCACCTGGATCTTTGTGCTGTGACAGAAACCTGGGGATCAGACGCCGCAGGCATTAGCCTTAACCTGGCAACCCCACCAGGATATGTTATGTTACGTAAGGACAGACAGGAAGGGTGGGTGGGCTGGGGGGTATTGTGTTTATCTTAAAAAAAGATCTCTCCATATGGGAAGTTCCAGACTCCATTTTGAATGAAATAGATTCTGCTTACATTCCAATTTTGATGTAAAGTGAATCAACTGTTAACTTCCTACCCCTCCATCGTCCCCCCTCTATGAAAGATAGATGGGTGGACACACTCAACAACCTTATGCTCCCAAAACTAAAGCCTCTTACTCAGTGTATTATCTTGGGTGACATTAATCATTGGCTAAGCGATGCAGATGATATATTAGCTGCTGAAGTAGAACAGTCGCTGGATGATCTAGGTTTTATTTAGAAAATAATAGCACCTACACATGAACTTGGTCATACTCTTGATTGGGTCTCAACCTTGAAACCCCCCTGTCATGATGTAGCCATTAGTCCATGCCCATGGTCAGATCATGATCTTATACTTTTCTCTATTGCTGTTCCATTTCCAGTGAAATAAATTGAGGAATTCTGCCAAGGGCCATATCCTGTCACGAAATTTGAAATGTATCAATCTGAATAACAGAATGCCTTTATTGGATAGTAATATCAATTTCCCCCCAGACACACCGCTTCATGTAATGGCCTCAGGGTGAGCATTTAGCCTGCTAGTATTTCTAACACTCTAGCTCCATTAAAACCAAAGAAACAGAAGCTTGCCGAAACCAAAAGTCAGCCATGGTATTCGGCTGAGCTCAGAAAGCTAAAAGCCGTTACACTTAAGGCCTTTTACTCTTGGCAAGCTCTACCATCTCTAGATCTTTTGCAATCTTATAAAATGTCGGCAAAAGAGTATAAAACTGCCATCCTAGATGCTAAGCAGAATTTCCATTATATCAGAATGAATGCTGCATCGTATGTTAAGGAAATCTTTAAAATACTCAAAAGGAGGTAGCCCCGACCAACTAGAGATAAGACACCACTTGGTACCAGCATATACAGGATGGTATGCAAAACAAAATTAATAGGAAGTAGGGCATGGATGCTGGTACGCAAGAAAGAGCTTCCCCAAATGGCCATGGAAAAGCTGCAGATGCCCTTTGGGGAAAAACCCCAGGCTGCACAATTTGACTTACACCCCATTACTGAGGAGGAACTACAAAATGTTATTGAAAATTTGAAACCTACCCACTGTAAAGGGGATTCTCGCTCTTCATTAATAAAAACAGCCCCCCACCACCCTCCTTCTCATAAAGACCATCTGTAGCTTCGTCGATGCTTCCTTGACTGAAGGCAATGTCCCAGGCTCCTTGAAACAAACTATGGTTACTCCTATCCTGAAATAACCAGGCATGGCCACTGACAACCCTTTGAATTATCGCCCCATCTCAGACACTCCATTCCTATAAAAATGTTTAGATAAGGTTGCAGAACACCTTAATTTGTACCCAGTCCTGAATGCGCACCAATCAGGTTTTAGCAAGGTGTAATTTTGGCACGGAGATCTCTCTCCGTGAACTAAAAGGCAAAGCTCTTGGATCGCTTAGATAAAGGATATTTATCTCTTCTTATCTCCTTCGATCAATCCGCCGCGTTTGACTTGATCGACCACTCGATATAAAAGTCTAGGTTGACGGAGGTGGCTAATTTTTCATCCCAGGCCGTTTCATGGATTTAATCCTTTCTCGAGAACAGACATAGTAAAGTCTGCTCAGAGATAGCCGAGGCCTCCCCCATTCAGTCATTTTTGGGATCCCACAGGGAGCTCGCACGTCTCTGTGCCTATATATCCTTTCTTTTCCGATCTAGAGGTAGAGGGCATTGATTTTTCGAATTATAAAGACGACACCCAATGTGTCGTCCCAATATCAGGGTGTCATTTAGAAGACCAACGAGAGCTTAATAGAGTCTTCGATCTCATTAAGAGGTGAATGCTTCAAAATAACTTGTCGCAAAATAAGAGTAAAACAGAATTCATGATTGTAGGCACTCAAGTGGCCCTTTCCAAATTAGACAGTAAATATGGCTCTTTCAGACTAGGGGAAAACAACATCACCCCAGTCTGAAAAGATCCTGGGGGTCATTTTGGATCAATCTGTTATGCTCTCCTGGTATCCACGGGGATGCCACCCAGCCAGTTGGTCGCCGATGCCCTTCTCAATGGTTCCCGGTGTCGATGGGATTCTGCCTGGTTGTCGGAATTGGTGGGGTCTCTGTCCTGCTATCTGGGCAGGGGCGCGTTGTCTATGGTGGGCGCGTGCTGTCCAGTTACTTCACTGACTGCGGCCCTAGTAATGTCTTTCAGGTAGGACTTATTGCGATTTTATTAAGTTGTTATTCTTGCATGACTTTTCACTGTTCTGAAATGTCTCTTTATCTCCCTTCGGTGCGCAGAATGTCCTCTTGGAGAGCTGGGTAGGCTGGTTCTTGCCGGTAAACGATGGCGCACAAAAGCGCTATGATGCGGTAAGGAGGCGCTTTGCGCAGCACAGCGATGTCTTGTCTTCACTGACCTGTGCTTTTCACCTTTTCGTAGGTCGCGGTGTGCTCCCAGCGCAGTTGGAGTTCCGGAGCTATGCCGGTCGAAAATCAACCAGCCAGGTAAATCTCTAAGCGCTTCGTGGTTGTAATGTCTCTTCTACCTCCTTTAAGAATGTCTTTCTCCCTTTTTCAGGCCCTTCGATCCGGGCAGCAAACTCTTCAAACAGAGCTGCCCAGGAGCTGCGAGCAGTGAAGGATGGATATTACAGGTAAGATTCTGCTGCTAACAATGTTCTTTGTTTTTTCTGCAGGTCCAGAATTCGTCAGGCTTGTGAGAAAGCTGGACATGGTGAGTGTCACGTTGCTAGTAACAAAGTAACGCAAAGCGTGTTGTCTTGTTCGGGTGTGGCTTAAATAGCCACTGCAAAGTAGTCCAGGTAAAGTAGTCCCTAGGCCACCACACCCAAAACACTATACCGCATAGCTTGGTTCTAGTAATCAAGCTATGTGGATGCCTCCATGTTGGCTGAAAGCCCTAAAAAGTAGTTCCACAAGCAGATGTCCATCTTTGTGTATGAGCCTGGCGCCAAAGGCGCCAGGACTGGCCCAAGAGGGCCTGAGAAGTGGATGCCAGGCCTTATAAGCGATCCGAGTCCTGATTCCACCTGGCCAATGGGCTTGCCAGAGGGGGATCAGGGCTGAGGGTCTTGACACAATCTTCAACTATGAGTCGTCATGTCACCAGTCTTGTATCGGCATCTCTGTACTATGTCAAATTCCTCTATCATCTTAGACCTGATCACGAAGGCTAGTGCGGCCACAATCGCCAGAGCCATCATTGGCGCCAAGATGGACTATTGTGGCAGCCTGTTGGTGGGCATTAGCAAGTGCGATGCTCAAAGACTGCAAACTATACAAAATAGAACGGTAAGAGTAGTACTGGGACTGACTCAGATCAAATTTCAGAAGCTAGGTCGTCGCTCCATTGGCTCCCTGTTGGAGCACGAGTTAAGTTCAGGGTCTTAGTTATGATATTTAAATGTAGGCAAGGTTTAATGCCTCTCTACTTGCAGGAATACATCATTAATAAAGTCAATGGTAGAGAGCTTAGATCCGGTGGACAGAATGTGTTGGTTATTCCTAGGAGCAGAACCTCAAAAGCAGACAAGGGAGCCTTTGCTCCCAAACTGTGGAATCTGTTACCGACCTCGAAGACTCCAGAAGTCCTTATCTCTATTCAAGATAGACCTAAAAACGTATTTGTTTGAATAAGGCCTTAGCTTCCTCCTATCATTTATACACTCACTTCTCCATTTATGTGAGCTCCATGTTTGAAAATAAAACGATAGATACTTAACTGCCCTGATGTTTTGTGTTTTCTGTCCCAACTGTCAGCGCCTTTATGCCTCTGGGTCCACAGCGCGCTATATAAATGATGTAATGTAATTCCCTAACACACAGAATGGATTTCTTAGGCTGATTTTCATGGAATCTGTAGGTTGTGGAAGCAGTTTTGCTGAGCCACAAGCAGGAGCTTAACCTGCTCCCAGTCGTTACGATCACTGCATTTCAACATCACTAAGATGTCAATCCTGAAATCAAGAAAAATTAAACAGGAGATCAAATGCTCCAACAAGTGGTACAAGAAGCGATGGCAGAGCCAAACTAAAGATGGACCCCTAGGAAAAAGGCCTGATAACCAAAAAGAGTGGCTGGAACTTTATTAATGGAAGAGAATTTGAAACATTACTTAAGCAATAATTTGAGAAGAAAAACCTATCCACAACCAACTTAAAAATATTCTGGGAAATAATCCACACAGAAGATCTGCCCAACTGCAACCTAGCAAAACATATCATGATGTTATTAGAATGCAAAATAGCCCACCTTTTTACGAGCCTACAGATACCCTGGCCACGCACTCTAGGAGCCCCACCTGCATCTACAACTTCTGTAAAAAAAATAAATCTTGGATGCTCAATGGACTCTTGGGCTATCACTCTCCCAACACATCAACTCCTTCTCCATGTATCCTAAGGTGAATCTTCCCTCATCTCTCTGACCCTAAGACTCTCTGCAACACTTATCATTCTCTCCCGTCTTGACTATGCCAACTCCCTCGATCCACCTATCCCAGCACATCAGCTCAGGAAACTATGCAAAACGCGCCAGACTCCTGCACGCCCTCACCCAGAGAACCAATCACCCGCCCTCAGAGTACTACAGTGGCCCCCCCATCAGCAATGGGCCACCTTTAAAGCCATGTGCATCACACACGTGCCTTCATAATTCCAGAGTTCCTACAAGACAAGGTAACTCGCTACCATCCTACCGGAACCTTCCATCCAGGCTCTTCTCGTAATTCCCACTCACAACTCCATCAGACTGGGAGGATTCACCTTTCCTATACAACCCCCTCCTTCTGAACTCCCTTTCGCAATGCATCCGCTGCAACGAAGACTACCTCTACTTCAGAAAGGACCTCAAACCGTGGGTATTTCCCAAAGCATTATGAAGCGTGTAATTGGAAGGGAGTCTCTCCCTCATCTCCATCACGAACGCATCACTCATCCAGCCACAACCGCGTTCATATCCAAATCTGTCACTCTGCAAGGTGTAGCATAACATGGATCAGCTCAGTCATCTCGATCCCCCCTAGCAACACCTTTGCTTAACTCTGCCGAGGTGCTCGATCCGACACCTCCATGTGGCGCCGGCCGTAGGTCATGGTGGGGCACTCTTGCAATATGGCAACTGCAGTGCTCTATTCACACAACTCGCATCAGTCATCCACCGTCTATGAGCCTTTCTGCATCGCTCCAAATACACAGTGCACTTCAACCATCTACAGTATATAAACTACAATAGGTCTATGAGTAAAATAGACATAGACCCAAGCTCAGTCACATTCTAAGTGTCAAGACATCGTTCCCCACTATGAACTTGGTATTATCATTACACAGAGAAGACCCTTGATTTTAGCCCATCTACTGCGCTTATATGTATGAGTATTGCCAGTAAACTGCAACTAAAGATAAGTGGCTAGCCTCGAAATCGCGCCTAGAAGACGGTAAGACAACCGGTTTTCGACACTTAGAAAATGTGACAGCTTGTTCATGATGCTTAGAAGACCCATCAGGGCGAACCGAGTAGTGGGCCTTGAGAAATTACTCACAGAGACAACCAGATCCAAAAGCGGTGCAAATAATAAATCTCAATTCCGAGCCTTAGGGTACGTAAAAATGCACCATTGCGGTGAACATCGACTACAGGTATGGCTACCCACACACATCCACCAGAATGTAGCGACCGCCTACAGCAAAACCAGGCCCAGCTGGACAAGGACACAAATAGTCTCTTGCACTCTCACCCACTCCGGACCTCCCCCATCTTCTTGGGTTGCTTACTGGAGCACGGCCAGCCCACCCAATTCCTTATCTTGGCCAAAATGCAAACACACATTCTAAGCTGTTATGAGAATTTCCCATACTCCGGTCCACAAGGGCGCTCCCACCACAAGGATGTTGAATCCATAGTAATGGGAAAGGGCGCTATATAAATGACTACTACAATACAATGCAATACAAGCAATCCTGAACCCTCACTGTGCCATCTAACAGGGCGTCTCCTCTAGTTATTACTGACCACATTCAAATATTAGCATGGGAAGAGGTTCAGGAGGCTGGCCCAAGAAATCAAAGCATTGAACATGGCGGTGGAGCAATGTCTACAGTTGTGCAAAATAGCATTTCTTTCCACATTTAGCCAAATTTTAAAGAAAAATGCCAAATGCACTCCTGTCAAAGGACATTCCCAGACCCCTGAAACACTGCATCACACCTATTACCGGCTAATTTTAAACCTTCCCTTCACCAGTAAAATCTTGGTAAGAGGTAGACTACAGCGAGAACAAAAAGGTTTATATGAATCTTCCTTTAGGCTTTTGAGGGGGAAACCAGACATTGCTATGGCAACAATACAACTGTTGCTTTCCAGCTATCTGCGAGGATGAGAAACATTGTCTGCCTTTGATGTACAATGGATATGCAATACATAAAGTTACGTTCTTATTTTAGCGTTAGCAGAGATGGGTAACCAAACTTAGCTTCAAAGGAAAAGTAGAAAAACAGTGTTTGTTATGGTGGTCTGGATATCTGCCTATCGTTCCATGTCATGGTCGAGTGAGTGAGGAGTGGGGACGATTCAACAACCAAACAACTGATGCTAAGGGTAAAACGTGATCACATTCAACTACGCCAAAGCAGATAGTTACAGCTGTGCGACTCCCCTCCACCTGAAGTAAAAATGACATACATTGCATGAAATATGTACAGTATTCCAAATGATCTTTACTTCACTCCTGCAGAAATGGAAGAGCAAGAAAACGGGCTACAAACAAAATTATTATTAGGGTTTTTTTTTTTTTAGTGCAGACCTAGCGTCAGAAAGCAACAGATAGCTTTACAATCATAGGGAGAACAACACAGTGAGGAAGGCAGAGAAAAAGTGAGCAGGGAGCTAGCAAGGGAGGGTGAGCATTTGGCAGCAGGGGATGTACTACAAGTAACCAGAGGAGAAGACAATGGGGAGCAGATGACAGAGTCTGAGGTAGGGTGGGGAGTGCAGGGTGTGTGGACCTAGGTGCTAGGGAGGAGCCGTTCCTTGAAGAGGAAGGTTGTGAGCGCTTTCCAGAACTGAAGAAGCGAAGGGGAAAGTCTGATGTTGATGGGGGAAGAGGTTCCAGAGTCTTGGAGCATTGACTGAGAAGGCCAGTCTTCTGGTCCTTTCCTTCATGCACTGTCACAGTTCAAGTCTGCACATTGCTTTACTTCTGGTGGATCGCAGGCCTCCGCAGATGAAGTTTTTCAGCGAGATAGCCAGTAGAAACAAAAAAAAATACATGCAAGATGACGTGAACGCAACAGCTTCAGATTAGAAGTACGTACAAGCAGAACAGGCACGTCATGTAAATCAAAAAATGTATATGTGGGAAGGTCAGATGAACATTTGGTTAAAGGGAGGAACTTGTCAGTCGGAAATAAACATTTGAAGACAGAACTGTGGTTAATGTAAGGCAAAAGCCCCAAGTTTCGTTGGAACACAGGGTACACAAATTCATTATTTAGAGTGCCGAAATACAGAAATATGGTAAACATTTGGATCGGTTTGGAGTTTCAACACCCATCAGCACATGCCAGCATAGTTAATGGTAAGAGATTTTGGATGTTCTAGTCCAAAACATCTGGAGATCATCAGGCTGCAGAATGCTGCTCTCAGCCGACCATGGAATTAGGACGGAGGCTCAGAATCAGGGTAACACATTGAAAAGGAAAGAATAGTTCAATTTGGAGGACCCAAATGGAAGGAAATTTCATACGGTTTTGGGTCAATTGAAAGAAAGTGCTGTGTTTGGTGCCTTCCTTGAAGGAGAAAGTGCAATGGGAGGACAGCCTGACTTGATTAATCGAGGCACAAGTCAATTTAAAGAAATGAGTGGCATTTGGAATTGGGAGGGGGGTGCAAGATACAACCTCGCCATTGATAATCACATGGATACAGCGATTGCAAACCTTCATTTATTGTTTGAGGGTGAAGTACTGGTGCAGGTATCCATCAGCAAATGACAATTAACTCTTACCAAGTAAGAAAGGGCAAGATGCGTGTATGTGGAGAAATGAGTGAGTGAGTTTAGGAATAGCTAGAAGCCTGCAACTTGAAATGTTTACAGCAGAACATTTAACTACAAGACTATCACTGGGGTGCAACTAACACAAGGATTTAACCATGAACAAATCTGTATTTTCAGGGGAGGTGCCGTTACCTGACAAGCGTGGTTATGTAGGCTAGGGAAGTGCCGTGTGGAGCTTGAGGCAAGTCAAAGTTTCACTTAGCTACTACGCTTTGTCGGCTGCACAGGCAAGACTGCCCTGTGGGGACTCAAATAGGAGAGGTGGGTGGCCATGTGGCCTGGATGGGCCATCCAGCAGCAGGACGATTAATGCTGAGAGCAGGTAGAAGCAGTGAACAAGGGAATGCTTGGAAAGGGGCAATGAGGGTGCAGTTTCAACTCAAACCAGTGCATATGGCATTGTGGGTACATATCCAAGCAGACAAAGAAACTGCTTTACCCTCAACCTCTCAGGCACATTTAATATCAGAATTAATTTTAGTTTACAGATTGTACTTGGAATCCGGGCAAACAACCACAAACAATTACTGAAGGAAAGCCCAAATACATAAAAACAAATACGAATGAACAAATATAGGGACTCTCCAGACAATACAACAATAGACAAAAACCATGAGTGTGGTATGTGATGTTGAGTTGCCGTTCACACAAGCCAACAGAGTGGTGAAACGTCATAAACCTTCAACTGTTATTGCTCCAAATAATTCTACCATCCCTCCAAACAACCACTGATTAAAACGGAAAGGAATGCCGAGGCAAGCCTAGACTATTTTAGAGTAATTCAAATAGGTGCACATGCAAAGACTGTGGAAAGAAAGGGCCAAATTGTGCCTGAAACGTCTGAAATAGCATCACGTGACAAAGGCCCTGAAATAATTCCACCTGGTGTCGAGGGCGGGATTTTAAACACTGACCAATAAATGAAGCCTACTGGAGAAGAGTCCAGTAGCATTTACAGAAATTGGCCCAAACTATGTTCTAAGAACAGTCGGCCAATGCAAACCTTTACAAGGTATTGTCTTTTAGGCAGCCTTGACATGAAGGCAGAACGGGCCAGAGTCTGCCATTACCAAAAAATAGATCTAAGAGCACAATATTTATTTTTGCTCAAATTACTTCTTAAAGGAACTGAAAAATAGATGGAGCTGGGGTTTCCCCACATACAAATTTCATTAGATTCTAACAACTTTTTATCTGCGTTAATTAAAATGGACCACCCATCCTCTGAGGAGGACTTTAGGAAAATCCCAAAACACAAATGTATTACAGGGCAATTTAAACCAAAGGAGTTTCCATATTCATACGTACAGAAGTAGGTTATTAGACAAAACTTGGACAGAAAATATTGGTTGATTAAGCCCACAACAACTTTCACACCAGCCGAAAATAGCTTCTTGGTGCCAATGATGCAGACCACTTACAGATTGGGAGGTGGGCGGTTGTTACAAAAGTATTTTGTAGACCTTTTCTCAAGAAAATACGCAAAACGGGTGGGAATGGCTACAAAGTGACAATAAGACGTGGGCAAACAGGGAGGGCGATATACAAATGTTCATCAACAGCTCACCCACAAGCAGAGTGTCATTTGGGTGAACACTTCACATGGCATGGGTGATTAGTAGGTGAGACGGTAGGCGTAAAAGTCTAATGTGTGTTAAGTGTTTCAAATGTGTTTGTGAGTCACTGCTATTTGGGTCTCTTCCACTCATCATCGAACATTACTAAACAAATCATGTCAAAAGCTGGATGTATTTATTGAGAATAAGAAAATAGGAATGAGAGCATTTACCTGAGAACCACCACGATGGGACTTTCGCTTCCAGTAATTACCATTAACCCTTTCCAGATCATTAACGCAGACGAGACAATCATTCCAAAATTTAACACCTGATAGTACAGCTGGAATAAGAAAAGGAAGCATTAGGGCAAGAAACAAATACAGATCTGATTAGCAATAAAAACACAAATCTTTTCACAATCTATTTTCAGCACAATGTTTAACCTCAAAAGAAAATGAAGATTACGCTTACATTTTTAAGTCCCAAAACTTGCAACTCGTCCTCGTGTCAGTTCTTACTAAACGGGATCACCCCATGCGCTTTGCAACAGGCCCAATGGTTGCTTTGCCACCTGCCCTTTTCTCCAAAACACAACATTGCCATTTCGCTGAGTGCCACATATAGAGCAGTCATATGTTGCCCATCAGAGCAGTCACCAATCTAGGTGAAAATGAAGCCAAGCAAAGGGGTGACGGAGTGTACAGTTTCAATGTCTGCAACGAAGCAGTGTTTAGAGGGTCAGCAGTAACTATGCATGTATGTTACCTAAAACAGGGCTCAAAATGTGCAAAAGACATTGGCTAGTGGCAACTGAATCTTGGCGAGTACGAGTAGATACTGTGTATGTGTAGTAGCGAGGTGGCAAGTGACTTTTTGGCTGGCTCGTAGCTTGTAACTTCACATTTTCCCTCGCTTATAGGACAAACACAGCTAGGCAGCAATGGAGCACTGCAAAGGGAAAATGCAAGTTTTACAAAAAGATGAAAATCCATTCCAAGATGGCCGCTGACACCAGGTAGACGTGTGTCGACGGCGCTCCTGTCCCTTCAACCTTTGTGGCAGCTCCACCACCCCTTACGCGTTGGAGAGCGGAGAGCTTGGGCGGTTTGGACCCTCCCCCGCGCTTGAAAGCGGCAGTGGATAGCAGCAGAGTTCGTCAACCCGACATACACCTGAATGGGCCTTGCGTAGGAAGGCGGGAAGGGAACGGCGTCCCCGCTCCCGCTTCCCCCCCACGCAGTGGAAGTAGCAGAGCAGTACAGGGGGAGCGGTCGGAGCCCCGCTGTATTGGGCCCCCCCTCACCGATCAGCGAGCGAGGGGATCGGCGCGTCCCTGCGCCCCCCGGCGGGCTGCGGCAGTCAGACCCAGCCGCAAGGAGGAGGGAAATCGGTGGCCCCTGGGGAGCCGCGCGGCCAGCAGACGAAAACACGGCGACGCCCATCACCGGGGCCCCAGGCGAACGCCGACACCGGACTAGGCCGGGAGCAGCCCCCGGAAACCTCTCCGAGGCAGTGGAGCAGCCCGTTTTGACGGCGGCTGGAGGCGCGGCACCGAAAGGCAGTAAGCGGCGGGGGGTGTGGGACTCGTTTCGCGTTGACCCCTCGGGTTGGGAACGGCTGCGGAGGGGAGGCCTCTACTCTCGGCACGGAGGACCCCCCACCTACGGCATTGTCAGGGGGTGCCCGGGACTGAGGATCGCCCCCCCGGGGACAGCGCAGAACGGGGGCACCTGGGACTAACATCTGCCCCCCCCACCTGGCCACACGCTGAGACACCGGGGTGCCCAGGCCCGACACCTGCTCCCCCCCAGCATAATACGGAGCGCGCCAATGCGCCGAGAAACGGTAGGGATCAAGGCCGAGACGTGCACCCCCTGGCATAAGGTTGGCCTAGCCCGGCTGACAGTGAACTCAGGAGAAGGGGGCAGACGGGGCCCTGGTCCCGCAAGCATGGCAGCCAAAAGCAAGGGGAACAAAGGGGGACAATCCCAGGGGGAGGCCCCCGGCTACATTATAACTCTGTGGGCAAGCAAAGATGCAGCTGATCGCCGAGGGACCACACAGGGGGGAACCGTGGAGCCGGAGCACACGGAGACCTCGGAAGCGGCTGGATCGATCTCGCGGCAGGACTTGCGAGGGGAGCTGCTCTCACTTCAAGCGTCGCTAGGGAAGACATTCCAAGAACAATTTCAGCTGATCCGCTCGGACATTAATCAAGCAATGGCGGAAATCAAACAAGAAGTGACTCAGCTGGGGGAGAGAACTGATATAGTGGAAAAAGGCCTGCAAGAGGTAGGCAGGGAAACCATGGAGAACAGCGAAGCAATCGAGAGGCTCGACATGGCAACGCAGAACTTGGAAATTAGAATGGAAGACATGGAAAACAGGTACCGCAGGATCAACATCAGGCCGAAATTTCTGCCAGAAACGATACAAGATAGGGACCTGAAGGAGACGGTTCAAGGGATATATGCAGAGCTACTGGGGGAGCCCTCGCCTGACCAGATCGAGCTGGACAGGGTCCACAGGGTGGGATTCCTCAATAAGAACCCTAAATCCAGGCCGCGGGATGTTTTAGCTGCATTTACAAGATATGCTCAAAAAGAAGCAGTTCTCAGGGCCGCCAGACAAAAAGAGCCGATCACCTTCAACGACCAACGCATTGAACTGTACCAAGACCTGGCTAGCAACACTCTGCTCAAAAGGCGACAATGGGCACCACTCACTGCCAAACTGAAGGAAAAGGGGGATCAGGTATAAATGGACCTTCCCCTTCGGCCTAGTCTTCGAATGGGCCGGCTCCCAGAGGCAGATAACCACGATGCAGGAGGGGGCGAAAATACACCATTTGGATCTAGATCTGGACTTGCACGAGGGCCGGAGGGTGGCGGGCCCGAATGGCTCACAGGAGGCAGGCGGCGGAGCACGACCCAGGCCATGGGAATGGTCGATGGCAGGCGAGGGGAAAAGGAGGAGACCCGCACGGCGAAGGCCCCCCCGGGGGGGGGGGCAATGGAGCCTGCAGAGGAGGAGAGTCTCAGGGACAAGGAGGACTGACTTGATGTTCGATTGATCTTAGGGGGTGGTGGACAATAAAAAGGTTGTATTGGAACACGAGGAGAAGAGAAGGAGCTGCGAGCAAACATCATGGGATCTCTAAGAGCAAGGGAGGCTAGTGAGGAAGGGAGGGAGGCGGGAAGGCCTAATGTTAAGGTCACCGGGGATTGGGAGGGGGGTGGAGGGGGAAGGGAGCTGGCAGGGGGGGGTTCTTTTCAGGTGCTGTCCAAGGGGCGAAGTAAAAGTGGTTCACGCTCCAGAGGAACTATAGGAGTGCAAACAGGGAGAGTAGAGGATGGGACAAGGGGCCATGATAGGCGAGAGCGCCAGTTTCTTCACAATTCAAATGGGTAACACATAACATCAGGGGCCTCCATACTCCGCAGAAGAGAAAACAGTTGGAGCAATTCACAAAGCGGGGTAAACCAGACTTTCTGGGGCTGCAAGAAACGCATCTAATCCGGAAAGATCAGAGCCGGCTGAGAGGGTTTGACCAGGTATTTCAGGCGTCCGGGCCCACGAAAGCGGGAGGGGGGGGGGTGTCACTGGCTATCAGAGGCACCGTGAATTTTCGCATGGAAGACACCCTAAAAGATAAAGAGGGTAGATTTGTACTTGTGAAAGGAAAAATCGCCGAGGAGTTCTTCACAATAGGGGTCATTTACGCGACTAACACGGGGCAGGGCCACTTCCTCCGCGACCTTATGGGGAGAATAGGCGACTGGGCAAGGGGCCAGATAGTCATAACGGGCGACCTTAACATTGCATGGGACAAAGCTAAGGATAGATCAGGAGCACCTAGGAATCGAGGGGGTGGGGCTGTGGCCTCGGCCGAACTAAGGGATAAAGTGGCGAACATGGGTATGAGAGATGTCTGGAGGGAACTGAAGGGGGACGCAGACGGCTCCACCTTTCTCTCCGAGGTCCACAGGACACAATCTAGAATTGACTATATCTGGGTCTCGGCCAACCTGGTGGGTAGAGTTAAGGAGGTGGAGATGGGGCCCTTTAGAATAGCTGATCACAAAATATTGTCAATGCAGCTGGAACTGGGAGTGAGGAGAGGGGGATTATGGGGCTGGAAATACCCGGATCACTTATTGAGAGACCCTTTGGTAAGGGAGGAGATAGAGGGCAAGAGGAGAGAGTTCTTCAATAACAACAAGAGAGGGGACACAGGAGAAGGTACAAGATGGGATGCATTTAAGGCTACGATGAGGGGAGAAATCATTGCAGCCAAGGCACAAAGACAGAAACAGCTCCAGGCACTGGAGTCCCGGCTGGAGGCAGAGGTCGAGGAGGCGAGGGGTAGAGTGGCAACGAATCCCAGTAGGTTCAATCAGAGGGACTACAGAAGGGCGGTGGGACAGTTAGCGGTCCTCCGCACTAAAAAGGCAGAGGGAGCCCTCGTCTTTGTGCGGCAAAGATTCTATGCCAGGGGGAACAAGGCCGATGTACTGCTGGCCCGCCTCCTTCGGGGAGCCACCTCAAGTAATACAATCACGGCATTGAACTCAGACATAGGGGGTAGGGTCACTCGAACAGAAGATGTTCGAGAAGCCATGGCTGAATTCTACGAGACCTTATACACATCGCAACACCCCTGCAACCAGGCCCAGGAAACATTCTTGCAAGATGTTAACTTGTGCACACTAGAGGAGGAGGCCCAAACCAGCCTTCAGCAAGACATAACGGAGGAGGAAGTGAGAGGGGGGGGGGGGTCATCCGGAAGCTACCCGCAGGGAAAGCCCTGGGCCCGGATAGGTACTCAGCGTCCTTCTACAAGACCTTTGCGGGGGTGTTGGTACCACAGTTGACCTACCTCTTCAACTCCTTTAAAGATAGCGGACACATCACTCCATCTATGAAAGAAGCCAAGATCTCTCCGATTCTGAAGGCGGGCAAGGACTCTCTCGAAAGATCCTCCTACAGGCCAATAGCGCTCATTAATGTTGACGCCAAAATATACACTAAAATCCTAGCGAACAGGCTTGAGGGGCTCCTCCCGGATCTGATCCAAGATCAGGCGGGATTTGTGAAGGGGAGGCAGACGGCAGATAATATCAGAAGGGTGGCCCATCTAGTGGAAAAAGCAGAAAAGACTGGCACCCCGGCAGTACTGCTTTCCCTAGATGCGTAAAAAGCGTTCGACCGGGTGGAGTGGTCCTTCCTCTATGAGGGGCCTCGGGCGAGGGTGGTGGTCAACGGAACCCTAACTATAGCGTTCCAACTCCAACGGGGCACAAAGCAGGGCTGTCCCTTATCGCCACTGCTTTATGCGATCTATCTGGAACCCCTCCTACAGGCAATCCGGGAATCGGAAGGGATTCAGGGGATACCGTTTGGGGGGAAACAGCACAAGGTGGCGGCCTTCGCAGACGATATGCTGCTCGCCCTGACCAACCCCATAGCATCGAGTGAGCGATGCAGGCTATTGCTAGAGAACTTCGGCACAGCATCTGGCCTGCGCATTAACATGCACAAGTCCGAATTAATGGACCTGACGCTGTCAAGGGAGGAGAGGGAGCAATTAAGAAGGTCAACGCCCTTTGCCTGGCGCCCGGGCGGAATCACATACTTGGGGGTGAGAATCACTCCGACTCTTGGGGGGTGGTATGGGGCGAACTATCCCCCTCTTTTGCAGAGAATCAAAAAGGATCTCATTAAGTGGAGGAACCTCCGAATTTCCTGACTGGGGAGGCTGGAGGCAATAAAAATGGTTACTCTCCCGAGACTCCTTTACTTCTTCCAGGCTATTCCCCAGGCAGTTCCAGCCAGCTTCTTCAAGGAGCTCCGGTCGATAACGAACGAGTTTATATGGGAGGGGAAAAGGGCAAGGATCAGCAAACAGCTGCTTATGGCACCAAGAAGGGGTGGAGGACTAGCACTTCCCAACTTCCGTCAATACTACGAGGCAGCCCAGCTAAGGGTGATTAGGGAATGGCTTCGGGAAGGGGAGGGAAAACACTGGGTTAAGATGGACAGAGCAGCCACGCAGCATGCATTGGGGGAGGTCCTGTGGCTACCCAAACACCATCGGCCAGGCCATATGTACTTGAGCTCTATCACCAGGTTGGTCGCGGACAATTGGGACAGACTGGTCCAACGTAAGGAAATCACAACTTATCCATCCCCATTTACTCCTATCTTCAATAATAAGGACTTTACCCCCGGGCTGGAGGGAGGGGCATTCAGGAAATGGCGAGACGGAGGCTGCCGGTGGGTGCGAGATATGTTCATAGGAGGGGAAATTAGCACTTTCGTGGAGTGCAAAAGGGACTTCGCAGTGGGGAGGGCGAAAGGCTGAGATACGCTCAATTGCGGCATTGGCTCCTACACCCCACGAATAGGGAAGCGGCCATCAGACCGCCAACTCCTTTTGAGAAATTCTTGATGACCAATGATGGCTCGAAGGGCCTCATCTCGCAGCTCTACAAAATCCTGGATGACGCAACCCCTAGGCCGCAATGGGCGTATATGGGAAGATGGGAAAGCATACTGGGCAGGTAAATAGAGGAAACGGAGTGGGAAAAGCTCAATAGCTTTCCCCAAATTGGCGAGAGCCTCGCAAACCCGGGAAACATGGTACAAGATATTGTACGGGTGGCACTACACTCCGGCTCACCTGCATAGGATTTACCCAGGGTCATCAAGAACTTGCTGGAGGGGATGCGGCCAGGAGGGGACTGCGGAACACATCTGGTGGAGATGCCCAAAAATAGCCCCGTTCTGGGAAGACAAACAGGCAATGGAACAAGCGTTTGGGGCAGAGGGAGACATAGCCCCGGAATGGTCTCTATTAGGATTAAAGCCAGCAACAGCGACAGGCGGCCCAAGGGGTAGGGAGAGGGCGAGGGTGATGCTCACTCTGGCGGCAATGACAATCATCGCGCAAAGATGGAAAGGCGCAAGTGTCCCAATGTTCCAAGACTGGCTATGTAAAGTTTGGGAGTTAGTTGCAATGGAATGGGCCTCCTATGCGATGAACAACGCAATACAGGACTTTGCAAGTGAGTGGGAGGAGGTCCTTGCCTTTCTCAGGGATGACTTTAGGATTGGCTGGCGCCCACAACGCCTGAGACTCCTGGACCTGGATTGACTCCGAATAAACGCTTGGTTGGGACGATTAACCACACGATTTTGCACCAGCACCGAGGGGGGGAGGGTAGGGAGGGGGAGATCTTTGGGGCTTGTTACAGTTGTTGGAAAAATTTAATAGAGAATTAAAAAAAAGAAATTTTAAAAAAAAGATGAAAATCTCCATATCCAACTCCTTGGCTGGCTTGGAGCAACACAAAATGAGGGTTAGACACTGCATGGCCCTGGTGCTCAACTTAAGTACTCAGCAGGGTATTCAGTTCTTTCTGCAAAAACCGTTAGAGCAGTCCAGGTGTGTAGTGGGACGTGGTCCTACAGCGCTGACGCAAAAGAGAAGGGCGGTCCTGTTATTTTTTGCCGGCATTTGTCAGCACCCAGCAGGTTCGTTTTTCAGATCGTTATTATTTGTCGACAGATGGAAATTGATTATTTTTTTAATGAATCAAATCTATAGCAGCATGCTCATTCATCAGAGAACCATCTGTACCTTTCTTGCATTGAACTAATAAAGAAAAAGAAAAGAAATATCCACTCCCAACCTGCAACAGCTCCTCTGGCATGGGTGGGTAGATGCAGGGGGCGTTGCTCCAACCGGGGCCATTCGGTTTTGTTGGCCATCTTCATCACCACATAAACGCAGGAATGGATGGATGCGTCAAGGGAAATTGTGGCCAAGCCCACAATTTCTAGGGCGGCTGGTTTGTGTTGCCCAGGGCCATTTAAAGCCCAGCAGGGACCATTTTCATGAACTTTTCAATGTGCACTACTACACGAGGGAAGGAGATGAGCGAGGAGACAAAAGAGAGCAGATTTGGGGGATTGAGGGGGGAGCATACCAAGGGATAAGGTGTTTCACAAACAAATAAAAAGTGAGTCATATTGCAAAAAGAGTTTGATTGCGAACGTTTTTTGCAGCTCGACAAGCACACAAAGTTAAGTATCAACCACGGGCAAAAGGCAGAGGCTGTTGGCATGATTTCTGGAACACGACCATGTCAGAGTTCTTAGGGGCGGGGGTGTTATTAGTGGGTTAATATGCATGCATCTACATACGAGTGTGTGCGCTGTGTGTTTTTGTTTGTGTGCAAAAGAGATCAAAGAGTGGGAAGAGGAGAGGATCTTGCGGGGGTTGTGAGCGTGATCACAGACAGATAATTGGTGCACTTCAGCATATATTACAGTTGCAGGCAGCCCAAGAGGAGGGCCCCCCCCCCCCCCCAACTACCAGTCCGTATTGGGCTAGTTGCAGGGGCAAGCAACCCTAGAGAAAGCCATGTGTCACCCAGTATGCAACATCTACCTGGAGGGGCTGGGGAGGCGAGGAGTATATTGTGCCAGATTTAATCCCAAAACGAGAAGCACACTGTCGCATTAGTCCATTATACACGCCACAATATATGCTTTAAATGCATTCCAACATGAACATAGATTTTGTAGAATGGATGGGCATTTCTGAAATCATTGTTTGGAGTATGAAGGGGCACATAAAAAGAACAATTATATACTGAACTCCAATTAATAACATTAACGTTAAAAGTACAACCGGCTCCAGTTGCCTTGTAAATGTTAAGTTTGTTTAAACCCAAATGCGACATATCAAAACTATTGTTAAGGACTTACTTGTACTGAATCATATGGGAGCCTCCTAGTGATACATTTTGGTTAAGTTGACTTCTTAGAAAGTGGTAATGGCTGCGCAGTTTCTCAACTATACTTCACTTACATTGCAGTCAAAACACATTTATGAAGGCTCATAATAAGATGGATTTGTTATTAGAGCAACAAGCGAAACCAACTGTAAAAGCTTTCTTACCATTTATGTATTTAAAAGGGAGCCTATGACGGCCATTTATTTTTGGGACGAAACTCCTTAGCCTGAAACGCATTACCCAACTACATTTTGGGCAATTCACCCCTGCAGCCAATGTTAGAACCTGGGCAGATGACAAAGAAGGAATATGTAAATGTAATGGTATTTCCATTGAAACCAATAGGCACTCTTGTTCTTTCCTTGTTATTATATACAACAAAAAAGTATTTGATTCAGTTATTGACGGCAATGTCATGTGGCACATTTATATCAGTTATTTGCAAAACAATGTGTGGCAGGCTAAACTTTAGAGCATTTTATCATTGCTAGTATGCATACCCGCAACAGACAATTAAAAGATGCAATCTGATAATTATATATACGTGTCATGTTTTATGTATTTATGAAGTTACTGATTTTTATAGACTTGCTAATTAGTTGCATGTTCACGTATATTCTTAAGGTTTTTGTGGGCTTGCTCCCGAAATAACTCATTACCATCATACGTTTTAAAATGTCCTTTACATGCGCCCTAATACTCTTTATCTACATTTCCAAACACATAGTAATGTACTTGGTGTTGTTTTACGAGTGACAGAGCAGGCAGAGCACCATGTTGGGCTTAAAATAAAGATATAGCTGGAGCTAAAGCAGCTTTTCTCTGTAGTCCATCAATAAGCAAGGGATTTCTCAGGGCAACTAAAATCTAACCTCCGAAGGAGATATACTAGAACACACTTGTAACATCATACTAGGAAGAACGTTGCTAGTTGCAAGCTACTAGCAAGCCATGCAGCCCCTCAATTCTCTGCATCACAAAATGTCTTACTCACCAATACTCAATTATCACACGCCAATGGCTAGTGCACATTTTGGGGCCGGTTGATATTACCAAATGTGCTTTGAATATTTTTTTAAGCGCATTCTAATGCTCCTTTGCTTACATTCTATAAGGAATCGAGGGGCTTTGTTCCTTCTCCCCAAGGAGGAGCCCCTTTCTGTAAGGCTAGGAGTTGAGCCCACTCTGCAATACCCTCCTTAAGGGTACAGCAAAGTGGGACCTCACTAGGATGCTCTCCCCATTTGGGGACAAGGACTCCTGTTCCTGTGAAGAAATCCATCAGGCTGAACATACCATTGCACGTATGGGGTGCCTGGAAACACAAGAGAGAATATAACTTATGAGTGGGACTAAGAAACTGCAAAGAGATATCGTTATCCTGAGAAGGGCAATTTCCCTTTAAATAAAAAAACCCACTGCAATGGGATGAGTAAGTTAGGGAGCATGAATCCGAAGAACAAAGAAGATGAAACGAGAGGAAACGCAAGTTTAAAATTTGCCTGCAAAGATTGGACGGGACGCCAAAGACACAGCAAACCCATAAACCAAGAAACCCGCTAGGGAGGAGCCCAAGCACCAGCATAGGTAGGGGCAGGACCACAGAGACGTCTCTGTGGTTGACCAACGGTACCACAAATATTGCAGATACCGCAGAGCACCAAGGAACAGTGTGTCCATGAAGCCAGTCAGACAATGAGAAGAGGAGCGAGAGAGAGATGGCACGTAGACGCGAACGTCAGGAAGAAGACAACAGCATTGCAGAGACACAAAGAGAATGAAACACTGAGACAGAAACCTCCCGAAAACAGTCTCCTTGAAGAGGGATGGTAACCGGGATGTGCAGGAACACTCACAGGAATCTTTATAAACACAGAGTTAAGAATTTGGAAGAGTTAAACTTGAAGCCACATTATTATGACCATCAGTTAACTCGCCACAGTATACAATATGAAATGAAATTAGAGGGATACAAAGACAAATAAAAGAAATAGTCTCATACACTGTTAACTGATTTACTTCTTCCACTGTGACGAGTTAACTCATAAAAAAATGCAAAAGCTACCAATTCAGGAACAGTCTGAAAAGAAGTCGGACAGTAAGAGTCAGTGTAAGACAATACTCTGGAAACGGGGGAAAATAAAGTGTTATCCTGTACAAGAACAATATACTACTGAAGAAAAAGAAGGTATGACTCAGAGCTTAAATACAGAAGCCAAAAACAAAATCTTAACTTGACTAAGGAGAAGCCAAAAAGGATTCAAGAAACAGAAAATTCAGCATCCCACATGTTGAACTGAAGAAGTAGACACGAGAAGTCACAGACTATTTGCGGATCAAATATTAAAAGGACTGGTACTAGCAGTACCCCAGGGAGAAGGGAGTCACTCTCCTACCTTATGTTAGTTTCTATCAGTACTAGCGTCAGTTAAGGTAGTTTTGGACCTTTACCTGTTTCTTTGGACATTCACGACTGACCAACAAGCACCTTAATAATTAAGATAGGTAGGCATCACCCATAGTTTAGGTAAAGTGAGGCTGCCTACGTTTATTTTAATAAAAAACAGTCCAGAGTGTGTGTCCTCTTCGGCACAATTTACGGTCAAGTATGCATGAATGCATGTATTTACCTGCCCTCATAGTTTGCATCACCACCCCTCACTTTTTTTTTTTAAATCACTGTAACACCAATTGTCTGAACCTTTCTAGCTAAACCAGTAGACATTTCCCAGCAGTAGTTGCACCAACAAGAGTCAAGAGCACTGGTGTAGAATTTGGCCCAGGAAATGATTGGCTTTTAATATTATGTAGTATTGTACTGCGCACTGCTGCCACTTGCAGACTCTTGGCGCTATGGCAGTTCTGCAATGGAAGGAGGGTGGGAGGTTGTTAGTGGGATTGACAGGGAGAACAACAAGAGCTTTGATGTGCTGTTGGCAGCTTCAGTTCGGAAGAACTAGTCACAGAGTGTGCAGTTTTGGTTAGTAACCATCATGTGGTGTTGAGGTATGATATTGCATGAGTGCTTTGGGTGTACTTGCGTTAGGTTTCAGGTTGGGTGTTGTGACAGGGGAAAAGATCAGGCACAGAACTTTTAAACTATGTTGGGGTCACTTGGAAAAGGCCTTACAGGGTCATGCAGCACAATCTACGCTACAGTTGGGGAGCACACACAACAATAATCAATGAGAAAGGATGGAGAATTGTAAAGGCTCCAGAGAAATCCTAGCCAGGGCTTTAAAAGGTACTTGAAGCATTCCCTTTCTCATGTCCAGTGAATAAAGAGCATTGAATGCTCACATGGCTAGCATCCTTCAAGGCAGCCAGTCTTTTTAATTGTGTTAATTGTGTGATTTAGCTTTATCCAGTAAAAGTTGTACACATCCATAAAAACACGATTACAAGCAATTTGTATGCATAAACAAAAAGATATCCATTCAAAATATTTCAGTTTACAAGATACACAATTAGTTGTTTAAAACAAATCTTGCTCAAAATTATTCACAGCATTCACAAGTTGCTCACTAGGTTCTAAGAGCAGAGTCCACCACAAGTGATCCCAAATAAAAACAGGCCTTTTTCTAATCGAACATTACTTCAGGACAGGCACAGTCTATGATTACATGTCTTAAAGTTTAGGGGAATATATATGTGAGTGAGAGAGAGATTCCAGATAGTTGCATCTACTTTTGACCACAGCATGTTCTCCTCTACCTCTCAACCTAGGGAACAATATTTGTTTGTACATTTTAATCACTGGGGCTAGAGAAAACCGACCATACTTTTTGTCAAAGACTCCGAGTTGGGATGCCGCTGCAATAACTTAACTCCAAAGACTGGTTAACCGAACCCACTGATGCCTTCTCTTTGAATAGTATCCCCAAATAGTTAAACTCAGACACCATCTTCTTTGTCCCTCCAAATGCCAACAAAAATTAGGTCTCCCAGACAAAGGCTTACACCTATTCATAATCAAGACCTTAGATTTAGGGATGTTGATGTGTAATCCAAGGTCATTAAGGTAATCACCCAACATGGTCAGGGATCTTTGCAAGCTCATGGCGGTATAATCTGAGAGGACCACGTCAACTGCATATAAAAGTGAAATTTAATTTGAGACTGGTGAGTAAAAGTGCACCTTCATGTTGTCTGCTTTCCCACAACCTACCGTGGCACTCATCTTTCAAAATCGCTGGGCTATGGCTAAGCTTTTTTATAGTCGTGCATTTTTTCAATTCTTACAAGTGCCGTATTTTAAAAGTTTTCATATTTAAAATGTAAACATTTTGTTAAAAAAAACCATTTTGTTTGGTCTTTATACGTTTATTTCCTGTGCGACCGATGCTTAGCCTAGCATTAGTCACAATTGTGATTTGTTTCTAAACTCTTAATGGCGTTAGTGGCTTAAATGAATAGCAATTACCTGCATCTTAAAATAGAGAAAACAGAAGTGGTGGGGGGTGGTCTGGAGCTATGGAGATACACCTTTTGGCCTCCTGATTTAAGTCCATGTTCTAGCCTCAAAGATGTTGTGAAAAATGTGAGTGAAACTATATTCAAAACTTTCGATGAGTGCTCATCTCAAATATGTATCATCCTCCTGTTTATATTATTTAGAAGTGCTTTATCAATGTGTCCCTTTCTGATCCATGCCGCTATTATTTAAACAGCTACAGCATTAATTCAATCTCATTTGGTTTAAGGCAATTCTCTGCTGCTTGGAATGACGGATTACTGGTGTAACGGCCAGCAATTCTCCAGAATGCTGCAATGAGTAATTTTCGGTCTCAACCAATATTTATCTCAGTTGATAATTAATCATCTTCACTGGCTTCTGGTGTAACAGTCATTTTAAAACACTATGCTTTACCTACTTGCCTTTCTCCCTCTGCACCAGTATCATGGAGGTCAAGATTAAAGGTCTGGGTACCACTCTGAACCATAGATCCCAGTTCATTCTCCGAAATGTACTGTATGTATGTACGGTCAGGCCTTTCAATAACAGCACCTAAACTTGGAGGGAAAAAAAACATATGGTGCAGTTTGCACACTCTATAAATAGCTATAACACAGCATGCACACCAATATTGGGGCTCAGACGATTTTCAGATTGGGACTTTGTTTAGGATGGATAGTTTCCTAGTAACCAAAGATGGTAGGGGTGAAACAAAAAGCAGGAGAGCTGCATACAGACAAAAAAGTGAAAATACAAATACACTTGGACTTTAGGTTTACACCGATTTGCAGTTGGTGGAAAAATTAGGCCTCATTATGCATAATTATAGCAAACAAATGCTTCAAGCCGACAAAACTAAGGAGTCATTTGAAAACAAAACATGGTGATCGGTAACAAAAAAGCAGTCAGCCTTTTGCCAAAAAAAAAAAAAAAGCTAAATTAAAATGCTGCTTCCATGACCACACGCTTTGAAAGCTTATCACATTGCATACTATCTAGGCAAAAACAAAAAGCCTTTTACTGATTGCATACAGGCCCTATTCCAGTAGATATGGTCCAGCCCTTGTTGTAACTCATCGTCCTGGAAATATGTAGTCATGGATTTAGAATAGGTAACCCTGGGATTAAAAATCAGAGATTATATAGTTAGAACCAGGAATAGACTGGCATCTCCCGAATGGAATGAGGCATGCATGCAGATGCTGAGAAACTGATTTTTTTCCCCAGCAATACTTGCAGTGAACTGGGTAATGCTTAGTGGCAGTGCAGAAAATAAATGCAAAACAATTCTACTGTCAGAGACAGATTGCCACTGCATAGCCTACCTGTCCTTGGATATCAATACACAATTGATATCATGGTTAAATCCAGTCAATTATCCCTACAGTTGGATGAGGCCACCAACGTTTCAAAAGGAAGCTCATGTCAGATATTGTCATGCAACTAGAGCAGTTTTTGGTTTGCAAGAGAGCCAATCAAGCATCTGAACTCAGACATCCTCAACCACCTCCTGAATTCAAGGCCTTAAGCGGGATTCTGTGTTGGTTATCTGCATTGATAGTGCTCCTTAATGTGTGGCACGATTACCAGCATTTTGTGTGGACGGACTGCATGATACACTGGGATGCTTTGGCTTTCCAAAACATGACCCATGAACTCAAGGTGCAGACTTCTGTGGTAAAGCTTGTAAAATGTATTGAGATGCACCGCACAACAGCCGGTCTCTTTGCCGTCTTTGCCAGAATATATCTGAAATAGGAGTCAACATGTGTTTCACGCAGATGTCAATTGATAACCAAGGGGAAATTGATTAAGTGTTTGGCATCCCCACCTCAATTTGGGAAACCCTTACATAGGAGCTCACAATAACAGTTGGTAACCGATTAACAATTTGACTTAACATGTCGGGGGGGGGAGGAGGGGGGCCTGCCTTCAACATCGATCAGGCTCTACTTTTGACTCCACAGGCCAGCTGGTGACATACAAACATACATTATGTGACAAATTGTATAACCGATGCATTGGGACACGAAGATATTTCATGCACAATGAGTCATATGTAAAACTAGCAGGTGTACCCTTGCGTTGCACGTTAATTCCTACTTCAGTCCTAGTTTGAAGTTTATTTAATTAACTAAACCAATGCTTCTTTGTACACAATATTGCTAGTCTTTCCGGTAGGACCTAGTGTGAACAAATTGTTTTTGTTTCCAACCCTGGAGCAAGCCACATAAAGCGGACCATGAGAAAAGTATGAATCCAGTAAATCGGTTCCAGCTACTTTGAGTTGGAGCGTTGAGATTGTGCAGGAAATTTACTGGTGTCCGGATCTAAGCCGAGGCAGCACCGAACTCAACATAAGTGTTGTACATTTAGGGCTGAAACTGGCAAACTTGAAGTGCCATACCTGTACGTGTACGGCTGAGGCATGCAAGCGTTGTACTGTTGAGATGGCATACATTCATCAACTTCAGTGGGAAATTAAGTTTCTGTAATTATCATGAGCGATTTGCCACAATGCGTCGTCGTCATTGTGGACACTATTGAAGAGACATGCACCGTTTCCTGCCACCAGCATTACTACAAAAGCGCTGTATTATTTCACCTGCATGACTTCAAAAGTGAGGCCACTAATCTCAGCTAGAATGATAATAGTGTGGATAGTTTAGGAACAATGAATGTAGAACTATGGCAGAACTATGGGGCGAAGAGCCATATGGTAGGGGTCATTGCAGACCGTTAAAAAAATAAATACATCCAGAAAATGTACTTTTTACATTGTCTGCACCGTGGAACCTACCCACATGGCAAATTTCAGGTTTGTAGCATGTTGGGAAGTATGCTGGACATTTAAAACAGATATATGTTATAGTGTGCATCCCATGAGAAGTTAAATTTGCAACTCGCTATGTACCAGCTCCTGGTTACTAATCACTAGCCCCCCGTCCCCCGATTACTGGGTGATGTCGGACACCCAGGAGCTGCTTTAAGCTCCTGTTCAAATAATTATTTCAATACATGTCCATGAATAGCTCAAAGATGACTGGAAAAGATTGAGTCGTGGGAGGCTTTCCCATGGATCATGCAGCATATCAATATGGATACTACGACGTGGACAAGTTAGTGTCTGTCCTGTAGGTAGAAGACATACCAGTCAAGAAAGAAGTTGGCACAGCCAATAGAGTCGTGTAGTCGATTGCATCCAAGTCTGCCGAGAGGTTCAGCATGTCCAGAAGACCTAAATCCCCCTTAATTCATGATATGGCATGCGTTTCTATGCTTCAGCTGGAGAGACCTTTAGTTGACAGAACAGACCCGTTTATCCATGTAGCTGTAAGGATATGATGATTTCAGAGACCTTCACCAGGAAGGGAAGGTTAGCGATTCACAAGGCTTTTGAGTCTAGGCACGCAGTAACTAAAATGACAAGATGTCCTACATTTTCATTAAGTTTCAAACCTATTCAAGAACTTTATTTTGATTTTAAAAAGACATACCAGTCATACCTTCGATAGCAACAATGATGAAAACACCTTCATATTTTATATTATGGGATTTCATGTTTGAAGTGCAATCATGATCTAGATTTTTACTATGCCATCAAGCCCATTACGTAGGTTACGTTTTTTCCTTCTTGCCGAAGAACACAAGTACATTTTCTAAAGGGTCAAAACTGCTCTTCCTGGATCCGCAATTTATAAAACGAGGGTACATGTAGGAAAGATCCCTTATGTATAATGGATTACTGTGCAGGCGCATACTCAAGTGTAAGCAGCTGGTCAGCTTCTATGCTCACTCATAAGGGCTCTCAGAAAAGAATGCACTCTTCAGATCACACCAACAGACAAGCGGTTGCAAGAAACCCATTTTGAACTAGCCATCAGGGCTCACACCAGGACTCTTCCTTAAGGTGCTGTACTTGGGCTACATGAAAGACTTCACACTCCGAGTACAGGAGATGCCAAGTATGGGAGATAATCTAACAAACCACAACATGAGAGACTATGTGTACACAGCAAATGTACTCAAAGTTGCACAAGCTTGAGAAACAAGGCAATGTCAGGGTTAACAGGCAACTTTGTACTTAATTATCTAGAGAAAGGCTAAGAAAGGGAGGCGTTTCCATCCATCAACTTAATAGGCAAAGGTGCACTGCAGGGTTATATATGGATGAGGGGTGAGAGAAGGAAGAGTCGATCTGATGCAGAGAGAACATAGAACCCACGAAGAAGCAACAGGTGTGGTGAGAAACCAGGCTTGAATGTACAACTTGTGGGCAGCAAGATGAACATCATTTTCCAGATTGAGAAATAGGTTGTACGTTAATGTCAAGCATCCATTAAACAAGAGTGGGTATGTATGTGCAGTGCTACTACGGCAGACAAATAGAATGGTGTTGGGGAGACCCGCTCTCATCCTCAGTATGCCACACCACCTTCAACCTTACCACCATCAAACGGGAGGCTCTTTCTTGGCACTAACAGCAGGCCCTAGAGGATCAGCACAAGTTGGTGGGCAAGAGCCCGAAATTGGATGCAGACAGTCTGCAGACTAGCAGACTTAACAATTGCAGCATATCATATCTGTGAACTACAAAGGGGAGTAAAAGAAAGACTAGGCCCAGACTCTGCAGCAGCAATGTGTTGCCTATGAGCTGCGAGTTAGAGTAAAGTGAGATAGCGGATCATGCACATATGCCAATTGTGCCACTTGTTTGGGGCCTAGGAAACTGAGTATTGGGCTCTTGGCACTTAATGGGCATCTGTAAATGACAATTATTTGGCAGAAGGTTCACAGGAGGCACCGACTTGTGCAAATGGCAAGGTAGACAACAGCATGAGCAAGGGGGAAATCTCCAGAGGTCCCTACTGTGCAGGTAAACAGGCAAACCCATGCGCCCTACACCTCGATGATAGTCAAAAGCAATGAGTTGCTGAAAGAGTGGAACGAGGGAAGAGGCCCTGGACGGAGCCGTAAGAGAATTGGTTCATGCAGCAGAGAGAAATTATATCATAGAGAAGGAGGATGACTGTTGCAAGTTGAAATGCCCAGTTATAAAATAAGTGGAGGGAAGATCACTAAACATAGCATGCAAGGCAAGAAGTTAATAATTGTTGCAAGTTACAAAACCCTGCTACTAAGTAGCAGGTAATTACTTCGTATGCAAAAGGATGTCTTAATAAAAAATAGATATGAAGCAGTACTGTAAAGATAAATGCACAGTGCAAAGTACAAACGCTGGGTAACCTGATATCCTGGATGATTAGCAAGACAGAAATGCCCAACCCCAGGGGTAAAGCAAGTGGCTCATTGTCTCAGAAGCAATAAAAGAACAAATTGTCGCATGGCATGGAATTCAGAAAGACAGCAGAAAACGCTGCAGGAATGTACAGTAGTTGCATATGCTCTGTAACGGCACAACAGGCTACAAAGCATGGCATTAGACGGAATCTGAAAATGTATATTCTGGCCAACATAAATCACAAAAACTACACTAAGTCTGAATATGAAATACAGCATCATTGGGGGAGGGAGGGTGAATTCTGTAAAGATCGAATGAAAAACACACACTTGGGGGAATTTAACAGCCATAAAACGATGTCGTAAATGCAACCAAAACCCGTACATTCTCGGAAACGTAAAAACCTCGAATCAAGAGCAATACAAATGTAACTGATGAGAACATCAAAAGTCACTGAGAAAGAACCCAACTATATTTATTTTAATAAAAATTGTACATCATGTGTCAATATTCTGTTGGTGAGAACGTATCACATCACAGACTGCAATTTGAGAAATCTCACTGGCATTGGCTAGCGTGGATTTAGATTCACCCACCCAGGGTGATCAGTTAGATAGGAATGCGATATATTGCGAGTGAGCTCTACTTTTGTCCTTTGGTATTGCTAAATCGGGTCTCAAACTCTACGTACCTGGCGTTCCTACACTTAAAATGATGCCTCCAATTGTTACATTTCATCACAGCAGATTTCACTGATTGGAGTCCTCATGTACTGCTAGTGATGTAAACCAAATGCAGTGGCAGGGATTTATTACATTTTCCCGCTCCGGCTTGGCAAAGCTGGACACTTCAGCATAATGGGTTCAGCATGGCACCTGGGCACAGGTCCCTTTTTTTTATAATCTGCATTGTATGACCAGAAAACGGCATTGCTTTTTGTTGGACAAACTTTGAAGAACGTTTTGATGAATAGAATAGGGGGACATTTCCCTTCAATGGTCAGGTTTTAAAAATCAGCCTTGGTGTAGCTATTGTCTGTGACCCCAGCCAAGCGAATACGACAAATGCACCAATAAAAGATGCCCACAATGAAGATTTATATTCAACTCGTCTCATCGTTTGCATTTTGTACTGACGATATGATTAGGTTCATCTTGCAGCAGTTTCTACTACATGAAGGCGTCCCCAGTTCTAGTGATGTAATCATTAGAGTATCGCTCTGGTGCCATTATGCCAATAGAGAGTGATTCAGGTTACTGGAGGACGCCTATAAATTGGCATCAACATGGATATCGATTTTGAGAGTTGTGGTGCCCAGCCATTCCCCCCACTTGCCCTTTTTTGGCGTACCCTGTTGGCTGCAGCCACCACGGGCACAGGGACCTGTGCGCCGAGATAGTCGTGCTTGCTCAAATATAGTGTCAAACGAAACACAAGAAAACAGTGCTTTGTTCAACAGTATATTTAAGCAAATACTAGCCACTTAGTACATGGAGCAATCCAAGGAGTGAACGCCTCATGCACAAAACGGTTGCTGTGTCCCACATGCTTTGTCTCTTTTATGCAGATCGGATGTAATAAACAAAAATCGTCATACTCGGCACACAAAAGTATATAAAAGCCATACCTCCAGTAAGAGTCTTACGAAAAGGGGTTACTGAAGTGATTGAGTAGTACTCATCTTGCTAGACCCTCTCTGCTGCATTTCACACAGTAGACCATCAGATATGCTGCTCATCAAGGGTCAGTAATATATTTCTGCAATTATCGCAGTACTCTTAAATTAGGCAATTGTGTGTGTGGACCTGTGACATTTAGACTAAATCAAGAAGACGATTGATCACCCCTTGTGTTAAAAATATATGTTTACCCTCAAGGTGGCAAAAACATTTTGAAAAAATGGCTCTCAAAATAATACATTATATTTATAACAAATACACACAAGGGGTAACATGAGGTGGCAGCAAACGCCACCCCATTTATGGCCAAAGAGAAGAAAAAGTTCCTTGCAAAACTACCCGATTAAGTTGCTTTCATTATCAAGTAATCTGTTCATTAAGGACGTGGTCAGAGGTAGAACTGACCCAGCAGCCAAATGCAGCTAAAGAAATGTTTCAGGCGGTGTCAGAAGGAGGCCATGAGATTTTCTGAATTTATTAAATAATGTCTAAAGTCGGGAAGGAAATGATGCACATACGGCGAGATTGGGAAGAGGAAAGTGGGGAGACAACTGGCGATGGGCGAGGATGCAGAGATACCATAAGAAGGTGTCAAGAAATGGACAAATCAGCTGTACATTACACACAGGGCATTTATGACCCTCCCAAAAAATAGCTACGTTTACAAATGCCACTATACAGAGATGCCCGAAATGCGGGGAGGCGGATGCTGGTATGACATGTTCTGGGCGTGCCCGGAGATAGCTAAAGTAGCACACCTCCTTGCTAATAAAGGCGTTAAACTGTAAGTGGACTCTCTGTGGGCGTGTATGGTAGGGGGATTTTCGAGACCGTGCAAACTTAAGCATGTGAGCAAACTTAAAGAGCTGGCTTACATTCTTGCCAAGTGCAAGATAGCTGCGAGCTGGAAGGTGAGTGGGAGACCAAACGCAGAAGCCTGGTGGCGGGAGCTCCTGAAATGGACGGATGCTGAAACAGTGGTGTGGAGGGAGGCGGTGGGTAGGGTGGGATAAAAAAAAAAAGAGGGGGAGATACTTACAGCTTGGCAACATTTGGTTGCATCACTGTCAGGCTCTGGTCGGGAGGAAACCGAAACAGACAGCTACTCCGATGGTGCGGAAGTCGAGATGATCACAAGTAGAGGAAGGATGTTGTAGAATTGCGAGACTAATGGGGCAACGTTTTTTTTATGCACTGGTTTAGGTGCTGTGTGTGGATTGTTTTGAAAACTAATAAAGACATTTAAAAACATTTTTTTAAAGTAATGTGTTCAGTAAGTAACAAGTTCATAGCTTTTGCTGTATCATCAACAAATATATGCCAATGATAATTAAATCTACTCTGCTGAATTGTAACTGAAAACCATCCACCTTGAAACCAATTGCCTCAAAACGACCATCTTCTTTGTTGGTGTCACGGTCCAAAATATGAGGTTCAACTCTCACCAATAACTAAAAGCAGCCTCCCCATTCCTTATTATTTACACTGCATCCTACCCAGCACTGCCTCACCCATTCGTAAGTGAACACAAAGTCACCTTTCATTGGACCTGTGATTCCCCACAATGTTGCCTCATCAACGGCTTTCTAGCTAGAAAACCTAAACAAAAAACTAATCTCACCCCCCACCCCCGTACCACCATAGAAGAGCACCATGTGCAACAGTACCATGCTTGCTAGAACGGACCACTGCCATGGTCTCCAGACCAGATTTAATCTTAGCACACATTTGCAAGATTCAGGTTGTGCAGAACCACACTAAACAAGCTACAGTCAAAACACAACCAAAACATCAGATCAGAACTCAAATGTAGCCAATGGCGGCCTTTCAAAGGAAAAGTTTAGCTAAAACCGATTTGCCTGCTACATGAATCAATTAAAAGGCCACAAAAAGGACTAATCTCTAGGTAAAACTGTTTCTTGACCTTTCAAATCACAACTAAAGACCTCACCCTCTTCTCTTTAACCTCGACGCTTTCAAATGACATGACCGCAGTGCTAAGCACTATACAAGCAACAAGGTTCTCTCAGTTACTCTGCTTTTTCCAACAACTCCTCCAAATCTTCGTTTCACCCATATGTTGGTAAACTGCCTAACGTCAGTGTGAGGCACTAGATAATCCGGACAGAATCTCAGTAGATTTCTACAAGGATGAAATGATTTGGGGCCTGGTGCTGTGCCATGACTTTAATGCAGCTATTAACCAAGGAACAGTTCCTGAGACATGGCACGAAGCAGAAATCGTTCCTAACTTCAAGAAGGGCGGAAGAAATCTACCTGGGAACTACCGACCAATTTCTTTGATAGATGCGACTGGCAAAATGTTCATCAAAGAATCATTGGGGCGCTTGCAGGCATGGGTAGAATCGTCTGGTATCCCAAGTCAATTCCAAGCTGGGCTCCAGCAAGGAATTTCTATCATCAACCAAAGCTTCCGGCTTGACTTGATATTGGAAAGGTACACCATCCTCTGTAGAGCCAAGATATACACAGTCTTTGTAGATCTTAGGACCGCTTTTGACTGCATACCTAGACAGCAGCTTTGGAAAATGCTGGCCAAAAACAACATCCCGTGGGAATTGCTGGCCGCAATTCAGCTGCTATACACCGGAAACAATGCGACAGTGAGATGGGGTCTCAGTGGGGAGCTCACCAAGACCAAGAGTCCCAGACAGGAGTATGGCAAGGGTGTGTACTGCCCACACTCCTTTTTTGCATTTACAGAAATGAAATTATTGGAAGAGATGGTTGTGTGTTGCCTAGATCCTCCTAAAATGGACAAGGACAAGTTCACGGCACTACTCTTTGCCGATGCCGCTGTACTACTTGCCACTTCCCAGATGGGTCTTAGCAATACCTTAGCTACTTTCACTAGGAAACGTGGAGAGCTATGCCTTGTGCTAAATAACGATAAAACAAAGACCATGGTTTTCAGGCACAGACTATCCAAGCGCACAAAAGTTCACCGGTACCAATTTAGAACAGGCAGTTTAGCGACTACTATTTAGGCACTAGGTTCTCTGAGAACAGCCTCTGGTCCCACCAGGTAACAAAGGTCACTAGAAAAATACAGCCGTGGGATAAGGAGATTCCTCTGAAGCCATGGGGGTGCAATAAATCCAGATCTACAGACTGCAAGCCCTTTCCTTCTCCCTATATGGAGCAGAAATATGGCATACAATGGTGAACTTGCTAGCAATAATCAAAAATAAATTCTTCAAAATCGCTACTCATGCAGCCGAAGGGTGCTACAAATGCTAGCATGCACTTGGAATGCGATCTTTGCCCCATAGAACACACCATTAGCCTGAAACACATTCTGTTGGAAAAGAATATGAACCACTCCAGAGTTTGTTAAAATATAGAGAGGTTTTCCCTCATGTCCAAGTTCCCTCCGCTGGCTGAAACACGTGTTGGAAATGAACCTGGGCGACTTGTGGGAGTCCCCAGAGAACATGCCCACAAACTCGAAGGAGCTGGTCAAAAGTGCTGGTATTGAGGCTTCAAGCTGTTACATGGTAGAAGCATGCTGCAAACGTATTACTTAAGGACCAAACAAGACTTTGGTTATGAAGCTGGACATCATTAAGCTGCGATTTGCACACACCCTCAATATTGACTTTTGTATTAATAGTCAGAGGTTAGAAATCTTTACGCGTAACTGGTAGTTCAGCTGGTCCAGAGTGCCTGAACTGCGGGGGTCAGGAGGAATCAACTCTCCACTTCTTGGTATTCTGCACAGAATCTAAATATCTTAGATCCAAATATCTATTCTCAATATTCAGGCATGCAGGCATTCGATGGACGGAAGAGGCAATTACCTACTGTAAAAGAACAGGTGATTTGAACATTGAGAACTATGTCGCCAAATACATCCACCAGTCATGGCTGAGGAGGGCAAGGGCATTAATGAATCTCACTCCCATGATAAACGAACTCTCAGCCTCAATAGGTCGGCCAACGCAAGTAATGCATTTAACCTCTGCTTGGGAAGTACAAAGTGAGAACTTGCAAGGTCCCATCCAGAGATGGCCCAATTACCTGCCAAAGTTTAAAATAGCCAATTCTAAAGTTGCATTTTTTTTTATTGTTTTTAGCATTTTTACCCCTCAATTTAGGCCTCCCATAACCCCAAGATCGATCCAGTTTCCACGTAAATTAAGATTATGTGTCGGATGCTGCAAAGGAACAAAGCAATTTCTTTGTATCTTGTGTAACTGCCCTGAACATTTTTTTTTTTTTTTTAAATGTGCTATTGTTTTTAGGTCATCTGAAATAAATGTATGGGTTGTGCGTTATGTTACTGTTCTTTCCTTTGCTGCAGCCTTTATGGCTTAGCTGCCGAATAAAGTGAGTTTTTGATTTGAATTTGATAAGCAAAAATCAGAACAAGAGGTATGTGTATGCACCACCTTATCTGCATCGCTAGCTTTTGTCCAATCTGCTCCAGTAACAACATTTTGAACAGTCTTCTTATGAGGATCATAACAATGTGTCCGTCCCTAGGCAAAACATACTAATAACTCCATCCTTTGTTTTTATTGTCTATAAAGGTACCCTGACATTTGCTTTAGTGGCATGTTGGTGATGAACAAAGAACATGAAATGGATAAATTACCTTTAAGATACATAAAGTAAAATGGAACAGATCTATGGCTTTTTCAGTATTTCATCTAGGTGTTCAAGATATTCTATATGGGAACTTGGGACTAGAGCCTAGATTTTGGTACGTGCACATTTACATTCTCACATTCATAAAATGTTCTCCGCATAAAACAAATCCATTTGAAAGAAGAGCTGAAAGCACTTAAATCAAACATCCACTATTGTCTGCCCACAACCCCATATCTTAAAGTCCACTCACTAACACTACTGTATTGCGATCCCTGAAAATCAATAATCTCCACCTGTACCACCTGCTGCCTACTGAAACATAGGAACTTTCATCGCCCAGGTTCTCTAGGTTGGACTACTGTAACAGCCTCTTTCTAAAACTACCTGCCTCCACTCTCCGCCCTTTACAACTAATCCAGAACAGAACTGCGAAACTTGTCCTTGGCCTCATGCCCTGGGATCGTACCTCTCCAGCTTTGAAATCCCTTCGTTGGCTCCCAGTGGATGCAAGGATTACATTTAAAACCCTCTGCATTGTCCACAAGGCTTTCTGGGGCCTGGGTCCAAAACACCTTCAACAATCCCCTCAGTAAATTCCTCCCCTCTCAAGCCCTTCGCTCCTCTATGTTTAACTCCCCCAGGGTCAGTCGTTTTTCAAATAAACAAGCTGGGGGCAGATCTCGGTCTTCGGCTGGGGCCTCCCTTTGGAACAACCTCCCGACCACCTTGAAACTTGAGGAGAACCATCTCCAGTTCCGGAAGCACCTCAAGACCTTCCTTTTTAATGCTGCCTTTGCCCCTCTTCTCCCCAGTTGATCTGCTTCTCTGTCAAGGCCCCGTGCACCTGGCCACCCTACGTCCCTCGGGCCCAGGTACCTGCTCACCCTGCCTCCCTCCTGCACTGTCTCCAGGCCACCCCTGGCACTTGCATCTGTACTGGCATCTGTACCTATACAGTTCCCCACTCTTCTTCGGCACTTATCAGATATACCCTATCTGACTAATCATACACTTGCCACTTGCTGGCTGCACTACCTTTTCACTGCATTTATTATTTCACTTTATTCTTTTCTCTCCTCTGTTCTGCACTTTCCACTTCTCCCCCTTGCACGCACTTTCCCCCTTTTCCCTTTTCCATGCACTTGCGCGTTCTTAAAGTCAATGGGCCTAGTAAGATCATTATTTTTGTCCTCCTCTGTTCCCCCCTCCCTTTGCTTGGTCGCACTCTGGAACACTTGAGTATGCGCACAATATAAATAAAAAATATATCCAATGCCAGAAACCTAAAACAAATTCCCTATTGGAAGAACAAATACCCTCAACTAAATCACCCTACACACATCTTCCAAATGAGAGAAACACAACATGTGCTGCCAGCCCTACAGATAAGGGTGTGTCAGACACTTGTACTCCCTAAAAATAGACAAATACTCCAAAAACAGAAAAATAGAGAGTAACAAATACTCCTAACAAAAATAAGAAACAGACACCAAGTGCCAGTTATTTGCTTTCAGACACACAGAGCTCCTCAGATGTGTTCCACTCAGTAGTACATCTAGAACCACAGGAGGAAACTTATCACAGCACGATCTACAGCTGCAGCCACATCGGGAGAGGCAGGCAGGAGCCTCCTCTCCAGCGCCACGAGACCTTCCCAGCAAATGGGGATCTGCAGGAAACCATCTGAACTGCACCAGTGAGTCTCGCCGTCAACATCCGCATTGCTGCCCACCTTGTTCTAAATTCATCATCTGCACCTTGCAAGGCAGCTGTGCAGTATCAAGATATATGAATACCCTTATATCCTTGCCCCAACTGATTTAGCCCAGCGCCGCCATTGCCATCAACACGGTCAATGGCCGCCACGTCCTTCGTAGCACTGTCTAGTGCAGTTGCCTGATCAGCCTCTCCTAGCTTCGGATTGGTTGTGGCGCACTATTTCTGCCCACCACCACCACCGATAGGCGGATACCGGAGCACGGAAGCTTCTCTTAGAAGGGCCGAGTAAAAGGGCCTGTCCTATGCCTGTCTAATGCCGTACGGGCCGTCGGCCAGGATCCCTGCACGACTTATTCTCTGAACCCAGCCCGTAAGTACGCCAGCCCCCTGGAACTATAATGAACTATCACGGCCATAACGGGCCTAAGCTTACCACTTCAGACCACCCCCATAGCCTTTGTGTATAATCAGCAACTGTGCACTGCCTGTCCTAGCAGCACCCTGATTGTGTCAGCATTGCCTGCCCTAGCGGCAACCCGATTGTGTCAGCATTGCCTGCCCTAGCAGCACCCCGATTGTGTCAGCATTGCCTGCCCTAGCAGCACCCCGATTGTGTCAGCATTGCCTGCCCTAGCAGCACCCTGATTGTGTCAGCATTGCCTGCCCTAGCAGCACCCTGATTGTGTCAGCATTGCCTGCCCCAGCGGACCCGCCCAACCAATCACACAAGCATCAAACATCATTTGACCTCAAATGCATTCTTCAGCCACCCACCTTACAGCAAGCACCTCTGCCTTTCCTTCTCCCTTCCTATTCCTCTTCGCTCGCTCTCCCTGCGCCACCTTCAGCTTGCTCCCCACTCACCCAGACCACAAACCGCCACCACTCATCATGAATTCCACCTCATCCACAACACCACACACTTCTCCACAGCGCCTCTAACCCACCTGGACTCCTTCTTAGGAGGCACAGACTAAGAACCTGCACCAAGCCATCCCTCTCACTCCGCAACTCTCCACCATCCACTCACAGCAGGAACCTGAAGCTTAGCTATCACACCCATACTACTTTCTCACACACACTCCCACCTGTACACGCACAGATCCCACATCTCCCCTCACCCAAACTCACACCACAACCTCCCTCACTAACTCATGCCACCATCACCTCGCCCATCATGAACACCAGCGATCATGATCCTCCACCCGCCAAACCCACCCTAAAATGCGCACAAATTAATGCACACTCCATTCATGCCCATGCTATTAAAATCAATGACCTCACCACCAGCCACAAACTAGACAAACTAGCCATATCTGAAACATGGCTCCATGAGGCCTCCAACCCATCCATACATCTCGCCCTCCCCGAGGACTACACCATCCTCAGACAGGACCACAAAACCTCCAAAGGTGGGGGCGTTGCCCTCATCTATAAAAATTCCCTCTCCATTAGGCTGCGTGACCAACAATGGGACAGCAACACCGACCTTCTTTATGCCAAACTAGCTCTCTCCCCTAACTGCACCATTAACCTTTTAGTCACATATAAACCACCAGGCTCTCCCCCCGACTACCAAAAGCAAATCCTCCAAATCATAGGCAGCAATCTGAAACACTCGACCAAAACCATTTTACTTGGTGACCTTAACCATGGCCTAGATGATCCTAAGGATAAGACTGCCGCACACTTAGCCAAGGATCTCTCCCGCATGGGGTTCAAACAAAAAATCACCAGCCCGACTCACTGCAAAGGACGGTCCATCGACTGAATAGCAGATCATAACTGCTCATCGACCATCACCTCTATTTTAGCCCTTCCTTGGACAGATCACTATCTCATCCAGTTCTCCATCTCTACCACACCCACTCGTAAAACCATCACTCTTGCCCCCGCCCCGCTAAAGTCAGAAGCTAAAAAAAAAAAACTCACTGCCACCAACCTCGCCCCGCTTCTTGATATCCCTGAACTCAAACATCCATTTAAACAAGATCCTACCTCTCTCGCCAACATCTACAACAATGCCCTCGCCCAAGCCATTGATTCTATTGCCCCCCTGGAAGAAAATAAAAAGCCAAAAAAATCCATGCATTCCAACTCCTGGTTCTCAGAAGAACTATCTGCCCTGCGAATCAAAAACGGAAAGCCCTATCCAACTGGCAATTGACACCCAACCAATCCTCTCTCAACGAGTTCACAGACATTGCACAGACCTACAAAAATGCCATATTCAAAGCAAAATCCTAATCATATAATCAGAGAAATACCAAAGCCAGCTCCAAATCTAGAGAAATATTCTCCATATTCAAAGAACTCACTACCCCCGAGTCCAGCCTGACAAAATCATTAAGGATGAAACTTGGTGCACAGGCATCCAGACAGCCCTCCTTAGCAAAGTCAAACGCTCCACAACAAAATTGCATCCCAACATAATGCACTCAACACTATCCCCACGCCCCCCTTTACCCCCACCCGGAAATACCCCTCTTTGCCTTTAGAGAAGTCAGAGTTAGAAGTCTCCACCCCACTCAAAAACATCAAACCCTGAACCTGCAAAGGGGACATCTGCCGCCCACCATCATTAAAGAGTGTTCAAAAGCCTCCTTCACCCCCATCATCACAGCATTCATCAATGCCTCCTTCTCAGGAACCGTACCCAAATGTCTAAAAGAAGGCTGGGTCCGCCCGCTCTTAAAAAAATCCTCCCTAGACCCAACCTTCCCTAACTACTATCGTCCCATCACCACCGTCCCCTTCCTCCTCAAAATCCTAGATAAAGCCGCCCATAACCAAATCCAGCAGTACCGTGAAACCTATGCTATCCTAGGCAGAAGGCAATCGGGATTCCGCAAAGGACATGGGACTGAAACTGCCCTTCTAGATTTGAAGAATCAAATCACCAAAATAATGGACACAGGCAAACCTGCTCTCCTCCTTCTACTCGATCTCTCTGCAGCATTCGACCTAGTTGACCATGACATCCTCACATCTCACCTTTCCAATGCAGCCCACTTCTCCCACAAAGCAACCACATGGATCACGTTATTTCTAAAAGGCAGGGCATTGAAAGTCTACTCTGACCAGGCCAAAGCTCCCCCTACCACCATAAGCTGTGGAGTCCCACAGGGCTCCTGCACTGGACCGACCCTCTACAACCTCTTCACTAAACCCCTCTTTGACTTACTGGACGCTCTCGGCATAGCCTACACCAACTATGCCGATGACACACAAGTCCTCCTCCAACTCACTGGAGACTATGCCAAAGACACAGAAGCTCTCCTCAACATCTACTCCACAATCCAAACCTGGATGGCTATCAATGTTCTTTGCCTTAACTGCGACAAAACCGAGATCATCATCCTGGCACCCAGCGAAATTCTTTCCAAGCTCAGCCAAGACTATTCACACATGACCGTTGACAACATCAACATACCGATCTCCTCTGCCGTTAAGACCCTAGGAGTCTACTTGGATGCCACACTCTCCATGTCGAGACAAGTCCGCCCCATCTCCTCTTCATCCGCACTCACCACCAAACTCATCTATGCCATAAAACCCTACCTCACCACGCCCAACTGCCTCTCCATCGCCAGAGCCACCATAGCAGCCAGACTAGACTACTGCAACACCCTCTTATCCAGCACATCTTCTAAAAATCTAAAAAAGCTCCAAATAGTGCAAAACAATGCACTCCGCGCTGCTCTGCACATCCCCAACTATGACCATGTATCACAGGCCCGAAGAAATGCTCACTGGCTTCCAGTGAAGGAAAGAATCAATTTCAAAATACTCAACCTCACACACAAATGTATCAATCACACTGCTCCGGCATACTTATCAGAAACCATAAACAGGAAATCTTCGCTCCGTCCGATAAGAAGCCAATATGACAACCAACTCCAAGTTCCCACCATAAGAAGAGCTAAAGCTGGAGGCATTGGCTTCCCACACATAGCTCCCAAGCTCTGGAATGACCTCCCCAACTCTCTCAGAGCCGAACCATCCATGCTCTCCTTTCGTAAATCCCTCAAAACAACGCTCTTTACTTAACTTGCGCTCTCCACCCCCTACCTGATCTGTACCTCAAACGCTCCGATGTCTGTAATGTAACTAAAAAACGCTACTGTAAACATAATGCCTTGCAAAACACAATACTTTGTATGCCTAGACTGTAAAACAAAATTCCTTGTATTCCGTTCAACCTTTCCTCTCTGTAACCAGACAAATGTTTTTATTTGTAACAGCGCCACGATGCACCCTGGCTGATTGCGCGCTCTAAAAATTCGAAGAGGTTAACATGTATCTTATAATGAATGTGCCCACTACAAAATCTTATTGGAGCACTCCGTGCTGTACTACCTCAATAATGTTTTGGCTGGGAAGTATGGACTAATACCTACAAGATCCGGTCTAACAGTGACAGATAATTGCAATCAAAACCCGAGTTCACACCCAAGTGGAGACCCTACCCGTTAATGTACTCTGGCGCCTAGCCAAAACCTTTATCTGCATTTAACGGACCATCTGAACACCAGCCTTTTCACAGCACATAAGTCGTAAGCAAGCTCTTCTTTCATTGGGAAGCATATGACTTTAATGTGTTGCACATTTCACTGGAGAGACTTTTTACCTCGATTCCTACAAAAATGCCTCTCATTATTTCTTAAGGATCGCGGACTGCGCCACTGAAGGGGTTTGGTCTACAACTCTCTCACCTGCCGCTTGTTCATGCGCCGCACATCGTCCAGGAAGTCAAATGACAGGAACATCATGATGCTGCCGGGCCGAGGAGCAGCACTGGCCTGGGCGAGAGGGGGGTCAAAGGGAGCAGGGAGAACAGACAGGGGAAGGGAATGACACACACACACACACAGGGAACCAGTGCCACTGCTTCGGCTCTCTTGCTTCCGGGATAGCAGCTTCCGGAACCGGCTTCGGGCTTCTTCAATAAACTTTATTGATATTATACAAACGTTTAGTGTACACTATTGCGGCCATCTTGAAATGTCAGCTTCTCTTGATTATTATTACTAGACCATCTTCCTCAGGAGTCCACGGTTGAGCTCAAGATATTTTCAAGACAATATGGCTAGAGTTCAGGGTGATACGCCATATACTTATGTTGCACATCCCCCTTCCATCTCCCCGTTGTCAAATAATTGCAGTATAGACAAAAGCTGGCTTCACCAAGATGTATTTTAAAGTAGTAAGTAGCAGCTAAGTAGTCAAAATCACTTTATTTACGTATTATAAATATTGTCTAAAGCACATTCTCCTATAGCTTATAGCAAATGCGTATTGCTGCTGCATAATTATAGGTTTTTGTAATCAGAAGTAGAAGTGCAACCCTGTCAGGGTCGGACATCCAAATGAAAGTGGCACACCCCTCGCCTAAAAAAAGTGTCCCTCAAGCCTCAAACCATCATTCGTGAATCGCATCAATTCACGACTGTACAGAAAAATGCTTCTTATGGAGGGCTAATGTGTTTGTTGGATGTTATATTTTGTGTAAATGCTTGAGAAAGTGATAGATAACATTCCATTTGTTCTTTTTTTTTAAACACATCATCACATAGCTGAATACTTATTTTGCAGAACCAGACTCAAGGAATGACTACTTGTTGCCACCAGTAATGAAAATAGAGTTGCATTTACTAAGCAGTACAGCCAAATGATGTCACCGGAAAGTACCTTGCCAGTTGTATTTATGCTGAAATATCACATTTCAACAACTCTAACATAGCTCTCAACTCACACGCTTTTGGCGGGTGTCACCCGCCTTGTAAATAGCTGACTCACCGGCCGTGCCTCCTGCACGCCCATTCATTTCAATGGGCCTCTCACCCGCCAAAAATAAAATCGGGTGTTTTCACTCGCCTTTGCGACACAAATGGTTGAGAGCTATGCAACTAATAATATAACATAACTTTGCATACAGTTCTGTGACAGGGTCCACAGCGCTGAGGCGCAGGAGTTGAATGAACCAACCACCCCCACTGCAGATTTAGTTTAATTTAGTTTAGTTTATTATTTATAATGCGCACCAGACCCGGGAGCAGCAGAAAGGATATGTTCAATTTAGTTACATGGCCAAGCAGGCCGACATATATAACACATCAATATATCCAGAGTAAATTACATAATCACAAGCGAGTGCATAGAAATTACAATAGTGCATGAGGTACAGGACAGAGTAGACAGTGGCATATCAATATGTACAATGTGGGTTACGTGGTTTAGGTGGCATAGAATAAGGTAGACGCAGTACCTTAGGAGAGTTGTCCAAGTGGACTGGTGCAGAGTAGGTGAGTCCATAGGCAAAGGATAGGAAGCAGAGTGAGGGGAGGGTGTTGGTTTGGATTTATATTTCGTTTTCTTTTAGCCAGTTGGTCAAAATCTGTCTGAATTTGGCTTAAGGCTGGGGGGCTCTAATACTTGGAGGTCGGGAGTTCCATAGTTGTGCAGCCTTGACTGGGAAGCTATGTCCCCCAATAGTGGAAAGTCTAAATCGTGGAACCTGGAGGCAGTTAGAGTTAGCTATTCTCGTCGGTCTGGAGGATGTTTTTTTGCAGATTCTGTCTTATAATTGAGGCACTCGTGGGTGAGGGAGGCAGTCTTGAGTTTGATTTTTATCAGAGGTAGATAACCATTTGTATTTTCTTCTTGTAGAGGAGATATGCTCACTTCTATTAATCTTCAATGCTTCTCTCAAGGCATTGTTCTGGAGAACCTGTATTTTATGGATAGTTTGTTTGTTCGCTCCGATGTAGAGTGCGTTGCAGTAATCCAATTTGGAAAGTATGAGGGCTCTAGCCAGCGTGAGGCAACTGTCAGTGAAGAGGAATTATTTACTGGCTCTGATAAGTTTGCATGCATATGCAGTAGCCGATGCAAGGGAGTTAACTTGTTTAGTTAAGTTCAAGTTGGCATCTAGGTAAAAACCTAGGGTCTTCACTTCCTTTGCTACTTTTATGTTATTACCATCAAAAGCGAAGTTGGCATAATCTGGGCTAAATTTGGCTAGGAGGGTCGGGGTGCCTAGAATGATGAGCTCAGTTTTGTCGTTGTTCAGACATAGGCCATGAGTGGCCATCCATGCCTGAACGATACTGTAAATTCTATTCACCAAAGCAAGATCAATGGCGTAATCTCCTAAAAGCGGGAGGAGGATTTGGGTATCGTCTGCGTAGTTAGTGTAGGCGATACCCAAATGGTCCATTTCGTCGAAGAGGGGCTTGGTGAATACGTTATAGAGTGTGGGTGACACACAGGATCCCTGTGGAACGCCACAGGTTATGGGTATAGGGTCTGCTGAGGCAGAGGGAGAGAAGGCTCTCATGGTCCGGTTACTCAGGAAAGACTCGATCCAGCTTATGGCATCCTTGGTGAAATGGGCTGCAGAGTCTAGGTGACTACATAGGACTTTGTGGTCGACCAAGTCAAATGCAGCCGAGAGGTCTAGAAGAAGGAGTAGTGCTGCTTGGCCTTTGTCTCTAGACTCATCTATTTGGGCCTTAAGATCAATTAAAGCCGTCTCGGTGCCATGTTGAGGGCGGAATCCAGATTGACGAGATCCTAGGAGGAGGTTTGTTTCCAAGAAATTTTGTATTTGAATATAGGCCACTTTATCTAAGATTTTTAGAAGAAATGGCACAGTCGTGATAGGTCTTGGGACCTGCAAGTCGATGCTTATACAGTGCTCTGCAACCCCACAGGGAAGGAGGGTTAGGATGACAATGGGGTTTGCGAGCTCCGTGCTCAGGGGGCCATCTTTGTGCCATATTAGTTAAACACTAGGTGAAATATGCATTAGTAGGCATTGTAAGCATATATACAGTTTTGTGGGAAAATAGTTGTGCAGTACATGCATACATATCATATGGGCTCTTACATCAAATGTGCATGCTGACTGAAAGGAGGATAGCACAGGGGCAACGTGCTGGTCTTGGAAGCAAGATTATGCAGAGCAAAAAGGCTTGACTCCCGGATTCGCGCTTAGAAACCAAACTCAGGTATAAAAGACCAATAAAAAAAGGAACCAGTGCTTCCCTTGTAGGAGAACGGTACTAAGTTCCATCCTCTTCTAATCCATTCTAATTCCATCACTCTAATAATAGGTATTATTACTTAATGTCCCAATTTAGAGGTACTCAATGAATCCACTTTGGAAGAATAAATAGGCGGCATAATATGTACCCATGTCTGTTTGCAACCAGAAATCGGAATAGCTCACTGAGTTAAAGGCATGGTCTAGTAACATTTTTTATTGTCCCTACGGGTCGGCCATGTTTTTTTAAGCCTAAGTGGCTCGATTTTAGAAAACTTTCCTATGGACCTTACCCGAGTTTTCGTCCATTAAACGCACGCGAAAACAAGCACCAGGGAGCCGCCATTTTCTGATAATCCTATCTTTTCCCCGATCGCCCTGACTGACCTGCTTTTGACATTAAATGTTTAGAGAATATTCAGCAATTGCCATATGAACTCCGAAAGCCATTTATTTTCTTTTATCTGTATCTGTAATAACTGTTCCGTTTCATCTTGAGTCACGCGCTGTTCCTTTATGGTACACAGGGTGTTCATTTTCGTAAAAAGAATCACTTTGGAAGCACGGTGAACCGCAAGGCTGTTCCATCAACTAGGCACTAGTCCAGCCTAAAGGTTGGTATGTTGCTTCTAGCCACTAGTACAGCGTAAGGGCATGTGGGCCCTTGGCGATCGTCCCATAATATGGTGATCGTGCTCCAGTTGTTGACACGAAGCTGCAGGTGTCTGCTGAAGAATCCATCCGTCGGTGTCTCAATCAGATGGCAGTGGCAGAATGGGATCAAATACCTGTTATGAAAACAAAAAAATTATAATTAGTCTCGCTAGCCGAACTTCATTAATATTACTCATTTTATTTATTACGGCCGATCAATCAGAAACTATTTGCTTGCAAGGATAGTTCAATGGAGTATGTTCGTCTCTAAAATCAATGCGAAAAGTAACGAGATAAATCGAGGCCAACACACAATGATAAACGACAGTTAGTCTACATCCGTGAGGAATGATATGATATATGATATGGCATTTGTAACGCGCCTATACTCAAGTGTTTCTAGGCGTGACGAGGCAGGTGGGGAACAAGGGCAGACAGACAACGATCCTACTAGGCCAGGTGTCTTTCTGATCACGCATGGGGAAGAGCTGTACATGGTTAGTTGAATACAAATTAAATAATAGGGCCAGCTGGTGGCAAGTGCAAGGTAAATGCCGGGAGAATGGGCTGAAGGATACAGAGACAGTCCCGTAGTGCAGGTAGGCAGTGCAGGGAAAAGTGGCTGGGCCAAGGACCGAGATCGGTGAGAGCAGTGGACCTGCATGCCCATGTGCCCACTACGAACACATTTTACTTGCTTTTCCTAGCTCTTCATTCATTCATTTATTCATGGATCCATTCATTAAATTTTCATTCCGGTATAAAAGCGTGTAAAGATTTACTTACATTATATTTGAAATTTCCATTGTGTCTCTTCGTAATGCAGTCTGTAAAACGGACCATGCTCTTGACAACGATTTTTCGTATACTGAACTAAAATGAAACTCGGTCTAGTTTCTGAATTTTCTGCCTTATCGTCTTTTACTATATTGCGCACTCCCTTCAAATGTAGTTCTTTCGGCATGGTCCCTGTCTCAAGGTCAAAAACAATAGACCCTTATACTTCCAGTGCGACTTGCGGGCCTCATCTGGGCGCTGTCCTTCGCATTCTTTATTTGCAACATCACGTAGTATAGGCATCTGTGAGAACTTGAAGTTTAGAATCCATCTATGTAGTGCGCCTCAATCTGCAAATGCGAACTGGCTTCTCTCCCAAATGCCATGGCCCGCTTGGCTGGCGCGTTCTAAGTGCCCCAATTTTGTCCCCGTTGTCTGCGAGCTTTGCAGCCCAAATTGAGACATTTAATTTTTGGCGGAAGGTCAGGGAAAGTATAAAGTACCACAGGAGTTGAGTTAAAAGTGAGATTTATGGTTTGTTTGTTTGTTTTATTATTTGCAATACGCAAGCCTCCCCTCCGTTAACAGTGCGCAGCATTTACATTTACATGAGATGAGACATGAGAAAAATATATACATACACATATGTGAGGTGAATAGAGAGAATTCAAAGATGACACCCAGCTTGTTCGCCACCCATGATGGTGAAGGTAGGGGTTAGGTTTACAGGTGCACTGTACAATAACATTTATTTACAAAAAGACAATCGTATTGCAATTATTTAAACCGGGATTTGTACTTCACAATCAGCTGTGCTTCGGGTGGGCATGGCACAGTCGCAATGTTCGGTGGCAATGGATCACTGCTCTGCACAGAAACGTCCAAAATTCCATATCTGTGCTTCTCTAACACAGCAACAATAAGGCCTTTCACAAAGTCGAACTGCATTTCATCATAGACTGGTTTGATCACCCATTGCTTACTTCGTTTTGAAAACACCTTAGTGTAGCGAGGCATCCTTACTTTACCACTAGTCCTAGATTGTTCACGTCCGACATTGCTGTTATGGGCCAAGACCATTAGTAGAGTGCGATGTTTCATGCCCCGAAAGCTAAAATGCAAGCGCTTTGGCCTGTACTTTAGGCACATATTGTGGAACACCTCCAAATCTCCTGTGTGACAGAATTCTGTCAGTCCTCTCAAATTTCTTAATAGAGTTTTGTCGAAAACAATCTTCTCAATGGCTTTGTGTGTCGGTGAAGATGGAGTCAACCACTTCTTCTTCCGTGCCTCCTCTGGGGACAAAGGGCCATGTTCACATTGGTGGAAATGTTCATTTTCTGTCCAGCGGTGAACGTTGGTACAGTGGTGCATCAGTGACCGTCATTTTTCAAGTAGTATTTCCACGGACCCCTCACAAGTTTTGAGCTCCACCAAAGATGGTTGGTGATAGAATGTGACCACTGCAAAATACTTTCAAAACCTTTTTTTTCCCTGCAGCCGAGATTTTCTTATTGATTGATTTAGCAAGATGCCATACGTCAAATTGATGTTTAATATGTGGGAACTGCTCTCTCATTGTCTTGGCAATTGAAACGTGTCTATCCGTGGCTTTGAGGTCGATGTGCATTCCCCTTGATTGTAGATATTCCACTGATTTTATAAATCCTAGTTTCTCCAAGGCCACTGACGATGTACATTGTGTTACTTGCACGACCACCGAACTCACCATTTTCTTACTATCCATGTCCTGAAAGTGGTAGGTGCAGTACTTGGCAGAAAATCCAGGGCTGTCGCACTGTCCATCGCCGGCTAGCCTGAATCGTTTGCCTTCGAATGTACTTGCTAGAGACAATTGTTCAATTTTCCATGCATCACTAATGGGCGGAAACAGATAATCACGTTGGTATATGTAGTACAGCGCTTTAGAAATGAAATGGAGTCCCACAAACTGAAAGAAAGCCTCTAACTTTCTAAAACTGGAGCCACTAAAAAGTGATGCAGCTGCACACAGTAGATTGCCTGCTGGAAGTTTCCCCAGCATCGTTGTGCAGACCATGAGAACCTATGATTTAATCTACAGGCAGCATTCATTTTGACGTTACTGCCTTTTATTTGACGAGTCACATTAATCAATGGCTTCCCACATACTTTCCCTCTAATGGAATGCACACATTTCAGCATACTTATAATTTCAATCAAACAACTGTCGAATACAATGTATTTGCTCTCTTTCATTAGACTGTCATCCTGCATCAACGTTGTTTCGGCCTGTGACGTTGTGGAGATTTCAACACATTGGAAAGTAATATCGCTCATATCAAGTTCTGATGCGTCTATGGATGCTGCGGCTTGTTCATTCTCTGTCATTTCGACATCTATTACTTCAACATTGATGGGAGAACACAACAATGTCGACAGGTTTTTTGGTGGCAAATTTTTGGCAGGTGTAGATTGTGTAAATTGATGTGCAACTACTTCAGAGCTATCTTCAATACATTCAATAACATCTTCTTGTGTTGGTGCGCTCGCACTGTAGCTATGGTCCAATGCAACTTTGCTGTAGTCTCCAAACACAGTTAATTCATGTTCTGGCCATTGGACATGAGCATCTTGAGCCTGAACACGCCTCGCCTCAATTAATAGTTCCTCCATAGTGTACACGGTCTGGCAAGCCACATCTCTCATTCGCTTCACTGTCTGTGTGTGTATAGTTCTGACACCCACGGGTAACTGGAGGAGAGATTGGAAAAGGGATGTTCAGTTTAAACACAAGATGGAGTGTAGTAGAATTGACTGGAAAAAAAACATAAAATAGTCCCCAGCACAAACATTTTTTTAAAGTTATGAACTGTTTGTAACTAACCTTTTTTGTTTTTTTGTCTTTGCAACTTTTTTGACTCGACCTTCAACATCTGCACGCTGTAGCTCCGATTCGTTTCCGCATGTCCTCCCTTCCTCTTGCGCTGCAATGACTATATTTTCTGTATCCGCATAGACAGCACGGAATGAGGCTCCATCGTCTCCCTGAAACATAGTACTTTCATTACTATGTATCAAAATATTGTTAGCATAAAACACACGTGAGGACGAACACACAGGTACATCTCAACAGCCAAACACGATTTAAACATTGTGTGCAACAATTAAACGACAAGTATTCGACCAGTGATGATCTATTTCGATGGAACTGTCAGTATCCATACCTCTGCCTCTGCATGGACTGCCATGAATGGTTGTATTGGAGAGGAGGCATCCGCATCTCCCTGAAACACAGTACTTGCATTAGTATGCTTTTCAATATTGGAAACACAACACACACTTGGGGTCGACGGCACAGGTACATATAAAGAGATAACCACAAATGATGCATTGTCCAAAAGAATCAAGGAAAATCCAAATATGATCACATTTCATTGACTTATTTCAGCGATTCCTTTACATCTGCATCATCTAAATGAGATGTTGTGATTGTGGTGGATGCTCCGTCGTCTCCCTGAAACACAGTACTTGGATTAGTATGGTTTTCAATATTGGAAACATAACACACACTTGGGGTCGAACGCACAGGTACATATAAAGAGATAACCGCAAATGATGCATTGTCCAAAAGAATCAAGGAAAACCTAAATATAATCACATTTCATCGACTTATTTCTCCGATTTATTTACATCTGCATCATCTAAATTGGATGTTGTGATTGTAGTGGAAGCTTCGTCGTCTCCCTGAAACACAGCACTAATAGGGAAGAAAGTATAGCAAATGGAATCACGTTATATGATCACGCATGATGGAGCTGTCATTATCCATACCTCGTGCTGCTGAAGAATATCTATGGATGTTGCAAATGTAGTGCGCACTTCCGAAAGCTGTTGCGCCGATTCGTATATGCATGGTCCCGCTTCCACTTCCCCTGGAATTACTTGAATGTCAGGCTCTGCATCAAGTGCAGGGGTTGACACTCCATCAACTGCCTGAAACATAGTACTTGCATTAGTGAGGATTACAATAGTGAAAACATAACACACACCTGGGGTCGACAGCTGTTACGCTCACCTGACTCCCATGGAGGCGCTGGCCAGGATCGTGCTGCTGTGACCTCTTCTAAGGTGTTGCGCGGGGCTCAGAAGATGGACTGGACCGGACTCCCAATTCCTGCTTGTCCGGCTTGCAAAAGTATCCTTCTGTAGGCGTGATTAAGGGATTAACTGTCTGCGGGGAATGCTACCAGCCTCCCCCTTTCCCCTCTCACCCTCCTCAAAACCCTTCTGTGCTTCCCGTGGCATCTCACCTTAGGGTCTTGAAGGGCGAGCTCTCCTTCCTGCTTCTGATGCAGGGGCGCGTTGGTATCCAGTTACTTCACTGGATTCTTGGTTTTATGAGAACCAAACTTGCTTGGCTTCCAGGTAAGTTCCTTGAAAGGTTCCCCTTTTGTCCTTGCATCAATATGCTAATGTCAATGTCTTTTTCCCCATAGGGGCCGGGGTACGGAATGTCGGGGAAAAGGCACCGACCCGAGATGCGAGGTGCAATCCCTGTAGAAATCAGGTAAGTCTTGATGAGCGTTTTTGGGTAATGTCTTTTCATTCGCTCATTGACGCTAATGTCTTTTTCCCCATAGGGGCTGGGGTCCGGAAACGCCTGGATGCGGCGCGGACCCGAAATGAAGAGGGAATGACCCAACAGGTAAGTCTTAACATGGAGGGTTAGGTTTCCTCATTCCCTTCTCTCTCTCACCTTTGCTCTTGTCTTTTTCTCCCTAGGCGTGGAAGCGTGGCTGCGAATCCGGGTGATCGCTGCTGAACATGGAGGCGCCCTGTGAAGGTGAGTGGAATGCGGCGCTGCGGCGGTCGATGCGATGTGCTTTTAAATTAAGTGTCTTCCTTTGCAGGATCGTCGGCGAGCTGACTCCGGAATGCGGATCTTGCAGGTAAAGTCTTTTCCTTCTCCTATTCTCTCTTTCTCTTCCTTTGTAGGTGATCAGGATGCTGGCAGGCCTGGCAGAAGTCCGAATGCAGGAGCAAACACGGTGAGCGTCCAGCTGCTAGATGCAGAACAACGCGAAGCATGTGCTGCTCTTCGGGTGTGGTTTAAATAGCCTGTAAAGTAGTTCCAGGTATGTATCCTTCCACTCAGGTATGTATTCTTCCTCAGACCACACCCGAGTGATAAAGTAGTCCAAAAGATAAAGTAGTCCCATTCAGTCCTCAAGAGGGCCTGGATGTAGCAGCACGGTCTGCTTCAGGTAAGTGCACATTAAAACACTTACACACATGTCTTGCTTTATGAGCCTGGCGCCTAAGGCGCCAGGACTGGGGTCCAGAATGAGCCTGGCGCCTAAGGCGCCAGGACTGCGTCCAAAAGGCCCCTACTTGGGCCCGCTGAGACGTCCTTGGGGAAAATTATGTCTGCCTCTGTGGTTGCTGGGCTGGGCCTGGCTCCTTGGAGGTAGGCATCATGACAGTACCCCCCCACAAGGCCCCTCCCAAGGTTGTTTCCTCCGGGGGTTTTGGCTTGTTCGGGAATCTACGGTGGAACCTTCGTATTAATCGAGGTGCGTGAATATGGTTACTAGGCTCCCACGATCTCTCATGAGGTCCATAACCCTTCCAGTCAACAAGATAGAAGAGTTTTGACTTTAACATTTTGGAGTCTAAAATGTCTTTCACTTCGAATTCTAATTCCCCATCAATTTGAATAGGATCTGGAGGCTTGGACAGTCGGGTTCCTGGTTGTACCGGTTTCAAAAGTGATGCGTGAAAAACGGGATGAATACGCATGTTGGAAGGCAAATCCAGTTTAAAGGCCACTGGGTTGATTATGGCTTTGATGGGGTAAGGCCCAATGAATCTGGGATTGAAAGTTCGTGGGCCCTTGAGAGATAAATGTCTAGTTGCTAGCCAAACCTGGACTCCTACTTGGTAAGGAGGTGTTTTACTTCGGTGCAAATCAGCGTTTTCTTTGTACTTTTTTTTGGCTTGCTGTAAATGAGTTGTAGCTTCTTTGAAGGCTCGGGTTATTGTGGAATGCAGATGATTTACTGCGGGCATTTCCAGGGTCAGAGGTGGATCTAAGTCAGAGGTTCGAGGATGGTGACCATACAAAGTATAAAAAGGAGTTTGACCGGTTCCGGAATGCATAGAATTGCTGTATGCATATTCTGCGATCCAAAGAATGTCTTTCCAATTGTACTCGGATTGGTGCAACATGCACCGAAGATATTGCTCGAGAGTCTGATTTGTCCTCTCGGTTTGTCCGTCGGTCTGGGGGTGGTGGCTGGTGGATAATCGCACATCTATTTGTGCTAGTTGGCAACACTTCCTCCAAAAATGGGAAATGAATTGACTTCCACGATCTGAGACTAGTACGGAAGGGAAGCCATGTATTCGAACTATATTCTCCAGGAATTCCTTGGCCAGGATGGAAGCTGAAGGCAATCCTTTTAGAGGGATAAAGTGGGCCATTTTGGAGAACAGATCCACGATTACTAGGATAGTGTTGTAACCACCACACGGAGGCAGGTCCGTAATGAAGTCCATAGACAAGGTGTGCCAAGGTGCCGGTGGAATCTCCAAGGGTTGAAGTAGGCCGGCTGGCCTGTTCCTTTGACCTTTATTTTGGGCGCAAACTCCGCAAGACATCACAAAAGACTTTATGTCTTTTCTCCAAGAAGGCCACCAGAATTGGTGTTTGATCTTTTCTTCCGTTTTAGCGATACCAGAGTGTCCTTCCATTAACGATTCATGATAATGAGCAATAACTAGTTCTTGCAATTCCTTACTTGGCAGAAATAACCGCTCTTGGAAGTACGGTAAGTTATCCTTAACGGTGAAGTGGGGACCCTTTTGAGTCCATTCCAGTAAGGCTGAAGTGTCAAAAAGTAGTTTGACTCGAGTTTCAACGTCCTCGATGGTTTGCAATGAAGTCAAACCTAAGATTCTTTGTTCAGGTATTATCGGCACAGGTTCTAAACACGAATTGGGTTCTTCCATGCCAATCCGGGATAAGGCGTCCGCTTTGCCATTCTTGCAGCCAGGGCGATAGGTAATTACAAAATCAAATTCTGCAAAGAATAAAGCCCATCGGAGTTGTCGTGAAGATTGGGCTTTGGCCTTCTTTAAATACTGCAAATTTCTGTGATCCGTAATTACAGTGATGGTGTGTCTTGCACCGAGGAGGTAATGACGCCAAGCCTTAAAAGCAGATTTAATGGCCAGTAACTCTTTGTCGGTAATTGCGTAATTAATTTCAGGAGCTGAGAATTTCCTGGACCAAAAGGCTACAGGGTGTAGCTGGTTAGTTTTCGAATCCCTTTGCGACAGGACAGCTCCCATGGCTAAACTGGATGCATCAGTTTCAACAATATACGGGAGATCAGGACGCGGGTGCTTCAACACAGGTGCGGAAGTGAATTTGGTTTTTAGGTCTTGAAAGGCTTGTTCGGCCTCTGGAGTCCATTCAAAATGTTTATTCTTACGTAAAAGAGCAGTAATGGGTTGGACTATTCGTGAAAACTCCGGGATGAATCTTCGATAGAAGTTGGCAAAGCCAAGCATACTCTGAACCCCTTTCACTGAACCGGGAGATGGCCATTTGAGGATGGCGTCCACCTTTCGTGAATCCATTCGAATTCCTTTAGGAGTCAGAACAAATCCGAGGAATTCAACCTCAGTGGTCTGAAAGACACACTTTTCCAGCTTGGCAAATAGTTTGTGCTGGCGCAATTTCTCTAGAACTGCTCGAACATGTTTTCGATGATCTGACTCAGAAGATGAGTACACCAGGATGTCGTCGATGTATACGATGACACAAACATCGATAAGTTCTCGCAGAACATCGTTCATGAAGAATTGAAAAGCTGCAGGCGCGTTGCCCAAACCGAAGGGCATTACCTGATATTCGAAGAGCCCGTTTTTGGTGCGGAAAGCTGTCTTCCACTCGTCACCTTCTTTTATTCGCACTAGGTGATAAGCTCCCCGGAGATCTAACTTGGTGTATATACGAGCATCTTTTACTTGATCAAGAAGTTCAGGGATCAGAGGCAGGGGATAACGATTCTTTATCGTTATCTGATTTAAAGCGCGGTAGTCAATACAAGTTCTAAGGTCTCCTTCTTTTTTAGGCACGAAGAACAAAGCGGAAGAGACCGGGGACTTTGATGGGGAATAAAGCCATTGGCAAGGTACTGATCCAAATACTGACGCAAATGCTGGTTTTCAGGTTCAGTGAGAGCGTAAATCCTACTACACGGCGGTTGAGCATTGGGAACTAGATCGATCTGGCAATCGTAAGAACGATGAGGGGGTAGCGTGTTAGCCTGTTCTTTCTGAAAAACGTCCTGGTATTCAAGGTATTCTGCCGGTAGTTGAACAGTGGCGGGGGTTACTGTGGCTAAACCAATAGCTGGATTTCTAGGGTAACAAGTGGGACCACAATCTGGAAAAGTTATTCTCTTTGCTCGCCAGTCTATTCGAGGATTGTGTGTTTCTAACCAAGGAATTCCGAGGATTACTTGAAATTGTGGAGCCTTGATTATATCAAACACTATTGCTTCCCGATGTCCATCCTGACTCACAAGTGTCACTTCTGTGGTGGAATGCGTTACCGGCCCAGAGGCTATTTCGGTACCATCAACCGTAGTAATGACATCCTGGTTTATTTTTGGATGCAGAGGAAGGTTCATCCTGGAGGCCAATTTGCGGTCCACATAGTTTCCGATAGCTCCGCTGTCGACGTATGCTTTGATGGCATGCAACCGTTGGGGCTTTTTTGGATCCACGAGCACCATTGGCAAGACAAAATGCGAGGTCAGAGAGTTTGTTTTCAAGCTCGGCAAGCGGACCTCTACGCTTGTCGAGCCAGGTCGTTTCCCGAAACAGGTTCCATTAAGTTGTTGTCAGAGGCACCAACCACCTTCCTAGGAGGTTTTACCGGACAATCACGAAGAAAGTGACCGGAAGCCCCGCAATAGAGGCATAGTTGCTTTTGTCGCCTTCTCCCACGTTCCTTCTGAGTTAATGGCCCCTTAACTCCCCCTATTTGCATAGGTTCCGAAGCTTCGGTATTCCTGGGGTTTACGAGGGTTCTGATCGGTACCCGGGTTTCAAACTTGGACCGATCTGCTTTCCTATTCTGAAGTCTGTGATCCAGTTGTACCACAAAGTCAATATATTCTGCGCAGCCTTGGGGTGGATTCACTACTTGAGCCAGAATGTCTTTTAGCTCTCCGCGCAGACCCCAGTGAAATAAAGTGATCCTTTTATTTTCAGGCCATCCGGTTTCCACCACCAGTCTGTTAAAGGAGGCTATATAAGACAAAAGATCTTGACTACCTTGTCGTAGAGCTAGCAGTTCGTTGTCAAGGGCCTGTCCCTGCGAGTGTCGAGCGAACAACCTTTCCATGCTGGCCTGAAAGCCCTGAAAATCCTGGAGAATTGGATCGTTCTGGTTCACCAAGGGAACAGGCCAATTGGCAGCACAGCCACTTAGGTACGATAACACGAAGGCCACTTTGGTCCTATCATCAGGGAAGGCTCCTGGTCTGCATATAAAATGTAAGCGACATTGGTTCATAAAAATGGCATATTTCTTTGGGTCCCCCGCAAAACGTTCAGGCGGTGCTAAAGGCATGGATCCCGGCAGATTGATCTGAACAGGGTTACTCGAACCCAACGAAGTGGAAATTCCCCCGGGACTAGGTAAAGGAATTTGTCCAGCCTGACTCTGTAGCAATCGTTTGGCCAGGTTATCAGTTTGTTCCTTGGAGAGAATGAGTTCTCTTTTGAGGGCATTAGTCTCTTGGCGAGCTGAGTGTACCTCTGCCCTTAATTCCCCCAACAGCTGGGCCAGCTGGTCTGTCTCAGAAGTCTCCATAGCGCCCGGGTGGGAAATTGTGGGTAGGCTTCGCGATCTGTTACGCTCACCTGACTCCCACGGAGGCGCTGGCCAGGATCGTGCTGCTGTGACCTCTTCTAAGGTGTTGCGCAGGGCTCAGAAGATGGACTGGACCGGACTCCCAATTCCTGCTTGTCCGGCTTGCAAAAGTATCCTTCTGTAGGCGAGAATAAGGGATTAACTGTCTGCAGGGAATGCTACCAGCCTCCCCCTTTCCCCTCTCACCCTCCTCAAAACCCTTCTGTGCTTCCCGTGGCGTCTCACCTTAGGGTCTTGAAGGGCGAGCTCTCCTTCCTGCTTCTGATGCAGGGGCGCGTTGGTATCCAGTTACTTCACTGGATTCTTGGTTTTATGAGAACCAAACTTGCTTGGCTTCCAGGTAAGTTCCTTGAAAGGTTCCCCTTTTGTCCTTGCATCAATATGCTAATGTCAATGTCTTTTTCCCCATAGGGGCCGGGGTACGGAATGCTGGGGAAAAGGCACCGACCCGAGATGCGAGGTGCAATCCCTGTAGAAATCAGGTAAGTCTTGATGAGCGTTTTTGGGTAATGTCTTTTCATTCGCTCATTGACGCTAATGTCTTTTTCCCCATAGGGGCCGGGGTCCGGAAACGCCTGGATGCGGCGCAGACCCGAAATGAAGAGGGAATGACCCAACAGGTAAGTCTTAACATGGAGGTTTAGGTTTCCTCATTCCCTTCTCTCTCTCACCTTTGCTCTTGTCTTTTTCTCCCTAGGCGTGGAAGCGTGGCTGCGAATCCGGGTGATCGCTGCTGAACATGGAGGCGCCCTGTGAAGGTGAGTGGAATGCGGCGCTGCGGCGGTCGATGCAATGTGCTTTTAAATTAAGTGTCTTCCTTTGCAGGATCGTCGGCGAGCTGACTCCGGAATGCGGATCTTGCAGGTAAAGTCTTTTCCTTCTCCTATTCTCTCTTTCTCTTCCTTTGTAGGTGATCAGGATGCTGGCAGGCCTGGCAGAAGTCCGAATGCAGGAGCAAACACGGTGAGCGTCCAGCTGCTAGATGCAGAACAACGCGAAGCATGTGCTGCTCTTCGGGTGTGGTTTAAATAGCCTGTAAAGTAGTTCCAGGTATGTATCCTTCCACTCAGGTATGTATTCTTCCTCAGACCACACCCGAGTGATAAAGTAGTCCAAAAGATAAAGTAGTCCCATTCAGTCCTCAAGAGGGCCTGGATGTAGCAGCACGGTCTGCTTCAGGTAAGTGCACATTAAAACACTTACACACATGTCTTGCTTTATGAGCCTGGCGCCTAAGGCGCCAGGACTGGGGTCCAGAATGAGCCTGGCGCCGAAGGCACCAGGACTGCGTCCAAAAGGCCCCTACTTGGGCCCGCTGAGACGTCCTTGGGGAAAATGATGTCTGCCTCTGTGGTTGCTGGGCTGGGCCTGGCTCCTTGGAGGTAGGCATCATGACAACAGCACAGGTACATATCAATGGCTAACCATGAATGAAACATTGTGTAGAACAATCAAACGACAAGAATTCCAGCTCTGATGATGACGCTCGATGGAGCTGTCAGTATCCATACCTCCAGCTGTTGAACATCTAGAAATGTTGTAGATATGGCGGACGCTTCAGCATCTCCCTGAAAGACAGTACATTAGTATGGATAACACTAATTATAACTGAAAACAAACACCAGTGGACGATAACTAAGGTGTATATCAATTGGAAAGCACTAACCAAACATTCGGTAAAATGATTACACGATAAAATAAAAATATTACTTGACATGCATAAAACAGGTCTGTAGCGGATTAGCCTAGTAAGATTACCTGATACGCGCTAAAAGTGGTTGATAACTGCGACCACGTCAAGGATGTAGAATGTTCTTGCTTCAGATTCAAGGGATAGTCAAGAAGTTGTAAAGGTAAATTAGTGTTTGATAATGAAATGCCAATATTAAAAATAGCCACGTAAGGCGACAGAATACTTGTAAAATGCTCAATACAGCACAGTTCCCTGTTCCCATATATATACATTGCGTTTGTGGGTTATGAAATCTAAAAAGAATATATCGGTAAATGTCATTTTTCAAAAAACTATACACTCATATCAAAATCGAAATTATTACAAGGGATAGAACACCTACAAAATCAATTAATCCTTTCGGATACCTACACACTACCCCAAGGCCTAAAGCTAAATCCGGACACTTGACTCACCGGTGGCGGAATGTGGACGAATAGAGTGGGAATAGCGTTTTCGAGCAATTTCCGTGTCGTTCACCGTTTATTCTTCTTTGTTACCCAAGATGTTGTGTACATGTCCAAGGAAAAGTGCCGGCTGCAGATGCGGTATCGATCACCCCTCTTGTCCTGTAAGACTTGTTGGACTCTACTTTCCAGCTCATCCAATGGATAGCCGCAATGTCTGACCCATTCTCTTATTCGATCAACAGTTTTCGGGAATACATGCATTGTAGTGCCTTCAGATTTAGCATGGGTCTTCGAAGGGCAACCGCTAATCGAACAGGCAGGCATTGTTGATAAATCTGAAAAGTAAATAATGACATTATTATACAATCTTCAAGAATAAAGATTTGATACAAAAGTAAATGAATCATACAATGATCAATGCAAGGTTTGTTATGGTCGCAGGAACTATACCAGTTCATTATGTGCGGCTTAGTATTTGCATAAGTTGCAGAAATGTATAAATGATGTGACTAAAAACTGAACATGTGACTCATCTATTGGATGTTCTGTATTGCACGAGAAGGAAACATGCTTACATTATAGACTGGACCCCTGAAGGGTGCAATTCGATGACAATAGACACAGATGAAAATAAATAGATCTATTGATAGCATAGCAATGGAAACTCAAGTCAATAGCAATGAGACCAATGAACCTAGCACTATTGTGTACTCAACTCGCAAATAGATAGAAATTTAAAAATCTGCGAAATATGACTAGGATACATGGCCTTACCTTGACCAACAAACAGTTGGATTCAGCAAGCAGAGCAGTATGTTGCAGGAGAATAGGTGGGTGGCCACAGGTAGCACTCTGATGGGTTTGCTCTAAGCGGTCACAGAAGCTCACGGATAGCACGACAACAAGCAGATTAGCATAGATCTCAGTGGTTGCCAGGTAACACGTTCAGGAGTTGACTTGCAAAGCACAAAGATGTTCTCATGAGACATATCAAGTGGTTTATAAAGTATTAGAAACAGGGGTGTGTTTGTGAATGAATGACGTATGTATGTCGTGGTCTTAGGGGGGCGGCCTGCTTCAAGGGGAGGCCTGGCTGGAGACACGGGTCTGAGGAGGCCATGTGAGCGATGGCCCCTTGGCGTGGGTACCTTTTGAAGTGTACATGTAGTTTAGCACCTTGGCCTTTCGCGCCCCCCAACAGCTCCCCATGCCAGCGCGCATCCACCGGCGCGAACCGCCTTTGATAGAGGGGGGTGGGATGGATGGGCCTGGGGCGTGCAGATAAGGCACAGGAAGACTGCTGAATGGAGACACACTTATGTGGATTGCAGGGGGGCGGCCTACTTCAAGGGGAGGCCTGGCTGGAGACACGGGGTCTGAGGAGGCCATGTGACCGATGGCCCCTTGGCGTGGGTTACTTTTTGAAGTGTACATGTAGTTTGGCAACTTGGCCTTTCGCGCCCCTGACAGCCCCCCATGCCAGCGCGCATCCACCGGCGCGAACCGCCTTTGATAGAGGGGGGTGCGATGGATGGGCCTGCTGCGTGCAGATAAGGCACAGGAAGACTGCTGAATGGAGACACACTTATGTGGATTGCAGGGGGGCGGCCTGCTTCAAGGGGAGGCCTGGCTGGAGACACGGGGTCTGAGGAGGCCATGTGACCGATGGCCCCTTGGCGTGGGACACCTTTTGAAGTGCACATGTAGTTTGGCACCTTGGCCTTTCGCGCCCCTGACAGCCCCCCATGCCAGCGCGCATCCACCGGCGCAAACTGCCTTTGATAGAGGGGGGTGGGATGGATGGGCCTGGGGCGTGCAGATAAGGCACAGGAAGACTGCTGAATGGAGACACACTTATGTGGATTGCAGGGGGGCGGCCTACTTCAAGGGGAGGCCTGGCTGGAGACACGGGGTCTGAGGAGGCCATGTGACCGATGGCCCCTTGGCGTGGGTTACTTTTTGAAGTGTACATGTAGTTTGGCAACTTGGCCTTTCGCGCCCCTGACAGCCCCCCATGCCAGCGCGCATCCACCGGCGCGAACCGCCTTTGATAGAGGGGGGTGGGATGGATGGGCCTGGGGCGTGCAGATAAGGCAAAGGAAGACTGCTGAATGGAGACACACTTATGTGGATTGCAGGGGGGCGGCCTACTTCAAGGGGAGGCCTGGCTGGAGACACGGGGTCTGAGGAGGCCATGTGACCGATGGCCCCTTGGCGTGGGTTACTTTTTGAAGTGTACATGTAGTTTGGCAACTTGGCCTTTCGCGCCCCTGACAGCCCCCCATGCCAGCGCGCATCCACTGGCGCGAACCGCCTTTATATCAGTATATCGTTGCTTATCAATAACATGCCACATACCGGAGATTCTTGTGAGCACAGACCCACACTTCAACCGGTGTATTATAGTGGTCAAGACCCTAAGGCCTGTATAATCCAATGGTAATTGTTAGCATAGACATATGTGTGACTTTTATAGAGACATAACCCACTGAAAGACTTTGAACAAGTGTTATTTAGTGCATGCATTATCGAGAATATGTTATGTTAGCTTAGATAGATAGTGACCACCCTGCTTCACAGCGACCAGACCTTCACCCATTCGGAGCACAGATGTCTGACGTCCATCCTTGAATGGAGACACACTTGATTCATTTAAAAAATCAAAACAACCGTTGTTAAAATATATGTGGTGTTTTATTTTGTATCTTATTTTCATGACACAAAAATACAAGACTTTAAAGATTATACAGGTCAGGTTGCAGCACAGCGAGAGAAAATCCCCTGTACTGACCGCTGTCACTCGGGAACGTTTCTCTAATGGCACGAACGGCACAGGCGGGTATCACTCTTCGAACGCGGTGTCCAAACCTCCTGTGGAGCCACCATGTAAAGGAACGATAGGCCACCAGCCTGTACCACCTGTGAAAAGGAATGAAACAAACTGTTTTTGAATGACCAAGATAAGTTTAATAAACGTTTGTTGTCAATGACAATTCTTGTAACTAATGGCATTCTGCACGGACAAATGCTATTTAGACAATGCACACTATTGAACGACTTACATGCGTTACAATGATATGTAGATGTAATTTTGGATATAGTAGAAGAACATGAAATAGGAGTGGCATGACAAGCAGAGTATACTTACTCGTTACTCGGATTACGAGGACGAACAGTTGCGCGAAGTTCGTGCATAAGCACCATCATTATTCTCAACATGGCCCGTGTGAGGCAGGCTGCCCTGAAGTCTGGCAGCTCGGTGATGCATTGCGGTCGTGGCTCGCCTTCCGAAATGTAGGCCAGGCATCTCGAGTTTTCTCGGCAGCAGTTCTCGTCCTCAGTTGGCATTAGCTCGCACCGATTGCATGTGCACCAGGTGGAGACGCCGTCCATTCGACTAGGCCCAGGCTCTTCATCTGTTGATTCGTCCTGCCAACTGCCGTCCGAATCCCCATCGTTTTCGCGTGCTTCCCTTTCCAGTAGTTCCTCCTCGGTATACTCGAGCTCGTACATGTAGGGCATTATTGTAGCCATTGTGTGTTAAACAAACTAAAATAATTTATAGTGGTGGTACTGGTATCTGTTCACACGGGCTACAAGGGGTGAAGGTAGTTGACCAGAGCACTGAAACGAGTCACAGAATACTCATGGCGACACGTCATTAGCTGAAGCGCAGCGAATGTTGACACAAGACGTGCTTTGGCGTTGGGAAATGGCCGGTACGAGTCTGCTGATGACAGGCTCTGGGGCGGGGGAATTGATTTAGTGCCGCAAAAGCAGGTCAGCCAGGGCGATCGGGGAAAAGATAGGATTATCAGAAAATGGCGGCTCCCTGGTGCTTGTTTTCTCGTGCGTTTAATGGACGAAAACTCGGGTAAGGTCCATAGGAAAGTTTTCTAAAATCGAGCCACTTAGGCTTAAAAAAACATGGCCGACCCGTAGGGACAATAACAATTTTTACTAGACCATGCCTTTAACTTACATACCTGCAAGGGCATGTGGGTCAAAATTAGGCATGAACATGGGCATACTGGAAGGCATTTTCTGATGCTGCGCTTTGTTGTCAAATCTCCCTCCTGCACATTGTTTATTATGCCCCGTGGGAGCATATATCTCTGGGAGGCATCTTTCTGCTAGGCTTGGGTTCAGTGCAGCTAGCTTGGTTCCCATTGGCATGGCCAATACCAATGCTCTTTGGGAGCATATAGAGAAAGAGCCTACCAATCACAGGAAAGGGTGCCCTGTTATGCAGCAAAAGGGTCTTAATAATACTTCCTAAGGAGGAGGCAGTTGTCATTAGAAACATGCAGTGGCTGGCTACTGCGAGGGATGAATGCAGGCCTGCCAAGTGTCCTATGACTAGCTAGCAATAGCCTCCAACTACATCAAGAAATGTGTGCCAGCAGCATCGTGGCGTGCTACGGCCGGGTCACCAGATACAAAGATGAGCTCCCTAATCGGGACATCCACTCACCTTTAAAAACGTCACCTGTCCCACCAATCAGTGCCTACTTCTTGAAAAATAACATTTCCAAAGGGGCGTCCTTGTCGTGAACGTCTTATCTTTTTAAACCTATACATCAAATGTCATCCGTTGCCATTTAAAAACGGGCCCAATATTATTTTCAACTAAATTGACAATGTAAACAGCAGCATACATTATGTGAGGTTTTTTATTACTACACGGCTGCTCAATAAAACGGCGCTCGTTTTTTCGAGATGGAAAATTTGGTTAAAGGTTAGCCAAATTAAACACATCCACCAGAAATTGCTCTAGACTGCCTCCCACTCTACAATCTCTCGGGCAACTGTGCAGTTGCAGAAAAGCAAAACACACACGCACATAAGAACCACTGCTACCTTAACAGTGTTGGTCAACTTAAACCCACTAGGTTGCATCTGCTCTGCACAAGGTTATAGCCGTTCCAGGCTATTATTGGCGAAGTGTAGCCCGGTACCATGGGTACAGCCAGTTTGGGACCTGTATGTCTGGGCACACCAGTGTTTTGCTATTGGTTTTATTGGTTTATTGAAACTTCTGAAGAGTATCAATTAAAGAAGTTGAAGCATAATACTCGCCTCCTAGTCTTTAATAGAATTAATACTCCCTGCGCAGATAGCAGGGGTAATCTTCATTCTATGGCAAGACTGGAGGCGAGCATTATGCTTGTTTAAAGCTTCCCAATACAGCGACCGCTAGGGTCTCGGTCGGCTTAAAATAAAAACTCTTTAAATGTACGGTCATTCGCCAAGTCTGCTGCTAACATAATATCTCTCAAAGATAGCTCTCTGTCGTAAAGGCCTTAGATGCCATAGCTCCACGCACTGAATGGGCCCGTACTTCCCCAAGTCAATGTTTGCTGCTTGCATGATCTCCTTAACCCATCTAGCAATAGTAGCCGTGGATACGCCCGGGAGAGGTTTCCTTTGTGCTATAATCAATTGCATGGTACTGGCTGCTCTGTGTTCTGCTGTCCTACCTTCATACTCTTTGACGCAGCTCGCTACGCACCACTTCGGTCTGTTTGCAAAATAAGGATAGTGTACTGAGGAAGTACCTGTCTTAGTCCTCTTTACTATTGCGAAGTTTACTCCCTCCGGACCGAAGAACCTTCTATTTATCTCCAGCGCTCTCATGTCTGATACGCGCTTGCAAGAAACGAGGCACAAAAGCATTGCTAGTTTACCCGACAATTGCTTAAGGGATAAGTATCTGTCTACAGGCCAACTTTCTAACAGCTGGAGGACAATTGATACGTCCCAGACTGTATTATATTGCGGTTCTGGGGGGACCTTAAATCTGGCGCCTCGAATGAGTCTGATCACTGCTGGGTGTTCTCCCACTGGCACACCCTCGATCGGCAGGTGCCATGCAGATATTGTGAATCTGTATACTCCTATCGTGCGGAACGCTCTTCCGTCTTGTATTAACTGTGCTAGGAAGTTTAGGATCATCACTAGAGGTGCTGAAATGGGATGAACACCTCTCCCCTTGCACCAGCTAATCCATTTGGCCCAATTCTAGTGGACGGAGCCCAGGTTTCTGCTATGAGCTCTGCAGCCTGTGGCGAAATGCCTGGCAGCGCCCAGCGTCTCCTGATATCCTGCACACGATGAGTGGGAGTGTCCCTCTCACTCTCAGAGGATGATATGACCCAACTGGGTCCGTGAGCAGTTGTTCTCCTTCTGGTAGCATTCTCGGCAGGTCCACTGCTAGCTCGATAAGCATTGGAAACCATACTTGTGACTTCCACAGTGGTGCTACTAGCAGCAGTTCTGCTCTCTCCCTCCGACATTTCGCTAGAGCTCTGCTCAGCATCATGAATGGGGGAAAAGCGTAGTGCGAGCCGCCGCTCAATTCTTGTAGGAACGCGTATGTCCCTCAAGCACCCGGGTCCAGCCTCCAGCTGAAGTACTAGGCTGTTTGAGCGTTCAACCGGGATGCAAAGAGGTCTATGTGAAGCGGTCCCCATTTCTGATTCATCTACTGATTCATCTTCACGGATCCAGTTTCCAATCGCTGGAGTCCGTGAGGTAGCGCGAGTTCCAATCCGCTACTACGTTCAATGTTCCGGGGAGGTATTCCACTGTCACAGATGTCTCTGACTGGAGGCAAAAATGCCAGACATCTTTCGCCAGCTCTGCTAGCATCTTGGATCTGGTGGGTGCCGTCTAGGTGGTTTATGTATCGGACTGCAGAGATGTTGTCCATCTTTAATAAGAACATGATTTCATCCTTCCCTTCGTGAAGGCCTTGATAGCGAAAGACCCTGCTAATAGTTCTAGGCAGTTTATGTGGAGGCGAAGCTCCTCTTCGCTCCACTTCCCCCCGGTCTGCAGGTCCCTGCATCATGCACCCCAGCCCAACCGCCTGGCGTTGAATTCTATGATATGGTCTGATCGATCGCCCAAGATGGCTCGCCCATTCTAGGCGTCCATATTTTTCAACCACCATTCCAGTTCTATCACAGATTCTTGATCCAAAGGTACCAACTGATGATACCTCAAGCCTTGCTGCAGGTGTCTCATCTTTAATTGCTGCTGCGCGCGATACTTTAAGGGTCCGGGAAATATGGAGCCCCAAGTAACCCCACTATTCTCGCCAGCGTCCTGAGCGAAACTCTCTGTTTCTGTAGGCACCCTCTTATTTCCCTCTTGATGTCGCGTATTTTCCAGCGTGGCTTTCCTGGTGTCTAAGACAAAACCCAGGAAGTCTAGTCTCTGTGCTGGTGCAGTGTCTGACTTCTCTACATTGACTAGAAACCCTAGGGATGATAGTAGGTCTTGAACCCTTCTTGTCTGGTATATAAGTGCTTCTCGGTCCTCGACCAACAGCAGGAGGTTGTCCAAATAAATGATCAGCCTTATACCTTTCTCCCTTATTGCTGCTGCCACTAGCTTCATCAGCTTGGCAAAGGCCTGAGGAGCCAATGCAAGCGCGAAGGGCATGGTCTTGAATTGCCAAAACCGCCCTTTCCAGCGAAAAGCCAGGAAGGTCCTGAATTCCTCTAATACTGGGACCGTTAGATAGGCATCCTTCAGGTCCAATCTCGTCAGCCAGTCTCCTTCTCTGAGGGAGTCCCGGAGCTGATGGATACCCTCCATCTTGAAGTGACGGTAGACTACCCAACTGTTCAGTTCTTTTAAGTTTATGACTGGTCGCGCTTTCTCCTTCCTGTGCACCAGGAACATGTTGCTTACGAAGCTGGGAGCTCTCCAACATCTCTCTATGATGTTCTTCTGCGGATAGTGTCACAATCACACTAACTGAAAGGAAGAGAGATCGACACTCTCCCCCGAACCACGGAAGCCGAATTAACTCGACCCTCCCACCGTGGTTGGCACAGGCGCCTGATTTAGAAAACAGGTCGCCACGTGGCAGCCAATGGGGGGAAGAGGGGTTAGGGAGAGGTTGTGGATAGGGAGGGGAAGTTAGGAACACTGGAAAGAGGGTAAGGAAACTCCTAATGTGGATGGGACTGGGGAAACATCAGGAAAAACCCTACTCTATCTAACATAGAATGAACAGAAATTCCACCTGCACTATTAACATGTACCTGATTCCTGAATAGCACACCTTAGTACGTGTACTGAATCCTGCTCTGACATATCATGCTCTTACAACACATAAGCAAGCAATATGACCACACATAAGGGAAAGCTTCCCAAAATGATTAGACAATACACATGGCCCTTCGGGCAGCGTTAGCAACATACAACATAAATGCATTTCCCTTAGTTCCTGGCACTAGTGAAATGTCGTTGTCCATATGCAGTACTTCCTGCATTAACCCAACACAAGATTGCCAAAGTTCCTGTAACATACGAGTAACAAACACACTTTGTTTTTTCCCACTGATTGAATTCAAAGAGATGAGGGCGTTACTTATCTCAGGTCTGGGGAGCCCGCGGGACTTCCCAGACAAATATTGAAACAGCGGTAAATCATTCCAAGCAGTTCAGAAATATATTGCCCCCACGGGTACTTATCTTGAGTCTGGAGAGCCCCATGGGATTTCCCAGATGAAGAACAGCAAGCGTTGTCTCTGCCGCCTACTCAGCGCCCCTCCTACTCCTACCGCACCGTGAACGCGTGCGATCAAGCGTTTCTCCCTTGCATCTCTTTTCGTCGCACGCGGACGCCTTCCTCCTGTTGCCGAACGCGGCCGCCTGCCTCCTGCTCCAAATCAACAATAAGCCACACCTGCCCGCTGCCGTTGCCTGCCTTTAAGCTGCCTTAATTCTTGATGCAGTACATCTGGCAAGGCGCGCACGGGTCAAACTACAAAATAACACAAAGGATGCTGGGAACTGTAGTTTCCTTGTCCTTCCAGCACATAATGTCTCAATAGGCGTATTGTAGCACTCCATGCCTGTGCCATCCCTGATTCCTGACAGATAGCTTGTGATCTAGCAGTCTCTGCTCTGCGCGCGCTAATAGCTGTTGGTGTGGCCTGCGCTTTTGTATGGGTGGTTCTATAAATTCTAGTTGCATACCTAGTACAGTTTGCAACACCTAGACATCGCTGGAAAGCGCGCACCAGTTTCTCCAGAACATACCAGTTCTCCCCCCTACTGGAGGGTAATGAGCTGTTCTCACCTTGTGTGAATCCTTGCCCTCAGCCGGATCCTCTCCCTCTGTGTCCCCTCAGGAAACGTCCTATGGCTTGAAAGAAGGAATCCTGCTGCCTGTTCTCCCAGTATTGGTTTCTGGGATTCGGGGGTCTTCTACCTCCCTGGTTTCGATCAGCCGTGCGACCCCTGTGGTGACTGGTCCCGGCAAAAGCCCGGTTCAGGGAAGATCTTGCGGATCGAGGCTTGCACCTTCTCCAGGGAAGTGTAGGTACCTACGAAACGGCACATTTCTTTTCGGAAGTTTTCTCCGAAGAGGAGTCCCTGTGCCGCTTCTCCTGCCTCGTAAAATGCGAGGTCGCTGAGCTTGGGATCAATCTCCAGCAATAGACCTCTTCTCCGTTTCGAGGCGATGGCGCAGTTGGCATTGCCTGGTAGGCAGACTGCTCTTTGTGCCCAGCCAGCCAGGGCGTCGGGGTCTGCCTCTTCCACCGTGTCTCTAGCCCTCTCCACCAGGTCCATGATCTTTGCGAGCGGGCCGGTTATGTCTAGTACCTTTTCTTGGCAACTCTTCCAAGATCTGTCGATACCCTTATAGGGATCCTTGCAAGTTTTGGATACAAACGTAAGCATCTTGGGGTCTAGCTCCGGGATCTCGGCTACTTTACCCGGGAGGTCTGGTCTCGGGCACTCTGCTCGAAGGCGCTGTCGGGCCTCTCTGTCGAGTGCTTTCCTTAATCTCATGGTCATGTACTGTGCCACTCTTGGTGATGGCTGCCAGTCCAATGACCTCGGGTTTTGGATGTTGTCCAGGTCGAACATATCCTCTTCTACCTCCTCAAGGTGTTTCTCTTTGCAGACTTTCTTGCCTCCGCTGGGCTTGACCCATCTGAAGGGCCCTGAGGTCACAAGAGGTTTTCCTCTTTCGAGCCTGAGTACTCCAGTACTCCCCTTAAACCCTTCTGTCGAGGGTTCAGTGGGCGTGCGATCTGCCATACCGGTGTTGTCTTTAGGCTGCTGTAGGATGGCCTCTAGGGTCTCCAGCCTTTCTTGTAGGGGTCTGACCCCTTGTGCCACGGCATCCACTATCGAGTTTCCCAGTACCTCTTTGAAGCTGGCAGCCAAGTCCAAAGACTGCTCCTCTTCGCTCCATTCAAACTCTGACATTCTGGGAGGTTGCTTTGTGCCTTTTATACATGAGACAGGTGTCTGAGCACGCCCACTTCACTAGCTGGTGCTTGCAGATAGTTCTGATAATCTCTGGCAACTATTGTCTTACCTCCGCAATTATTATGTAGGAAATAAATGTTTGGTATTTTTTTCAATTTTTGTTTTGCTAGTTCTGGGGCAGCACTGGGTAAATTGTTCTTTTGTGCCTGTGATGGGCGTACAGTGTCTTAAGGGGTCTTCTTGGGAGCCCCGCTTATATATGGAGCCTGGGCTCGAGTTCTCCATGGAGCTTATCTGCTCCCTGCTCGTGTACAGCTGATTCTGTACTTTCCTTTCCTCTCCTGCTGTCCCTCTTCCCTGTCCTTGGCTACCTTGCCTCCACCCTCTCACCCTGCCCTCTCTCTCTGGCTCCTTCTTCTTCACCTCCACAGGGCGTACCTCTGATCTGTACCCCTCCCCGGAAGTCCTCGAAGGATGGCAACCTTCTCCACATTGCCACTCTCAACTCTCACTCTGCCGTCAAACATTCCTGTGATATCCGTCGCCTTCTTGAGGAACTGGACCATGACATCCTCGGCCTCACTGAGACATGGTTCACTGCCAGCTCTGTCACCAGCTTTGACACACTCCTACCTGACGGTTACAAGATCCTCTCCTTGCCCAGGCCCAACCGTGCTGGGGGTGTGTGGCCCTTATCTTCCCTGAGTGGATTCCTGCCACTGTCACTCCTACGCAGACCTACTCCTCCTTTGAATGCCTTGTCTGCCGACTCTCTCGCCTAGCCATTCCCTTACCGTGGCTACTATCTATCGGCCACCTGGTCAAATTTCCGCCTTCCTCTCTGAGTGGGCTGACCTCTCCTCCTCACTCCTGGCCTCAAACTCTCAACTCCTCTTTCTTGGAGACTTCAATATCCACCTTGATGCCTCCTGTCCTCCCTCTAGACTCTTTCGCGACCTCTGCGACTCTCTCTCACTCTCTATTCTCCCGTCTGGGCCGACCCATTCTGCAGGGCACACTCTTGATGCTCTGATCTCTTCTGACCTTCCCCTCTCTGTCCCTCTCTCCACTCCTCTCTCCTGGAGTGATCACTTTCTCCTATCCTCCCACCTCACCCTCCCTACCCCGCAGGCAAAGCCACCCTCATCACTGCCACCCACCTTCGCGGTCATCCGACCCATGAAGCGTGTGTCAGTTGAAGCTTTCGCTACCACCTTCTCGCCCCCTCCTCCCCCTTTGGCTGACTCCCACCCTGACACAGCCCTCTCCACTCTCCACTCTGCTATATCTGATACCCTTGATATCCTTGCCCCTGTCATGAGGATCCGCCTGAAGCCCAAAGCCAAATGTAACTCCTGGTATGACTCAGATCTCGTCACCCTTAAACGCAAGTGCAGGGTGGCAGAGAGGAAATGGCGTGCTTCATGTTCATTCTCTGACAAACTGGCCTGCCGCCTGCTCCAAAGGCAATACCGGCTCTCCGTTTTCACTAAGAAGAGAGCCCTTATCCAAGCCTGCATCTCTGCGGCATCTAACAATTCTGCCAAACTCTTTAAAATCTGCAAGAAGCTGGCCAACCCTGCTGCAGTCTCCACCTCTCCTGTCCCCTCCCAGGCCCTCTGCACGGCACTGGCCTCTCACTTCATTTAAAAAACTCAGGACATCCTGTCCTCACTCTCCTCATATCACCTCCCCCCCTCTATTCCCTGCTCTCCCTCTGGCCCTTCTGCAGACACCCCTCCTCCCTCCTTCTCTGCCTTTCCCCTTTTTTCTGCTGACAAGGTTTCGAGACAAGTCTGATCTATGAAAGTCTCGTCAAAACAGGTCCACCCCTGTTCCTCCAAAACTATCAAGGACCACATCGACTCCCTGCCCCCTGCCCTGGCTGACTTCTGCAATCGCTCCTTCGCCTCTGGAGTCTTCCCATCCCCCTCAAGCACTCCCTTGTGCACCCCCTTCTTAAGAAACCCTCTTCTGACCCCTCCTGCCCAGCTAACTATCGGCCAATCTCTATCACTCCCTTCCTGGGCAAGCTCCTGGAGAAACTGGCCATCTCCAAGCTTAATCCCCATGCTGAATCTGTTGGTAGTCTTCATGACCACCAGTCAGGCTTCAGAGCTGCCAGAAACACGGAAACTGCTCTCCTGATCATCCGTGAGGACCTGCTCTCTAACCTTGACTCTAACACTCCTTGTGTTCTCGTTTTGCTCGACCTCTCTTCTGCATTTGATACTGTCAACCACACCATCCTGCTCAACCGTCTCCGTGATAACCTGGGTATCACTGGCCAGGCTCTGGCGTGGCTGACCTCCTTCCTCTCCAATCGACCCTCCCAGGTCCAACTGGGTTCTTTCCTCTCTGACATCTTTTTCTCTACCTGTGGTGTCCCCCAGGGATCTGACCTCTCCCCCTGGCTGTTCAACCAGTATCTGGCTCTTCTTGCTCACCGCATCGCCGCTCTCTGTCCCAACTTTCAGTGCTACGCGGATGATACCCAGCGCATTTTCAGGCTACCCTCGGCCTCCTCTTCCCCTTCCCTCATCTCTGACTGTCTCTCTGCTATCCAGGAATGGTGTGCCGCCAATGACCTCTGCCTTAATGCCAGTAAGACTGAGATTCTACTTATCAGCACACCCACTCCCTCCTTCCCAGCACCTCTCTGGCCGGCCTCCCTTGGCCCTCTTCCTGCGCCTACCTGCAAGGCAAAAAACCTTGGGGTCATCTTCGACTCCACACTCTCTTTCTCTCCTCACATATCTGACATCTCTAACAAGTCACACTACCAGCTACACCTCCTCAGAAGTGTCCTTCCTTTCCTCTCCTTCGCCCAGAAGCTCACTGTCTCCAGAGCCCTGGTTCTCTCAAAGCTGGACTACTGTAACAGCCTCTATCTAAATCTTCCTGCCTCTACTCCCGCCCTTTGCAACTCATCCAGAACTGCGAGACTTGTCCTTGGCCTCAAGCCCAGGGACCGTATCTCTCCAGGACTGAAATCATTACACTGGCTCCCAGTGGCTGCGAGGATTAAGTTCAAAACCCTCTGCATTGTCCACAGGGGCCTTGGGCCAAAATACCTTCAACTCTCTCTTCCGAAATATCTTCCTTCTCGAGATCTTCGCTCATCCACCTCCAACTACCTCAGGGTCATCCGCTTCTCCAAGCAACGAGCTGGGGGTAGATCTCTCTCCGCAGCTGGAGCCTCCCTCTGGAACAGCCTTCCTGCCTCCCTGAAACTTGAGAAGAACCATCTCCGGTTCCGGAAGCACCTCAAAACCTTCCTCTTTGCCTCCGCTCTCTCTCCCTCTCTCCCCTGCTAAAATCACTGAACCTGCACTGAATCTGCTACTGGGCCACTCACCGATCTCGGTCCTTGGCCCAGCCACTCTTCCCTGCACTGCCTACCTGCACTACGGGACTGTCTCTGTATCCTACAGCCCCTTCTCCCAGCACGTACCTTGCACTTGCCACCAGCTGGCCCTATTATTTATCCTGTATTCTACTAACCATGTACTGCACTTTCCTTGCACTTGCCACCAGCTGGCCCTATTATTTATCTTGTATTCTACTAACCATGTACAGCACTTTTCCCCCTCTCCCCTTCCCCTTGCACTTTTCCCAGCCCCCTCTACCCTTGCACTTGCGCGATCTGAATGACACCTGGCCTAGTAGGATCGTTGTCTGTCTCCCCTTGTCCCCCCCCCTGCCTCATCGCGCCTTGAAACATTTGTGTATAGGCGCGTAACAAATGCCATATCAAATCATATCATGCTGTAGGTCGCGAGCGTGTGGGGCTGCTGGTCCACAGCGTATTCCGTTCCGGCTTGTGTTCGGTTAATTAATTATGTTCCCCTTGGGATCGAGGAAGCTTCTAGAACATCACCGCCGTGCCCGGGCTTAATTCGTCCTGGCTCTGCGTCGCACTGCAAATGCGATGCGGGCTCTTGACGGTTCGGGCTCTGGCCCTGCCTCCACGAGGGAGGGGGCTGGAGCGGTTCGGTGAACAGCTGCCTCTGCAAGGCTCTCTGGGCTCCCGCGGGCGCCAGAAACAACCCCTGGCATACCGGTATGCGGCACAGGGTTAGTGCACCGCGGGGCCCCTCAATACTACTTTACCCTTGCCTCTAAAACGCAGCGCATTAGCAAGATGATCTCGCGCGCCTCGCGCCGGTTGTTCGCCAAGGTATCGCTCACCCCGCGCTAATGAGGTATTCCTGTCCGGTTACAACGCTGCTAAGCTGTACGACCTCGTATTACTCTATCATATTCACGTTTGTAATATTCTACAACCCCTATACAGACATGCTATACAGGGAGATGAGGTAAAACTATACTTATCTGCATGAAGAGCACTAAAAGAAGAGGAGGAGCTCAGGGGCAGGAAGTGGTCATAGATGAGCATGGAGTGAGATGGAGTGAGACAGAGACTATGGGGATTGTAGTTCCAAAAGAAGAAAAGTCCATTGAGACATTTTCAGTGTTTTGCTATTGGTTTTGATGGTTTTTTGAAACTGCTGAGGAGTAGTAATTAAAGAAGTTGAAGCATAATGCTCGCCTCCAGTCTTGCCATAGATTGACACTCTGGGTAACGACGTTGCATTGCAACACTAAAATGGGAGGAGTGGAAATCAAAAGTGGGAAAGTGCATAATTTATAACCACCTGCTTCACACGGCCACGGCTTGCTTTAATTATACTTTGGTCGACACTCGACAGTCAGAGAAAAATGCCACCCAAAAATACTGGGTCTGACTCTTAGTTTTACTTTAGCTCAGACAGGGCTGTCTCTCCGTCTCTGCTGCCAGACTGTGGCGCGCACCTGTGGCTGTGGGTGGGTGGCTGGCTGTGCCCTGTTGGGCTGGGATGGAGTGGCTGGCAGGTTGCTTGTGTGCCCTGGGGCTGGCCCCTGGCCTCAGCCTACTGCTGGAGTGGCTGCTGCTGTGGCCCTGACTCCTGTGTGGACAGTGTAGTTGCGGCCCTGGTCCTCCTGGTGTCACTGTGTGCGCGGGCAGCGTGGCTCTCTCTGCAGGCAGCTCCAGTCCAGTCTGACGACTCTGACCTCCTGTATGACAGTGCCAGAGGCCCAAGCAAAATATAGTCAGTCACCGACACACGACGTGTGACTGAGGCTGTCAGCACAGAGGCTTGGCGGCTGCTGCAGCCACATTTTCATTGGCCCGCCGAACAATGGCAAGCCTGTTCTTCCGGCGACCCCCAGGCAGGCATAACAAGTTGCTTTCAACTTTGAAGTGCAACAAATTTGTTGCTTCCTCAAAGTTGAAAGTAATTTAATGTGCGCACTGCTGGGCCCAGCCAGGCCCCTCCCAGCCCAGCCCTGCAGGCAGCCTGCAGGCTCCAAGCCTGCTGCCCCAGCCCAGGTGTTAGAAGTTCACTTCACTTTGCTCTGTCTCAGCCGGGCACCGAACAGCACCACGCGGCGGCCCCACCCCCTGGAGTGGCGGAACCGTCGGCCCCCGCCCCTCTTCCATGCACTTTGCATGTATGCTGCCTGATTCATGCATCATGGTTTATGATGCATGCATCACATCATGCATGCAAATTAAATCAATAATCAAAGCAAGGTAACGTTGTTAACGTTGTAACATTGTTGCCTTGCTTTGATGATTATATGCTGCGCAGCCCTAGCCCAGCCGCCCCTGCCAGAGAGTGCGGCAGTTGATCCGCCAATGGTGCTGTCCTGGCTGCTGGCGTGCGTGGGCAAGACAACGGCAAGGGAATGTGGGATCAATAATTTAATGCCACGCGCGGCCCCAGCCGCTGGCACACACTGACAGTGACACTGTCTCACTGTGCACTGCGGCGTGCGGGTGGGCCGGGCCGGCCGCAGGCAGTTGTCTTGTGTAACTAATAATGAAAACAATGTAATAATAAAAAAAACAATAAGAAAAAAACAGCCAGGCCAGAAAACCGGGCCCAGGTCCTCAAGGTCGTTCGGCCAGTGGCCGAACGACCGATAGGGCCAATCCGCCCCTTAACCCGGTTCGAACAAACCTTTGCAAACAAGTTAAATGTTTCAATTTCTGGAAAAGGCCTTGAAGCAAGTGCCTTATCAGAACACTTCTCTGATAAAAAAAGGTGCATAATAAAACAAGCATCTCATTGCTGCCAAAAGATGAGTTGGGTAAAACAAAAAGCAAAAAAAATATATACCTCTCAATCATTTGAGTTGCCATATCAGGTGAAAATCGATCATTTTGGTTTTGGATGGCGAGAGCCTGTTGATGTTTATGGAACAGTAAGCAGCTTGGTGGGTGAGTTTACTGATTCCATTATGGTAACCATTAGCCAAAAGCAATTGAGTTGGGAACTATGAAAAAGAGCAAGAGGATTGTGGTCCAAGCGATGGGATGCAAAAGAAAGAAAGAAATGTATTATGGAAAGCATCGGGTATTAGAAGCTACCTAATGAAATACATTTTTTCTCTAAAAGAAGGAAGCATAGAAGGGATAGACGGACACCTAGTGCCCCGTCATCACCATTTATCATCAAGGGTGCATACAAGTATTACACCGAAAATTAACACAATCTTTGTAAAAAGGTTACAGCTATTCACAATGTGCTTGAAATAGTTGTTATAACACAAAGATGACTCGGAAAGACTAAAAATACATAAACATGACAATCCAGCTTGAATGAAGAAAACTGTGCGAGCCATCGTTCCGTGGGTTAAATCAGTGGTGTTCCATATATTTTAGGGCTCATCCTTCAATGTTCATCTTCTATGTCCATTGCATTGGCATTGCATATTTGTCTCTGTTATTAGTTTTGGAACACCCTTAGCCATTAAAGACTTAAAGTATGTGTCTATCAATATTATTGTGCTGAAACTCCTCTCATCAATCAGCAATAGCAACTGTAACCAAGACCCTAAGGGAAACCCACACAATTGGAAACAGCAAATGTTTCTTTGTCTAGTAGTAATACCTTTGCAACAAAGAAACATTGTTTACGATCCTAATTCATAAGTGTTTGCTTGATCAATGCTACACTATAGAAAACCACAACTGAAGCTTTTTTTAATAGGATTATATATTGCAAAATAGCCCACTTCCAGGGATGGCCGTGCACATGCAAGGCACATTCAGAATAAATGATTTGCCAAGAATCACACACTTTGAATGAGTGGTGGAGCTGGGATTTCAGCCCTATCTGCAATTTAACTATTTGACAACATATCTTCCAAGCTCTGGATGGGACAGATATGTGCCTACTCAAGCCTACAAAAGAACCCCTCTGGTTTTACAGTACAGCTGTGCCATGGTGACTTCCGGAGAACAGCGAAAGAAAATGCCACCTACTTGTCATTGTTTCACACAGAATGGATCACCCCTCCATTTCTAATCTACCAACATGTGCACTTCATAAAGGGCATCTTTATAGTGAATGTACTCATGAAACAGTATTGGCAGGTGTGAGGGGTCAGGTATGTGAGCGGACAACTTTATGAAGGTTTATCAAAAGATGCCATTTTATTAAATCAAAACGGTTTAATAAACACCACACTATCCCTACCCTAAATAGGATTTCCCTTCCTATCAAAATAAACTAAAGGAAATACTCTAAGAAAAGGAATATGTCCCTCATACTTATACATACAACAAACATTTTAAGGGAATATATGGCAATTCAAATATAACAAGGGTCACAGTTATAGCCAACACAAACTTAATAACTGCTGTTCCTGGTAGCCTGGGTAATGTCCCCTTCCCCAGATTCAAAGCAGGAAATTGTATCAATATTTCCAAATTAGGAAAGTTCGATTCTATAACAACATTCTGGTGATAGGGTTCTTCTTGCTCCAGAAGTTTCTCACTTGGACTTTCCAACAGTTCAATAGAAATGACAACTCTGTGTTTCTCCCCTTGTACCAGAGCTCAACACAACTTCTTCTTAGGAAATAACAACACTTCAACAGTTCGTCTTTAGCAACAGCAATGTTTTGTCAGGATGATTTCACAAGATAATGTGGTGGTTTTAGCCACTTCTTCTTCACAGTGTTTCACCACTACACAGTACTTCAACAACTTCTACCTCGTCCACTCACCTGCCAGGTCTACCACTAGAAGGTATCTTGCTCTGGTAGACACCCCTGCCTGGACCAAACGCTTCGAACCCTATTTTAAGTACTTCTGTGGTAAACTTCACTTCAACAACTTAGTAAAGTCTTTTGATTTTCAACAACATCAGCAATTAATACTTCTTCTCAAAAGGCATGAGACACATTGATGCTATTAATACCACATGCAATGCAGATTATGCTCCTCTCCTCCTGAGTGCTTTCTGTCAGAAGGGCAGCCTTTCTGCCACTGTTGTTTTCCCAATCTTACATCAACCGATTGGTGAAAATGGCTTTTTATCACCCTTGCTCTTCTTTGGCTTATAATATGCGTGTTTGGATCTTTATGAACTATTGCCTCTTCTTCTATAGCAATAGGGGTTACAATTGTCTTGCTTCTTAATTTCCCTCTGTTGGCTTTGACAACCTTCTTTCAATATTGCCTTATTTTGTTATAGGCAAGTATTTCTATCTTTGTAATTACAATTCTGACCTTTGTATATGTTTCCAAGGATCTTATTCTGCCACTTTGATTATTTTGTATCAGTTTGATATGCAAAATTGTTTGTAGTTTGCCACTTTCTTTTCCTTACATTAATTCAGTATTCAATAGTTCCACTAATGGCCATCAGGTGGTTACAGAGCGTTCCGGGGTCATACACTATTAGTGAGCTCACCAGGTGCTGCATAAGCATCCACTCACTCCGATGCCACTCTGCATTCTGCTTCTTCTGCTCTTTGGAACACCTAGTCTGCTGCCTTCTTCCTGCGGCCTGAGCCGGTCGGGAGAGGAGCATTCTTTGCTCCAAGAGTGCTCCGGTGCTTGCATGCCACCAGAGCAAAAGTTAGTTTGGGGAAAGTTTTTCGAATTTACTCTTCCCACCGCGCAACATCTGCATTCTCAGCCACCAGGGGAAAAGTTTGCTAGAACAACACTTCCCGATGCACAGCCTCTGCATACAGGGTCATCATGGTTAGAGACCCTCACGAAACCAGCATCTGCTTCACAACTAGCAGTGGTCCCGGTATCTCTGCTTCCCTTCAACCTCTGCTGCCACTGCAATTTGGAGTCTCGATCAGAACTCCACCTTCTGCTTCATCTAATGGCCTGCGCCTGAGGGGGTCCTTTATACTCACCAGAACCTCTCAGGTGTGGGTCATTAGAATATTTAGATTGCACCCTGCAGTCTAATGCCTCCAAATCCCTCTTCCACATCCCAGTACTTTGGGCATTGTGAGACTTGAAGTCTCCAATGTTCAAATTATCCCTTTCTTGCTGAACATTGTTTCTACATAAACTTACTTCACCTCTATTATTGACTACATTTTCAGGAGCAAATTTAAAAGGAGTCAATGATTGTTTTGGAGTCAAAGGAGAGTTAGCATTATCAGAACTTAATATGGTAATGTTCTGATGTCTACATTTAACATTCTCTTGTTGGCTGCAATAGTTCTTACCATTATAAATGTGGGTAACTTTATGATGGGGAGTTTTATTCCTAATAAATGCCTGATTAGGATAGTTTTTGCAACCCCCAGAACGAATAGCTTTGGAGCAAGAAATCACACTTTGACAACAAGCCATTACATATTCTGGCATCACTGACATCTCTTCCTGTGAGGAAGACAGATACTGCGTCTTACCCAACAGACTCCTCCTATTCCCTTGGGGCCCTTCTCCTCCCAGGTAATCCTCCCGGCTATTACTACCCCGAGGGTTAGGATCAGGTAGCAGCTGCCTTTCCCTGGCCACCTGGGAGAAGACATTAGATAGGGTCTTTTTGAGGACTCTGTAGAATTCATCGCAAAGGCAGGTTATGCTGATTTAGAATTTTATTTATTAAAAAAAAGAAATGGTTGATTTGAGATTACATTTAGTGCAAAAGTTAATAATTTCTTGACATTATCGAAGTGAAAGATACCAGTTTCCTCTTAAAGGAGGTGTGGCATGATGTAGCTCAGTGAACATTGATATTCCTTTCACTGCAGGATGAAGAGAAATGTGCTCTGTTTTCTCTATGTTAGGTGTACTTTCTTACGCAGCATGGAATGCAACTTACGTTCTCACAGTGGCCTTCCCAAAGTATGTAAAATCCTTCAGAGGTGTGGGAGTTAGGGGAAATTAATTAGGTGACTATAATAACCGCAGACTAGAAATAAGAGAAGAGAAAGAAAGAGAAAAGGAGTAGAGAGTGTGAGAGAGATATAGAGAAATGAGGGAAAGGGACGCAGAGAAGGCAGAGAGACATTAGAGGCTGAAGGACTGAGGAGGATGAGAGAAAGAGGAGACCTTTGACACTGAGGGGCACCAAGAGAGAGATAGGCCTCTTAAGAAAGAGGAGGCATAGAAGACTGAGGAAGCCCAATGCCAGAGGAGAGGGAGGAGGTAGAGGGACAGAGGAGACATAAGAAACTACGAAGGCCAAGTAACACAGGAGGATGAGTGAAACGGGAGGCAGAGAGACAGAGAATACCAAAGAGAGCTGAGCACTGAGAAGCAGAGGTGACTTAGGAGGCCCTGAGACAGAGGATATAGGGGTGACCAAGAGATGGAGACAAAGGAGCCCCGAGTGACAGAGGAGGCACGCGACAACAGAGAGAAAGAACAATATATCCATGTAGAAAAAGAGAGTGTGTCATGTTGTGATTATTATGAGGGTATGGTCTCACTTGGCCCACATACAAGCCAGGCAGACAGGCTGAAAAACAAGGGTCTGCAAGGTTTCCCATAGCAATACCAGAGGTTATAATTAATAAAAAATGCTCAAGTCATTAATTTTCAGTTTTGCAAATGTCGCCCTGAGTGGGTTAGCCTGCTCTTCCTAGATACCCAAGCTACACCTCACCGACAATTGTCAGGATCCAAAGGGGAAAACAGCAGGATTCATCAAGAAGGAGGACAAAGGGACACTGGAAATATTGGTCTAGAGTGAAATGTGGAATGATTTAGGCAGCTAGGATCACCAACAGTTAATAGGAGGAGGGGGTTATTGAACACAGCACCAGTCCAAGATGGCCACTTGCGAGCACTAGAAAGAACAAAATAGAAGAAGGATTATTAGCATTGCCAGGTTAGAACAGTCTCTAATAAGTCAGCACAAGATGCAGAAGGTTGCTTTGCAATGTGCTCAGATTTCCTGTCTTCGCTTTGTAGCAGTTCAAGCCCATGGGCACCATTTCTTTCTCGGTGCTGACTCTTTGTGGTCATGGAGGGATATCATATTCCCGGTGTTTCACTGCCCCTCCCAATGCCTGCGGTCATGGATGGCTTCACAAAACTTCAAGACTCTAAATATGGTTCAAGAGTATTTTGGGGGCACAACTGTAATGGTGTCATGATGCCCGCTCCCGGGGAGCCGGTTCAAGCCCTGCGTCCCCGAAAGCGGACATCCAGTCCCCAAGGAAGGACCCAGCAACCCCATATAGGGGCCCTTTGGACAGTGTCTGGGCGCCTATGGCGCCAGGCTCATAAAAGACATCAATCCTGGCACCATAGGTGCCAGGCTCATTATGGAAGTGCTTGGTTGCACTTACCTGATGCAGACCATGCTGCAGGATCCCGGCCTCCTTGAGGCCTGAAAGGAACTACTTTACCTGTGGGACTAATTTACCATCCGGGCGTGGTCGGGGAAGGATACCTATCTGATTGGAGGAAGGATACATACCTGGAACTTCTTCCAAGGTATGCATCCTGCATCCTGCTCCTGCATCCTGACTTCTGCCACGCCTGCCAGCATCCTGGATCACCTGCAAAGGAAGAGAAGAAGAGAACAGAAGAAGGAAAAGTCCTTACCTGCTTAATCCACATCCCGGAGACATCTCACCGACAATCCTGAAAAGGAAGACTTTTATTTAAAAGCTCATTGCGTCGGTCGCTGCAGCGCCGCATTCCACATACCTTTACAGGGCGCCTCCATGTTCAGCAGCGATCATCCAGATTCGCAGTCACGCCCCAGCGCCTAGGGAGAAAAAGACCAGAACAAAAGGTGAGAGAGGGAAGGGAATAAGGAAAGCTAAATCTCCAAGTTAAGACTTACCTGTTGATTCATTCCCTCTTCATTTCGGGTCCGCGCCGCATCCTGGCATTTCCGGACCCCGGCCCCTAAGGGGAAAAAGAGACATCAGCGTTAATGAGCGAATGAAAAGACATTACCAAAAAACGCTCATTAAAGACTTACCTGATTTCTACAAGGATTTCACCTCTCATCTCGGGTCGGTGCCTGTTCCCCGGCATTCCGTACCCCGGCCCCAATGGGGAAAAAGACACTAGCATTAGTACATTAATGCATGGACACAAGGGGAACCTCTTATAAAAAAACTTACCTGGAAGCCAAGCAAGTTTGGTTCTCACCAATCCGAAAATCCAGTGAAGTAACTGGATACCAACGCGCCCCTGCATCAGAAGCAGGATGGAGAGCTCGTCCTTCCAGATCCTAAGGTGAGACGCTACGAGGAATCACAGAAGGGTTTCGAGGAGGGTGAGAGGGGAAAGTGGGAGGCTGATTGCATTACCCCGCAGACAGTTAATCCCCTATTTTCGCCTACAGAAGGATACTTCTGCGAGCCAAACAAGCCAGATTTGGGGGCCCGGTCCAGTACGTCTTCCAAACCCTGCGCATCACCTTAGAAGAGGTCACAGCAGCGCGAACCAGGCCAGCGCCTCCGTGGGAGCCAGGTGAGCGTTACAGAACGTGAAGCCTTCCTACAAATTCCCACCCAGGCGCTATGGAAAGTTCTGAGACTGATCAGTTGGCCCAATTACTGGGGGAATTACGGGGCGAAGTACATGCCGCTCGTCAAGAGACTAATGCCCTCAGGAGGGAATTAATAATATCAAAGGAAACAACTGATGACCTGGCCAGACAGCTTTTGCAAGGTCAAGCTGGGCAAACTCCTCTACCCGGTTCCGGAGGGAACCCCGCTCCTGTGGTTTCCAGTAACCCTGTGCAGATTAATCTACCTGGAAACATGCCGCTGGCCCCACCCGAACGCTTTGCTGGGGACCCCAAACGATTCGCCGTATTCATGAATCAGTGTCGTTTGCACTTCCTATGCAGACCTGGGGCCTTCCCTAATGATCAGACCAAGGTAGCCTTTGTATTGTCATATCTCAGCGGCTGCGCTGCCGATTGGTCATTTCCACTGGTTACTCAAGATGACCCGATTCTTCGTGATTTTCAAAGGTTTCAAGCAAGCATGGAAAGGTTATTTGCTCGACACTCTCAGGGGCAGGCTCTGGATGACGAACTTCTATCCCTGCGACAGGGCATTCAGGACCTCCTATCCTATATTGCAACCATTAATAGACTAATTGTGGAAACGGGATGGCCAGAGGATAAAAGAGTCACGTTGTTTTATCGAGGCCTATGCGGAGAACTTAAAGATGTCTTGGCCCAAGTTGTAAATCCGCCCCAAGAATGCACAGAGTATATAGACTTAGTGGTCCAATTGGATCACAGACTTCAAAACAGAAAAGCAGATCGGTCCAGGTTTGAGACCCGGGTGTTGGTGAAGACCCATGCTAATCCCAAGGGAGTTGATGTCTCTGAGCCTATGCAAATTGGAGGGGTTAAAGGACCCTTAACTCAAAAGGAACGTGAAAGGAAGCAGCAGTTAAAATTATGTCTTTATTGTAGGAATTCTGGACACTTTCTACGGGATTGCCCGGCAAAACCGCCCCGAAAGGCGGTAGGAGCCGCTGATAAAAACCATGAAGACTCTGTCTCGGGAAACGACTCTGCCCGACAAGTGTAGGGGTCCGCTTGCCGAGCTTGAAAACTAACTCTCAGACCTTGCATTTCATTGTGCCAATGGTTCTCGTAGAACCAGAACAGCCTAAGCGGTTGCATGCAATAAAGGCATACATCGATAGTGGGGCTATTGGAAACTATGTGGATCGTGAATTGGTCTCTAGGATTAACCTCCCTCTCCGTCCTAAAACCAGCAAAGATGTCATCACCACAGTCGATGGAACTGAAATTGCCTCTGGACCGGTAACACATTCCACTACTGGGGTGACTCTTATTGGTCCCGACGGCCATCGGGAGGGTGTTGTGTTTGATGTAATCAAGGCTCCACAGTTTCAGGTTATTCTTGGAATCCCTTGGTTAGACACACATATTCCTCGAATTGATTGGCGAGCTAAGAGAATAACCTTCCCGGATTGTACACAAACCTGCTACCCAGAAAACCTGAAGATTAATCTAGCATCTGTAACCTCTGCCTCCATGCAACTACCTCCGGAATACCAAGACTTTCAGGACGTCTTCCAAAAGGAACAGGCCAACACGTTACCTCCTCACAGATCGTACGATTGCCAAATCGATCTGGTGCCCGGTGCACAACCCCTTGTAGCAGGATGTATGCCCTTACCGAACCTGAGAATCTGCATTTGAGACAATATTTGGATCAATACCTAGCTAATGGTTTTATTCGCCCGTCAAAGTCCCCGGCATCCTCGGCTTTGTTCTTCATGCCCAAAAAAGAAGGCGACCTTAGAACTTGTATCGATTACCGCGCATTGAACCAGATAACGGTTAAAAACCGTTATCCTCTGCCTCTGATCCCTGAACTCCTTGACCAGGTGAAGGACGCTTGCATATACACCAAGTTAGATCTCCGGAGGGCTTATCATCTGGTACGAGTTATAGAAGGCGACGAATGGAAAACTGCCTTCCGTACTAAATACGGATTATTCGAGTACCAGGTGATGCCTTTCGGATTGTGTAACGCGCCGGCTGCCTTCCAATACTTCATGAATGATGTCCTTCGGGAACTCATCGATGTTTGTGTTGTCATATATATCGATGACATTCTGGTGTACTCCTCTTCGGAATCTGATCACAGAAAACACGTCAGGGCAGTACTTGAAAAACTGCGCCAACACAAACTATTTGCTAAATTGGAGAAATGTGTTTTCCATACCACAGAAGTCGAGTTTCTAGGTTTTATCCTGACACCCAAAGGAGTCCGAATGGACTCAAGAAAAGTGGATGCCATCCTCAAATGGCCATCACCTAGCTCTGTAAAAGGGGTTCAAAGCATGCTCGTCTTTGCCAATTTCTATCGCAGGTTTATCCCGGAATTTTCACGTGTGGTACAACCCATTACTGCACTCTTGAGGAAAAATAAACGTTTTGAATGGTCTGAAGAAGCCGAGCAGGCCTTTCAGGATTTAAAAGCTAAGTTTACCTCTGCACCTATATTGAAACACCCGAGTCCAGATCCCCCTTATGTCGTCGAGACTGACGCATCAAGCCTAGCCATGGGAGCTGTCCTGTCCCAAAGAGATCCCGAAACCAACCAACTGCATCCCGTAGCATTTTGGTCCAGAAAATTCTCGGCACCCGAGGTTAATTATGCAATCACGGACAAAGAACTGTTAGCCATTAAGTCCGCTTTTAAAGCCTGGCGGCATTATCTGCTTGGCGCTCGACATACCATCACAGTGATCACTGATCACCGGAATTTACAGTATTTGAAAACCGCCAAGGCTCAGTCATCACGGCAAATCCAATGGGCTTTGTTTTTCGCTGAATTTGATTTCGTGATTACCTATCGACCTGGCTGCAAGAATGGCAAAGCAGACGCCTTATCCCGAATTGGAATGGGAGAATCTGATACAAACTCAGAACCAGTACCAATAATTCCCGAACAGAGGATTCTAGGCATGACTTTGTTACAGACGCTTGAAGACATTCAAGCCAGAGTGAAACTACTCCTGGACCCTAAAACCTTACAGGAGTGGATACAGAAGGGATCAGACTTTACCATAGATAATGGTTTACCTTATTTCCAAGGACGCTTATTCCTGCCACATAAGGAATTACACAAACTAGTTATTTCCGGTTATCATGATGCATTAATAGAGGGACACCCCGGTATTGCCAAGACAGAGGAAAAGGTGAAACGACAATTTTGGTGGCCATCTTGGCGAAAAGATGTTAAATCTTTTGTGATGTCCTGTGGTGTTTGCGCCCAAAATAAAAGTCAAAAGAAAAGACCAGCTGGTCTCCTTCAACCTCTACACATACCGCCAGCACCCTGGCATACTCTATCAATGGATTTTATTACGGACCTGCCTCCTTGTTCGGGGTACAATACTATTCTGGTAATTGTGGATTTGTTTTCCAAAATGGCCCACTTTATTCCTTTGAAAGGTTTACCTTCAGCTTCTGTCCTAGCCAAAGAATTCCTCGAAAATATTGTTCGGCTACATGGATTCCCATCTATACTAATCTCTGACCGGGGAAGCCAATTCATTTCCCACTTCTGGCGCAAATGTTGTCAAATGGCACAGATTGACGTAAGATTATCGACCAGTCACCACCCTCAGACCGATGGTCAGACCGAGAGGACAAATCAGACCCTTGAGCAATAGTTACAGTGTATGTTACAGCAATCTGAAAGCAACTGGAAAGACATTCTTTGGATAGCCGAATACGCATATAATAATTCGGTACACTCTGGAACTGGCCACAGTCCTTTTTATACTTTGTTTGGGCAACACCCTCGAACCTCAAACATTGACTCACCTCAGAACCTCGGAATGCCTGCAGTAGAACATCTGCATTCTACAATTACCCAAGCCTTCAAAGAGGCAACTACGCATTTACAACAAGCCAAGAGAAAATACAAGGAGAATGCTGATCTACATCGGAGTGAAGCACCTCCGTATCAGATTGGGGATCAAGTGTGGTTAGCTACCAGACATTTACCACTCAAAGGGCCTCGAACTTTTAACCCAAAATATCTGGGACCTTATTCTATTACGGCAATAATTAACCCAGTGGCTGTTAAACTTGATTTACCAGCTAGTATGCAAATTCACCCTGTTTTTCATGTGTCACTTCTGAAATCAGTGGTACCCGGAACCCGACTACTCAAACCTCCAGAACCTATTCTAATATATGGGGAGCCCGAATTCAAAGTGAAGAACATTTTAGACTCAAAAATGTTTAGGTCAAAACTGTTCTACCTAATTGATTGGAAGGGGTACGGACCACAGGAGAGGTTGTGGGAACCCAGCGACCATGTGCATGCACGTCGATTAGTCAGGAAATTCCACCGACTCTTCCCAGACAAACCAAAACCCCTGGAGGGAACAACCTTGGGAGAGGCCTTGGGGGGGAGTGCTGTCATGATGCCCGCTCCCGGGGAGCCGGTTCAAGCCCTGCGTCCCCGAAAGCGGACATCCAGTCCCCAAGGAAGGACCCAGCAACCCCATATAGGGGCCCTTTGGACAGTGTCCTGGCGCCTATGGCGCCAGGCTCATAAAAGACATCAGTCCTGGCGCCATAGGCGCCAGGCTCATTATGGAAGTGCTTGGGTGCACTTACCTGATGCAGACCATACTGCAGGATCCCGGCCTCCTTGAGGCCTGAAAGGAACTACTTTACCTGTGGGACTAATTTACCATCCGGGCGTGGTCGGGGAAGGATACATACCTGATTGGAGGAAGGATACATACCTGGAACTTCTTCCAAGGATATTTAAACCCCACCCGAACAGCCACACGTGCTTCGCGTTGTTCTGCATCTAGCAGCTGGACGCTCACCATGTCTGCTCCTGCATCCTGACTTCTGCCACGCCTGCCAGCATCCTGGATCACCTGCAAAGGAAGAGAAGAAGAGAACAGAAGAAGGAAAAGTCCTTACCTGCTAAATCCGCATCCCGGAGACATCTCGCCGACAATCCTGAAAAGGAAGACTTTTATTTAAAAGCTCATCGCGTCGGTCGCTGCAGCGCCACATTCCACTCACCTTTACAGGGCGCCTCCATGTTCAGCAACGATCATCCGGATTCGCAGTCACGCCCCAGCGCCTAGGGAGAAAAAGACCAGAACAAAAGGTGAGAGAGAGAAGGGAATAAGGAAATCTAAATCTCCATGTTAAGACTTACCTGTTGATTCATTCCCTCTTCATTTCGGGTCCGCGCCGCATCCTGGCATTTCCGGACCCCGGCCCCTAAGGGGAAAAAGAGACATCAGCGTTAATGAGCGAATGAAAAGACATTACCAAAAAACACTCATTAAAGACTTACCTGATTTCTACAAGGATTTCACCTCTCATCTCGGATCGGTGCCTGTTCCCCGGCATTCTGTACCCCGGCCCCTATGGGGAAAAAGAGAGTAGCATTAGTACATTAATGCATGGACACAAGGGGAACCTCTTATCAAAAAAATGACCTGGAAGCCAAGCAAGTTTGGTTCTCACCAATCCGAAAATCCAGTGAAGTAACTGGATACCAACGCGCCCCTGCATCAGAAGCAGATGGAGAGCTCGTCCTTCCAGACCCTAAGGTGAGACGCTATGAGGAATCACAGAAGGGTTTTGAGGAGGGTGAGAGGGGAAAGTGGGAGGCTGATTGCATTACCCCGCAGACAGTTAATCCCCTATTTTCGCCTACAGAAGGATACTTCTGCGAGCCAGACAAGCCAGATTTGGGGGCTCGGTCCAGTCCGTCTTCCGAACCCTGCGCATCACCATAGAAGAGGTCACAGCAGCGCGAACCAGGCCAGCGCCTCCGTGGGAGTCAGGTGAGCGTTACAAATGGTTTGGGTTTCAACATTGGGCCTTGTCAAGAGGTGATGGGAACACCTCTCAACCGGGGTGGAAGGCCAACCAGGTACAAATCCAGAGCCAGTCCTTATCCTGAAAAGGACCCCCATTTCGACCCCCCCTTCTTGTGCATTTATGTTCTTGTGCAGCACACGCTTGTCTCACGCTATACATACCTTGCAAACAAAATGCTTGCCAGGGTCTCTCTCTCAAAGGAACTACGTACCAGGCAGAGGAATCGGTGCGAACCAGCAGAGAGAGGGCAGTAGTACAGCGCTACACACTATACGCATGAGGCGGACAGAGATCGAAACCCGGGCAGGTATGAACGACCCTCCAGCGGCTCACACCATCATCATCGAGCAGCCGACACCGAGAGTAACAGTGAAGAGCCAGAGACCACAGGAGAAGAGCTGCATGTAATCAACAGCAAGACGGCCTGCAGCGCACTCTACTGCAGCAACTACAAACAGCTCAGGACAGCGGACAACACCCTACATCACCTGGGGCTGAATAAGGGGCCACAGGCCTCCATGCATACTCTCATTCACTTAGGGGAATCTGGACAAAGACTCTGCAAATACGTACATGGACAATGCATTATCCGGGCTGCCATTGCTATACTGCAGCAGTCCCATATGACAAAGGAGGTGGGGCCAAGCCCATTTATTAAGATCTTTGCTGTAACTAACCCCTCAAGGGTAGGGACGGTAGGGCTGATTGGGCAGAAAACATGGACCAATAGAAAACAAGAGGGGGAACAACAAAAGATAAAGAGAAGGAAAAGAAGTTGTGGGTTGTTTGGGTGAGGTCATAGGAGGAGGAAGTGGAAGGCTAAGAGACAAAGAAGGACAGAGAAGCGGAGTGTGAAGGTGATTTCTTGGGTCTTGAGCAGCTGTGGTATTGGTTCAAGTGTAAGTGGTGCTGCAGTGAGAGTGTGTGTGGAAGAGTAACAAGAGTGATAAGGGGAGCTAGTGTAAGGAGTGGATGTGAAGTGTTTTGGACTGAGTGGAAGCAGGGTGACTGAATAGGTGGTGGGTTATGTGTAACAGTAGTGTGGAGGAGGGAGTAGTAGAGTGGAGGAAGGAGAAATAGCATAGAGGAAGGAGGAGGAACATTAAAGGGTGGAGGTGAGGCCTAGAAGTACTCAGTCTCAGTACTTGAGACTTTCTGTTACTTGGAATCCAAATGAGTTTTATACTTTTTTAACTTGCATTGTTGAACACCTTTGTGTACATAACAGCCATCATAAACATTCGATGTTAAATGTGTTTTAGCAGTGTTATGTACACGTGAAGAATGAATAGAGTTCTGTTTAAGATGTTTAACAGAAATAGGTGTCAAGACTTTACAAAAGGGTTCTGTATAATGACAACATGCCATCAGAAACTCTGGAATCAGGGGTTCCTCTTCACAGAAAAGGGAAGAAATCTGTGCCCGTCCTGTTGGAGCCATCACCTCCCAGCGACAGGCTTCTCCTCCCATGTGATCCACCATCAGAATACCACCCCCAGGATCAGGAAGCGGCCGCCTTACCTTGGCCACATGGGCAGAGACATTAGGCTGGGAATTAGTGAGGACTCTGCAGGATTCATTACACATCTCACACAGGAGGTAAAAAAGCCTGTGAAAATAAGCAATGGAAATCTTTACAGGCGGGAGTCGGTTGCAACCAGAAAGGAGGCTAGATCAGGGGTTAAAGAATAAAGACAGTGTTAGTTATATGTTCTATTACCATACGCATCTCCTCCACCCTCCCTTTGATGTCTAAATACTTGGGGGGGGCAATCAAAATGGGCAACCCTAGAAAGGGAAAAAATCAATGATAGAGGGCTGGTAATTTCTGAAGGGTTCCTTGTCCTTAGAGACTGGCATGTGGTTGTGTAAAAAAAAAACAAGTGTCCAAACTGGGCTACCCTTCAGCATGCAGATAGTACTAGAAACAACAAACATAGTTAGGTAAAAGTTCCAGGCAACAATCCACGAGTTCCAGCAAGATCCAAGGATTCTGTGAATATGGTCAAGAATGTTTCTTATAATCACCTTTCTCTCTTTCCTTCCCACTCCTCCTTGGTCTATTTGTTAACCTCCTCTTCTATTCCCTCTCTCTCACCTTCCAGCCTCCTCCCACATGTTCCTTATATTCCACTTCCTACAATCTCTTCTCAACTTTCTTCCAAACTGCTCCTTATTTCCCCTTCCATCCTCTCTGTGATGGGGTGTCTTCCACAAAGAACCATGCTGACTCCTTCTAACAAGTCCTAGGGTATTAATTGTATCTTTTCCAACAACAAAGTTACTGTCAGCTCTCATGAAAGGGTCTTTAGGGCCCACTGGCTTCCTGAGGAAGTTTGGCTCTAGGGCCATCCAACGCAACTTCCCCAGACTTTCCCTCCTCCCTAGCCCCTGCATCCCTAACAGGGATGTTAGTTGCTATTGCCAGGTGGCAGCAATCTGTATAATATTCTGATTTAGTCTAATGGTGTTTTCCATAATACGATGGCGACTTCACTCCTTAGGGGCCTTCTAGCTTTCCCTACCTAGCCAGCTTAGTGTTCTAAGGGAGTCTTTATGGATGGTTCCTTCTTCCACACATTGTCACTCGCTCTCCTTGCACACATGGCCTCATTACGAGTTGCCCGGTAAAACCGGGTTCATTACCGGCATGCCGGAATGAGCGTGTCCGTGCATGTATGAACCCGCTAATAGCGGGTCATCACGAGTGCGCGAGCACGCGCGTTCCCCCATGCCGGTAGTGGCAATACCGCCATGCCGGTAAAGGGCCTCCAAGCCCCCTATACCGGCATCGCGGGGCCCGCCCATTGCGCTACCGCCTCACACTAACCCGTAAATACCGGCACGGTAATACCGGCATGTTATTACCGTGTTCGGAAAAAACAGACCCGGAAATTACGTCATCGCGCAGGAACGGGAAATGGGCCGGCGGCCATCTTTAAAAACACAATCCATTGCTATCCTCCATTACTACCACTACACCCGTGTTGTTGAGTGCCAAAACACAACCAGGAGAACCGGAGGGCCGCAATGGCGACAGGCGGTGGCACACACTCCCCTGTTAAGCTCACCACATGGGAGGAGATTGCAAGTGGATTCATCGATCCAGAATCCATTGAGGGGATCGGAGAGCAGGAGTTCGGGGCAGCTACCACAACAGAGGAAGGTGAGTGAACCATCACATCCACCAATAACAAAACATGATGTGACACAAGTGAGGTGGGAGTCTGATTAGGCAAGGCAATTCCTTTACCCAAGGCAACATCAACTCACCAACAGAATACTGATTGCCACCCCCCGCATGCTGCGTGAAATATGTAAACCCAACAGAGGTGCAACATGACCCATCCATGCCCATGTCCCCAACCCCACACCTAGACAATCCATTGCCAACAGCCATGCAATCATTGCCAACATGTCCCCTCAGTACACCAAATGCCACACAACAGAAATTAAATCATGCCTGAATGTATCAAGATATTACACTGAAGCAAATCACAGCTGCCATTTGGCAATCTCACTGATGACCTGCATCCCTTCTATCCCCCAGGCACCGATGAGGAAGGTGGAACCCAAGACAGGGGGGCAAGCACATCCAGTGCACGCAAGGGGACCAGGGCCACCGCAACCCCCTCCTCCGAAAAATTGCCTGCAACCACTCCCAGTGTGCCACACAAGTCATCATCTCTGCAGGGTGCACCTGCTGCGATAGTGCCAGCTGTACCACCGGCCACCACGGACGTCGTGTCCACAGAGGTGGTCGAAGAGGCCGAAGAATCTTTGGGATTGCCCAGCCCAACACCCATTGGCACCCCCTCCCCCCCTGTGGAGACAGAGAGCCTGGATGACCCATGTCTCCATGACTCCGACCTAGGAGATTCAGACATCGGCATTTTCGCGGACGACAATGCCCAGGACGAGGGCCCCACGCAGGTGCCTGCCACCACCCAGCCTTCCACCACCCTGCCTTCCACCACCCAGCCTTCCACCACCCTGCCTTCCACCACCCTGCCTTCAACCACCCTGCCTTCCACCACCCCACCAGCCACCGGTACATCTACGACAGAAACCACCTTTGAGGTCCGTCTTGCAAGGGTGGAGGCCCGCCAAGACGAGATGCTGCAGATTATGCGGCAACAGGTCGTTGCCGGTAATGAGGCCATGAAGGCCATAGCCACGGCCATTGCTGCAAATACAGCTGCCGTGGAGGCGTCCACGTCTGCATTCACGCAGTGCATGGGGTCACTGACCGAGGCCCTACTAGCCAACATCAGGCAAGTGTAGCAGCCACACTATGGGTTTGCAAGGGGATTGACAATTGACACATCCACCACGTCAACACCTTCCACCTCTGTTCAATCTAGCCCTGTGCGCTTAACGCGCAGGAGCGCACGGCGCATGGCCATGGAACCCCCAGACCCAAAAGTCGCCAAAAAGTGACTTTCTAAAAAATGGAAAAAATGTGAGGAGTAACATTGGTGAAGGCAACACTGTTTGTTGCGCACATGGGGACATTTGGGATCTGTGGGGTGGGTGAGGGAGTTTGTTTTGGGATTGTGGGAGGGGGAAGTGGGCACAGTTCTGCACTTTCATATAATACACAAGTTTTCTGGAGAACAATCCCTGGCTGGACATTGTTATTTTTGGTGTGCATCCATTTAATGTGTTACGGTGTTCAGTGTCCAAATTACAACATTCCCTTTGTGCATGTTCACATTGGCCCAGTGTCTGACTGACAAATGTCATTCATGGTCCCTGTGTCTTAAAAGTATTCGTCAATTAGTGCTTGGCGTACAGCATGGCCGTCCCGTGCATCACGTACTGGCAGGGGGGCTCCTTCGCCTCCATCTCCATCCCCTTCATCCTCACCCGGGCCATGCATGTCAATGTCAGGTGGCAGTGGTACATTCCTTCGGACGCACATGTTGTGCAGCATGACACAAGCCATGGTGATCTTTGCCGCCTTCTCAGGCCTATACAGGAGTGCCCCACCAGACCTGCTTAGGCAGCGGAACCGCGCCTTCAACGGGCCAAAGGTCTGCTCAATCACAACACGGATTCGAGTGTACACACGATTGTACTCCTCTTCATGGCTGTTCTGCGGGTTCGGCACAGGGGTAAGTAGCCATGGCCTCAAGGGATATCCTCCATCACCTGCAAGCAGATACAAATAGGTGTGTGTCACTCTGAACTGACACCTTCAGGGAGCACGGTCATGGCAGCAACTTTTGGGTGTGAGCATGCACATGTCCCTGTACGTGTACCAAATAGTCACCTATATGGAATGTATACTGTAAAGAGGTGTGAAACACTGGATGGGGTTGAATAGATGATGCAGGGTGTAAGCATGCATGCTGAGGCAGATGTGCTGTGGCAGTGCGACAATGTTTAGCCTCCAATTCATGCAGTATACGCTTTGCTATGCATGGTCACACTGGTCGCATTGGCACAGTTGCCATCCTATTCAGTCATGCATTGCTTGCCATCACCATGGTGGCCTGGTTGTGCCTCTTACTTGTTGTCATCCATTTGCATCATTTGTGACATGTGGCCCAGTGATGTGTCATTTTCAGTTTGGCTGTGTTAGGTGAGGAGTGTTTAGCTCTGCATTCATTCTACACTCACTGGCGATTGCCACCCAGGTGTACTATCCCCCCCTTTACCACCTGGGTGTACTATCCCCCCCTTTCCCACCCAGGTGTACTATCCCCCCCTTCTGCATCCGCACACATGAGTACCCCACAGCATGGCCATGGGCCTGTTGTGCAACTCACCGAGCAGCCAGGCACGTGGTCCAGCATGTCGCTCCATGTGACGGGGTAGTGTGGAGTTGCGCAGTACCATGGCATCATGTGTGGATCCAGGAAATCGGGCGCAGCAATGGGTGATGATCTTGCTGGAGTCACATACCATTTGCACATTGATGGAGTGGTATTGCTTGCGATTGCGGTACACCGCCTCTGTGGCATGGGGGACTACCAATTCCACATGGGTGCAGTCGATGGCACCGACACAATTGGGCATGCCTGCCAGTGCATGGAAGCCTACTTTGGTTTCAGCTATCTCCTGGGCAGTCCGTGGTAGGGATATGTGGGTGCTTGCGTGCTTCCGGAGGGCATCCAGCACTTGGTTCAGCATGCGTGAGAATAGTGGTTGTGAAATGCCATGCAGCTGGCCCACTGTGTGTTGGTAGGTGCCTGTGGCCAGGAAGTGTAGCACAGACACCACCTTCAGTAGTGGGGGGATGGCAGTGTGTATTTGTATGTGGCTGGCAATGTCGTTCTGTATCATGTCCACCATTGTGGTGATGGTGTCACGGTCCAACCGGTACATGGTGTGGATCTGCTCAGGGGTTAGGTTGAATGGGCTGGGTCTGGTGCGAGGGATTGGTGGCTGCCTACGAGGCGCTGGTGGTAATTGCTGGGCCTGTCTCACCCTCCTTCTCCTCCTGCGTCTCCTCTGTGCTGCCTGTTCTTGCTGCTGTTGTTGTTGTTGTTGCTGTATTTGTAGCAGTATAGGCATGTCCTCCTGCGCCATGATTGCAAATGCTAGTGGTAGCATTTTGGTGTAGGAAGGGGTGTGGTGTGTGGGTGTGCTCCTTTTGTACTGGCCCATTCTGCATTGCGTATACCTGTGGGGGGTTGTGGTGTGTGGGTGTGCTCCTTTTGTACTGGCCCACTATGCATTGCCTACACCTGTGGGGGGGGGGGTTGTGGTGTGTGGGTGTGCTCAGTTCATACTGGCGCAGCCTCCTTTGACTCCACCTGTGGGGATTGTGTGCACCTGTGGCAGCTGCCTTGTATCTTGGTTGCTGTTTGCGGGTGGTCCGCGATGCCTGTTTTTCCGGCATCATGCAGCCCATTGTTACCGTGTTCGCAATGCCGGTATTTGCATGTTTGCGTGGGTTGTGATTACCCCCTATTACCGGCATGCCGGTATTTACTACCTGAAGAGGCACGTGTACGCGCCTATGCCGCTATTAGCGGCACCGTAAATTATGGTGCCGTTCATACCGGGTTTGCGGGTCAGAATGCTACGGAACGTTAAATGATGCCGGTATTCACATACCGGCATCATTTTTCCCTTACCGGCATGACTCGTAATGATGCCAAGGTCTCACTTTACCCTTCTCTGCACTGACACCAAGATATTCTCCTCCTGCCATACTACTGTCCCTCCAATGTTTCAATATACCTTTCTGCCTCCACCCTTTGATATTACTTCTTCCCCTGCTTCACAGTTCGTCCACTTCACTACCTCCTACTATCTCCAATGGTATCTTCTCCTCACTCCTCCATTCTACGTTACCTCCTTACCTCTACTACTCCTCTGTTATAACTTCCCTCGCTACTCTTATCCCTACTTCTAATCTCCTACGCTGCCCCTACTACTACCACATCTCTTCCACTCCTACCTCTCACAACTAATACTTCCACTCTACTGCTACTACCACTACTACACTAATATCTCTTCTCCCTTTAATCTCACTCTTCACGGTCACTACTACCACTAAGTACCTCTCCCTCTAACTGCTAATCTACTACTTTGACTCTTGCTACTACTACTACTCCTAACTACTACTACCTCCTCTCTACTCCTTCTCTATGACTAGTTCACTGACTCCTTACTCGCATGCACATACGCTCCACAGAACACTATATCCAGTAACCTCCACAATCCTTTTGCATCCTCCTACTCTGGTCTCTCAGACGTCCTCCACCACTCCTGTCCTCACCCAACTAACCCACATTAAATCATTTACACACACCTTCTTAAATACTACACCCCTCGTAGGATTGGTCACTTAACATGTCCAATCACTTACCTATCTTTTAGGGGTGTGTCAGGTGAAAGTTATGGGAGGTGTGATGAATAGTCCCTTCTCCCCAAGGGGGAGTCCCCCCATGTAAGGCTAAGGAGGTGATCCCACTTCGCAACACCCTCCCTAGGGGTCGAGGCAAGTGGGACGTCACCGGGAGAGACAATGACTCCCATTCCTGTGAGTTACTCCCAAAAAGATGTACCAAAATAACCTCCTTAAGACTAGCACCTCGGGGGGGGACTGGCTAGAGGCTAATGGCGGCATAGCTCTGTCAGCTCAGCAGCCCTGAGAAAAGAGAACTGCATATGAAGCCTTTCATATGGACGTTGCAGTGCTGATTCTCGAGGATCGAGTGTCGGAACCCCTCCAGCATGGACAGTCTGCATTTCAGAGGCTGTTGAGCAGGCTTGATGCTTGAATTTAGCTACAACATGAAGCCTGCGCTGTCCAGATCCCGGTTGCGCCAATATGCCCGCTTTGGACACGATTGCGGAGGAGGATTCTTGGGCACACTGAGCCTGCTGAGGGCCTGCGCCACATCGCTGATGGTGCCGGATCCCTGTTCCAGAGGCTGAGAGGCAGCAAGGTGTCCTAAGTGAATACACAGATGACCGCGTGGAGCTCTGCCAAATGCACTAACATCCCTGGCAAGCCATACAACTAGTCGCAGCCTTTCAGAGTCTTCTGCCGAGCAGCAGACATTATAGCAGGCAGCAGCGGGTACCAACTTATAACTAGATTGCGGTCCTGCGATGGATAATCCCCCACCAACAAACTGCCATTCAGGCAGAGAGCCGTTCTGCACGACAGGCATGGCATCAAGAGAGACACAGACTCAAAGGTGTTAGTTTCAAAACCTTTATTTACTAAGGTTCCTGGATTGGTGTAATGCCCAACTGGCCCTATCACTAAAGGGATGATTCCCTTAGCTGATGTTTCTAAAGACCGTCGAAAGTCTGAAAGCCCAAAATAAAAATCTGCCTGTGTCTAAAACTTTGCTTGCCTTCACTCTTTGACAAAATGTTTTAGAAATATAATCGTTTAACAGAAAATAGGAAACCAAGATTGGTTTCAGGTGACTTTCTCACCAGGTGTGGTTTGGCCAGCTTCACAAAAATGAGTTCAATCAAAAAAAGGCTATTCATCGGACCTTCACCACAGTTCTTGTCGCAGTCTTACACTTTCAAATGTCTTAAGTTCTTCGGGATTCCCTTTCCCAAGCTTTAGCTCTTCCAGTTTCCAAAACACAATCAAAAGAAATATACACCGTTCCCCCTCCAAGCTTCTCGGGGTTCCCTTCCCCAAGCTTTAACTCCTTTATTATCAAAAACAATAAGTATTCAACTTCATTAGGCCTCTCAGGGTTCCCTTCCCCAAGTTTAGGCCACTGTTCCCCAAGCTTCAATTGCTTCAGTAGCACAAAATAATAGGTATTCCACTTTGTTAGGCCTCTCAGGCTTCACCTTCCCCAAGCTTAGCCCAGTCTTGGATACAAACAGTTTGTCAGGATGTACCTTTCCTTTTATATACCGTTCTTTCAGTATCTGGTCATTGCATCTAATGCCATTCCATCTAATGCCATTCCATCGAATCTTTTCCATCTAAAAAATGTGCATCGAATGCCTGTTTTTGAGGGGTAAATGGTTAATTTTTGTTCAGGAGGATGTTAAAGGGTAAAAAACAGGGGCACCGTTGCACATTTTTTAGTTGGAAAAAATTAGATGCAAATGCATTTAGATGGAAGGCATTTGATGCAATGACCATAAGCCAGTTCTTTCATACACATTTCACCTGTGGGGTACAATCAGAGATTTTCAAAACCGCCAGGTTCTTTGCTTTTCCTAGGCAGGACCACTCTGATCTGTATCCTCTCTCTTCATTCCTTGCTCTTTCTTTTTAACCTTTCCCCTTTAGGTGCATCCTGCACCCTTTCTTATTCTCCTTTGTTTCCTTTGCTTCGTTCTCATGCACACTTGCACCTTTCTTGCTCTCTCGTGCACACTTGCACCTTTCTTGCTTTCCCATGCACAGTTACACCTTCTTAATTTCTTTACTTTCCGTCTGCGCTGCTCGCGCTTTTTCCTTGCGCTTTCCTTGCTTTCTCTTGCACACTTGCTATTTCCTTGTTTTCTCGTGCACCTTCTTCATGTCTATATATTTTCTTGCATTGTCTATCTTTTTTATATTTTCACTTTTCCTTTCCTTGCCGCTCTACAAGCTGTCTTTGGGGTCTTTCACCTTTTCGCTGCTTGCCGCTTTTCGATCTTCCTCTTGTTTCTTTAACTTTACTGCTCCATGCTGCTTTACAAGCTTTCCCTCACTTTTCCACTACAAGCTTTCTCTCGCTTTCCCACTCTGTGCTCCATTAACAAGTGTGTCTTTCTCCCGCTTTGCTGAAGTCAATCGCACACTCCCGAGTTTCTCTCTCACTGACATGCGACTCACCGGGCAGCGTTGCTTTGACGAGCAATCCCTCTGAATACACAGGGTTTTGGTTAGGGTCTCACCACCTGCCCCCCAGAAGCCCTTGGGACAGGCACAAGTCCCAAGGGAATGAGCACTTTTCTGACCGGCAACAGCAGGATGGAGAGTGCCTCGCACCTGCTTGTTTGGAGACACGGGACCCTTGCCATGCTACAGCCCTTTCCAAACAATGGGGCAGCGTCTCAGAATGCCCTCCTCCTTCATGCTTCAGATCCTGCTACTCTCTGCTTCTCGGCCTTTCTGGTACAGACAACCTCTCCAGCTCACTCTCTCCTCTGTGGAAAAACTGCACCATTTATAATTGAACAAATAGTCAAGTGGAGTCAGGTGTGAGTGGTCATTATCAAATGCCTGACCCTGCTTGACTCGTGTTATTTCTATGGTAGGTTTCCCGTACTTTCCCCATGTTGTGTTTATGGGTAATCTTCACTGATCTTAGTTGCACCCTGCTCGTCTCAGTATTTGTTGTAATTGGGCAGGGAGAGATGGGGTGAGTTTGAAAATACCCCATGAAGGCCGAGGGAGAGTGGGTTGGGGTATTATTGGGAATAGGGGAATATCATGTCTCTCCATTGGGTATCCTCCCCCCAATCCCTTGAGACCCTCCACTCAGGTGATCTGCCCTCGCTTGTCCACCTACAGGGTCGGGATCCAAAATCAATGGCCCTTCCCTGACCACCTGAATGGAAGATCCAGAGGGAGTAGATGGGAAAATACTGTCAAGTTTCTCACAAACCCTTGCCCTATGCGGTTTGGACTGAATTGCTTCACAGGGGAACCTCGAAAGGAAATCTACATTTCCTTGTTCTTTGCCCTTTCAATGGTCCACTGAGAAGCAATAGGGTTGAAAGTCCAAGAACCACTGTATAACCCTTGGGTTGGATTCTTTCCTTTGACTGATCCATATTAGAGGAGAGTGGTCCGTGATCAATCTAAATTTTAGGCCCAATAAGTAATAATTGACATGTATGATGGCCTACCTGACCGCTAAAGCTTCTAATTCGATCACTGAATAGTTATTTTCCCTGAGAAACAGTTTTCAACTAGTATATAGAATGGGATGTTCTAAGCCGTCATGGTTCAGAGATAATACTGTGTTAGGAAAGATTCCCATTTATGTGAACTTTTCCCTCCAGTTGTGTACCCCCCAACTTTTTCCTGCTGTTTAAACACCATAGTCTGACTTTTCCAGTGGAGCACAGCCTTCAGTTGCACTCCCCTAGGCTTTTCGCTCACTTTATCATGGGAAACGGACATGCCCTTAAAGACAGTCAGTACTGGGAGACTCTTTCCAACGTTGCAACTTTCCTGCAACATGTTACAAGTGCAAAATGTACCTTACCTTACAGTGCGCTTGGGTCTCCTCCTGTCATTTCCAAGGGCCTTGGATGCCCTCAAAGGATTTTTTAGGAGAAGTGCAGATGTACCTTGGACAGGGCTGGTGACAGCTTATCTTTTCATGTATTTTTAACCATTTCTTGCCATGCAAACCGCGTTTAACCTCGCCGAACTGCCTAAACATAATTTGAACTGCTTGCTTCCTTCCCTTGCAGGTTGTGGACCCATTCTATGTGTTTAACCCTTTAGGCCTCTTTGTCTTGTATATATGTATTGTAGTAGGATCGTATTGGTTTAAAGGTATTACTGTTGATCATTACTGTGTGTTGAAACTCAAAGGCCTTGAATAAATGTATTTGTATTTTTAATATATATATATACACACCTGACTGGGAGTGATTTGTAAGTGCCCTTTACTCTGTGTGCTCATTGAGGTCTTTCAGTCACCCTCATCCCTCCTGAGACCTAGTCTTGACCGCCGCCAATGCTACGTTGATTGGTCTGGCTTGTCCAGAAGGTTACTGTGTTCCAAGAAACTAGGCTGGCCTTCTGAACCTCTGCCCACCAGGTCAGAGTTCAGAAATCCATTTTAACATACTGCACCTAAACCAGTCAAAGGTTTTGAAATAATGTTTGTTTGAGAGCCGATAGCATATTTCGTCCTCCTCAACCCATTTGAGTTTCCGGGGTTCTGCGTTTCATAGTTTGTTGGTCAATGTGACTGTTTTATCGGAAAAATTAGGTATGACTCTCTGATAGTACCAAATAAAGCCTAGGAAAGATCTTAAATCCTTTGTAGTTTTGGGTGTAGGGGACTCTGAAACAGCTCTAACCTTTTCCTCTTCAGGTTGATCACTGCCATTTCCGACAAAGAACCCTAAGTATTTCATGGCAGGTTGAGCTAACTTGCACTTTCTTGGGTTGGCTGTTAACCACGCTTTTCATAAGGCTCTTATTACAGTGTTTGGATGGTATAAATGGTCTTCCCATGTTGGACTGTGGATTACAATCTTGTCGATGTATGCCCCACAAAAAACTAAATAAGGTTGGAGAATCTTATCCATCAACCTTTGCAAAGTTTCTGGGGCACCATAAAACCCGAAGAGTAAGACTTTAAACTGGTTTAGACCTATCGGGGTCGCAAAGGCGGTCTTTTCTTTATCTGGTCCATGTAGTGCTATGATATGATATTTTTTTTGTATTACACTCATACACAAGTGTTTCAGAGCGCAACGAGGCAAGGGAGGGGAACAAGGGATGTCAAAACAACAATCTTACTAGAGTCTGTGAAATTGAGAACGCGCAAGTGCAGGGGAGAGGGAAGGGGGAAAGTGCAAGGTAGAGGGTGAGGAGTGGAAAGTGCTGAGCAAGGGATAAAACAACAAAGCTGGTAGTACAACCAGCATGTGCAAGGTTTAACGCACAAACAAGGGGTGTTTGATAAGTGCAGGTAAGGGGACTGTAGGGTTACAGATACAGACCCAAGTGCAAGGGTTGCCAGGAGGGAGTTTGGGTGTGTGGCTGGGTGCGCAGGAACCTGGGCCAGAAATCAGAGGGTAACCAGGTGCACGGTGGAGGTGCAGGGTAACCAGGTTCACAGTGCGAAAGCAGACATAGAGAGACTTGCCAACACCTTTTGGTTAAGTCTAAGCTGGACAAATAGACAACAGTACCCAATTTATCGATAAGATTATCAACACGAGGCATTAGCTAGGCGTCAAATGCTAAGATATTATTCACCTTTTGGACGCCTTTACAGAACCTCCAACTTTTGTCTGGATTTTCTACTAGCACAACTGGGGAGGACCAGGGATTGGTAGATGGTTCAATTATGATGGCCTGGAGCATTTGCTCTACTTCTTTGATGACAATATTTCTATAGGCCTCATCTAGTTGATATGGTTTAAGATGTACTACTTTGACTGCAGGGGTGTAAATGTGATGGTATATTCCTTTCACCATGCCAGGCTCTTCAAAGCACACATCGGGGAATTGTTCTAGCAATACAAGGAGATCTTATTGTTGAGTGTTAGTATTGTCAGAGGGAATTAGAATATTATTATTCACCTCTTCCGGTATCATACAAGAAACACCGTGGCATTAGAGTCAGAGCTGTTTCCTTCCACTCTTTTAATACCTTTATATGGTAGATTTGCATCTTCCGGCAATGGTCTGTCTACAATTACACTGTCCTTTTTGCCCCGATGGAAAGTGACCTAAGCGATACTTTCTTATCATAAGACGCTTTTTGTTGGCTTTGGGCTCTACTAAGGGGATCTTGTACCAGGGAAAGAATGGCTGTCATATGTTCTTTTATTCGAGAGTCTGTCTAGGACTGTGGTATTGGAGCTTCTTCATGGGATAAGAGGAGGGGCTCTACATCTTTTCCTGGTCAATCTACTGAGGTTCACACCGAAACTCGTAAGTAGCCAAGTATCCTTAACAAGAAAGCAGACTCAAGGAAGCACCAGTGACGTGCTTCGAAGGATTGGCACCCTGACCCCACTGCTGTTCCATCGGACCCCTAATTTTCTATCAAACCAAGAAGGCCTGCAAGGGCGCTTTGCCCCTTTAGAGTAGTGGGAACAACTACTCTCGGCATCTCCTACTTACCCTTGCAAAGAGCCTCTTTGGAAGTGTTTCTGGGCCATTCAGTGACCTGACCAGCTTGAACCCACGGTATCGCACAGGAAAGCTGCGCCCCTCAGCCGCTGAGAGCAGGAGCATCCTGAAACTGCAGGGTTAACATAGTCGAGCGAAGTGGGCTCGACAGCCAAAGTTTGGTCTGGACTGTGTCGAGGGTCGGTGAGTACTTGTATCACTTACCGGTGGCCCCCTGGCAAGGCCATCCCTTTTTATGCACGAGAATCCCTTAAAAGATCCTCACTTTGGCTGGGATAGCCTGCATTTCCAAGCTATTCCTGAACTCCAAAAGTTACCCTATCCCCAAGGGTAGACCCTCCTCTAGGAATAGGAACTTATTCTTCATCGCCTCAAGTCCCTTCATGAGCAGCTACAGCCCCTGAAGAGAACCTGCAATTTTGTTTACGCATGGCCGCGCGTTGTTAATGCACGGCTGTACTTTTTAACGCTAGACTCCTCACTTCATAGGGCTGGACTACATAAATTAGAGATTGTTGATGAAGGACTGCCTAAACCGATATATATGCCAAACTAACCCCTTTCTGTTGCAGGTTGTGGTTATTTTCTCCCCAATCATCAGCATTAGGCTAATCGCAGTATTGATTATATGATACATACATGTACATATGATGCATAGTGAATAAGCATGTGTGGTAATTGTTTAAATGATAACTGTAATTTAATTGTCGTTTTGTTATAAAGGCCTGTAATAAATGTATTTTTGATATACAGCTGCCTAAGGATAATCAGTGGAGTTTTATTGTGTGTGCTCATTGTGGACTTCCGATCACTCTCACCCCTCCTGAGACTTAGGGGGTCATTCCGAGGGGGGCGGTAAGGGGTTATTGGCACCGGTAAGGATGACGGTGCTGGTAACCCCTTACTGCCCTATTCCGAGGTTTCCTAGCGGGACCTGCTGAAAACGTCTGGTCAGACCAGACTTCCTTAGCGGGTCCCGTTAGGGGACCAGGGAGCAAATAACCCTATGGGGGCTCAAATGGTAATGGGGAATGGTATTCGGCATGGGGACTTACCGGGTCCGCATAGGTCGGAATGTCCCGGTAAGTCCCCATTCCGCCTACCCGGACCCAAGTTTGGAGGCAGCCATGGTGCAAATAGCACCATGGCTACCTCCAAACTCGGAATGACCCCCTTAGTCTTGACCGCCTGCCAAGCTACCGTGGATTGATCCGGTTTGTCCGGAAGGTTCCCATGTTCCACTAAAACTAGGGTGGCCTCATAAACTTCTGTCCACCAGGTCAGAGTTTAGAAATCCATCTTAACATTGACCCGGTGAGCCTGAGTTTTGGCTTGACCTAAATATCCTCCTGTAAAATGTGAGTGTGCAATATCAAGCAGTATCTGTTTGTGATTTCGGGGAACCACTAGCTGTATTCTTGGTATCCCTTCTGAAGTAACATCCCCTCTATATAGAAGTCCTTTCTTTAAAAAGAAAAATGGCCCTCTTCCCTTCTGACCCTCAGACTCAGGTATAACCTGTAGGAAGGCTTCAGCGAGTAAGGAATCGTTCCTGTTCTAACTTGATGGGTCCGACTTGATGGTCGTGCAGTTATGTAATGCCTCCGTCCCCAAGTACCGCTCAAGCAGAATGTAAAATACTGCCCTAGCAATCTTTGAGGCCACAGGTGGGAGTGTTGTCGTCAGCCTGGTACCGGGAACACCGGAAGGACCCCTGAGTGCTGTAAGGCAAAGGGTTATAATCAAGGAAACACCCAAAAGGCAATTGGCAGAGAGAACAAACAAGATGCAGTGACACCAGCTTACCTAAAAAGGGTGGAGTATAGGTAAGAAACCTATGCAGACAGCAGGGGAACCCACAGCAGGCTGTGATGATGTACTTGGCACTCCTGAAAACATCTGGTGGAGCAAAAACTTGATCAGTGGCAAAAACTTGAAGCAATCCGAGGTTTGTAGAAACAGAAGGGTAATCCAAAAGCAAGTCCAGAGTACAAACAGGTGTCAGGTGTCTGGGAGATCAGAGAGCACGCCAGAGTCCAAGGGTAATCCGAGAGCAGGTCCAAATGAAGCATTCCAAGGTCGAGGCAAGGAGAGTAACAAGAAGCAAAAGGTAACGCCTGGCAGTCCTCCGTAGAAGTAGCTGTGAAGCAAAGTGTCTTGTTTGCCGGCTTCTTTTGAAGCGGCGAGCGGTGTCACGTGACACATCACGTGACCGCTCGCACGCGTTACGCGGAGCGCAACGCGGCCAGCGATTGGGGCTGCCGGTACTTCCTGGTATCCTGGCGTCGCCGGCTGTGCAGGAGGCGCCATGGCAACCGCCAGCGCGGAAATGGGCGAAAAGAGGCGGGTCCGCCCAACATGGTATCCCGCCTGCCGTGCTTCCACTGCTGATGTGAATGGAGAACACGACGGCGAGAAGTGCCTGATGGGAGAGACAGGTGTGAGGGGGGAAGTGGGAGATGGGGTGTGTGAGAGGACGTGACAGAGCCCCCCTCAAGGGCCCACGACCGCGTGGGCTGGATGGATGTTCCCAGTGAAATCGGGCCACCAGACGAGGAGCGTGAACATCCCGGGAAGCAACCCAGGAGCGGTCCTCAGGGCCGTAACCCAGCCAATCTACTAGATATTGCAACCCGCCCCTGAATATACGGGAGCCCAGAATAGCCCGCACCTCAAACACATCGGGGGACGAGACAGAGACCGGGGCAGGAGGGGCAGCCAACCGGGTAGGGCCAGGGCATGGTTTTACGCAGGGAGATGTGAAACACCGGGTGGATCCGCCAGGCGGGAGGCACCGCCAGGCGCATAGCCACCGGGTTCAGGACCTTGACCACCTCATATGGACCCACAAAGCGAGGGAGAAGTTTGCGACAGCCAGGGATGTGCAAATGGCGGGTAGAGAGCCAAACCCGGTCCCCCACGTTGTAAGCAGGCGCTTCCGCCCTCCTCCTGTCAGCAGCGGTTTTCATGGAGGTTTGGGCCTCGCGCAGGTGGACCAATGTTTGGGCATGAACTGAGACCAAATCCCGAGCGCAGGCCGAAGCGGCGGGGGTATCAGAAGAGGAGAAGTCCGGAATGGGGAGAGTACGGGGGTGTTGGCCATAGAGAGCGAAGAAAGGTGAGAACCCAGTAGCCGAGTGCAGTGTATTGTTAAGCGAACTCGGCGAGATGCAAGAGGTTAAGCCAAGTGTCCTGATACTGTAACGTTAGGCAGCGTAGGTACTGCTCCAATGTCTGATTGACCCTCTCGGTTTGCCCGTCGCTCTCTGGATGGTAAGCAGAAAAATAATGAGCATCAATACCCAACAGAGAGGTGAGGGCCCGCCAGAAACGGGAGGTGAACTGTGTGCCTCGATCGGACACCAAAACATGGGGCAGGCCAAAGAGACAGAACACCGACCTAAAGAAATGCTTGGCCAAGACCGGGGCTGAGGGTACCCCCTTGCATGGTATGAAACGGGCCAGTTTGGTATAGGAGTCGACAACGACCCAAATAGTATCGAAACCCTGTGTATGTGGCAGGTCGGTAATCAGGTCCATTGAGACCGTGTGCCAGGGTCGTGGAGGAACGGGGAGAGGAAGAAGAAGACCCAAAGGTCGGCCCCTGCGTGACTTGCCCTGGGCACAGACTGAGCAGGTATTGACGTAGTTCTATACGTCGCGTTTCATAGTCGGCCACCAACACCAGCGTTTGAGTAGGTCCAGAGTACGATGCTGCCTGGGGTGACCATTAATGGCAGCATCATGAGACCACTCTAACGCCAGGTTCCTGGTTTCACTTGTGGGAAGAAAGAGCTTCCCGTGTACAAAGGGCAGCCCATCCTGCATAACCGGATCCCATTCTGTTAGTGATTGTAGATAGCGGGAGACCCACTGTCGTATGGTGGACTGTAAAGAAGGTGACGGTGTGCAGACACAAACTACATGAGTCTCACTCAACAAGGTTTCAGGGAAGGATGGGAGAACCTCCCCCCCAGGGGAACGAGACAGAGCGTCTGCTTTCCCATGCCCGACACCAGGTCTATGTTTGACCACGAAGTCGAACGCGGCAAAGAAGAGATGCCAACGTACTTGTCGGCTGTTTGTACATTTCAGAGAGGCAAGGTCCTGGAGATTCTTATGATCGGAGAACACCACCGTCTGGTGTTTTGCGCCCAGGAGGTGGTGTCTCCAGGTCTGTAGAGCGTCCTTAATGGCCAATAATTCTTTTTCTGTAACTGTGTAGTGCAATTCGCTTGCCGTGAATTTACGAGAGTGAAATGCAACCGGATGCAAACGACCAGTGGCAGGACATGGTTGGGACAGTACAGCGCCTAGTGCATAGGAGGATGCGTCTGCCTCGAGGACAAACGGGAGTTCAGGGTCAGGGTGTTGTAACACCGGAGCAGTGGTGAACATAGTTTTCCGAGAGTCAAAGGCATTTTGTTGTGTCACGGACCAGACATAGGGGACGGAAGGGCTAGTGAGCGCAGTAAGTGGTGCTACGATAGAGGAGAACCCAGCAATGAATTGTCGGTAAAAGTTAGCGAAATCCAAAAACGATTGCAGTTGCTTGAGTGTGGTCGGAATTGGCCATTCGTTGATTGCCCAGACTTTAGACTGATTCATAGAGAGACCCCCGGGAGAGATATGGAACCCCAAGAACTCAACCTGACTGGTGTGGAAAATGCACTTCTCGGGTTTAGCAAATAGTGCGTTGGCTTGGAGACGCAACAACACTTTCTTGACATGCGTGATGTGTTCATCGAGGGAGGAAGAGAACACCAATATGTCATCTAAGTACACTACCATGTAGGTGTTCAGATATCACCAAATATGTCATCCATGAAGCGCTGAACGTAGCAGGAGCATTACAGAGGCCAAACGGCATAACTGTATACTCAAACAACCTTTGTCGTGAGCAGAAGGCCGTCTTCCATTCATCTCCATCACGCATGCGTATGAGATTGTACGCTCCCCGAAGATCCAGTTTGGTGTAAATCGTGGCATGAGTGAGTTTGTCTAACAATAGGGTAATGAGAGGTATGGGATAACGGTTCTTTACCGTGATGGCGTTTAAACGCCTGTAATCTATGCAAGGACGGAGATCCCCTTCCTTCTTTGGCACAAAGAAGATAGGACTTGCAGCTGGAGATGTTGATGGGCGAATGTGACACAGACGCAGGGCCTGCTGTATGTATTCTTGCAGGGCTTGCTCTTCCGTCTGGGTTAGGGAGTAGACCCGGCCCTTTGGGATGGGGGCGTCCGGGACTAAATCATTGGGCAGTCGTAGGATCGATGCGGAGGAAGACCTTCCGCAGAGCCTTTGTCAAACACAGCCCGAAATTCATGATACTCAGGAGGAATGTTGTTTGTGACCGCACCTACCATGTGAGTGTCCTGGGTGTCGGGTCTGTCTTCTATGGCTAAAGAAGCGACTACCCCTACGATGTCTGCGAGACTGGAAACCCGAGGTGTCTCGAGCAGGCAGTAGTATTGGCACGTTTCTGATTCAAAGGAGACCTGACCCGTGCCCCAGTTAATCAGAGGATTGTGCCTCTTTAGCCAAGGAATGCCCAAGATAACTCTAAACTGAGGCGTGGCTATGAGATCAAATGACATGGTCTCTCTATGGACTTCCTGTATGACTAATTCCAAAGGGGCTGTCTGTTGTAAGATTGGTCCAGAAGTTAGGGACGTCCCGTCTACTGCATGAACCGGTTCGGGGTGTTTCTTTTTGATCAAAGGTAAGTTTAGTGAACTGGCTAGCGCTATATCTATAAAGCAGCCTGTAGCTCCAGAGTCGATCACTATTCGTACTGCATGGGAGATACCTGCAGCAGGGTTTAAGGAAGCTTGTACCACCACAGGTCGGACGGGACCAAAAGCCGGATCAGAGGAATTTTGTATAGGACTCGCCCCAACCCCTGATCTCAAGGGCGAGTCTTCGGAAAAACCGGAATTTTGTTCCTTGGCCGATGGGGACACTCCTTTACAAAATGCCCATTGAGATTGCAGTAGAAGCAAGCGTTGTCCGCCCTTCTGCGCTCTCGCTCGGCATGAGTAATGGGGCTGCGTACCCCGTCGATCTGCATGGGTTCGGGTGAGGTGCCGGATGTGGTTGAAAGTGAGGTATGGGATAGCCCTGCTTCCCCCTTACGTTCTGCCCGCCTGGTGTCGATTTGCAAGGTCAAATGAACTAGGTCGATATAGAGTGAGGGAAGAGAAGGCACCACAGATAAAGCATCCTTCATGGAACCACACAGGCCCCGATAGTAGATCACTGCTTTTTTGTTCACTGGCCAGGAGGTCTCAGTAGCGAGTTGGTTGAACTTGGTGATATACTCAATGAGGGTGGACCGGCCTTGAGTAAGATCTAGGAGTTCCATGTCTCTGGATTGGGCTTTATATCTTGTGTCAAAAACCTTGGCCATTTCTTGGGTCAATAACTCGAAATCGTACAGAGCAGGATGGTTGCCCTCCAACAATGGGTTAGCCCACGTGGCTGCCACACCCGACAAATGGGAGAGAAGAAAAGCCGCCTTAGAGACAGGATCAGAGAAAGCCTGGGGTCAGCACAAGAAATGCAGTTTGCACTGATTTATGAAGGTGCGATATTTCAAAGGATCCCCCTGATACCTCTCAGGGGCTGCTAGAGGAAATGGGGTCTGAACCACCACAGACGGGGCTGGCAGAGTGGGTGGTGTGACGGGAATCGGGTTTTGGGATGGGGAAGCATCGCCAAACTCGGCGTCAACAGGTAAGGGATGTCGTGTGCTTTGCATGGCGTCAAGACGGTGGTTCAGTGCAGTGGTGGCAGTGGCTAGGTCAGTGCGGAGGGCAGTGGTAGCAGCTGCCATATCTGTCCTAAGTGATGTCACTGCTTGCATTAAGGCAGTCACAGGGTCCCCGGCTGAAACATCCATAACTGGACGACCATAAGGCTTCACAGTCTGTTCTAACTTGATGGGTCCGACTTGATGGTCGTGCAGTTATGTAATGCCTCCGTCCCCATGTACCGCTCGAGCAGAATGTAAAATACTGCCCTAGCAATCTTTGAGGCCACAGGTGGGAGTGTTGTCGTCAGCCTGGTACCGGGAACGCCGTAAGGACCCCTGAGTGCTGTGAGGCAAAGGGTTATAATCAAGGAAACACCCAAAAGGCAATTGGCAGAGAGAGCAAACAAGATGCAGTGACACCAGCTTACCTAAAAAGGGTGGAGTAAAGGTAAGAAACCTATGCAGACAGCAGGGGAACCCACAGCAGGCTGAGATGATGTACTTGGCACTCCTGAAAACACCTGGTGGAGCAAGAACTTGATCCGTGGCAAAAACTTGAAGCAATCCGAGGTTTGCAGAAACAGAAGGGTAATCCAAAAGCAAGTCCAGAGTAAAAACAGGTGTCAGGTGTCCGGGAGATCAGAGAGCACGCCAGAGTCCAAGGGTAATCCGAGAGCAGGTCCAAATGAAGCGTTCCAAGGTCGAGGCAAGGAGAGTAACGAGAAGCAAAAGGTAACGCCTGGCAGTCCTCCGTAGAAGTAGCTGTGAAGCAAAGTGTCTTGTTTGCCGGCTTCTTTTGAAGCGGCGAGTGGTGTCACGTGATGCATCACGTGACCGCTCGCACGCGTTACGTGGAGCGCAACGCGGCCAGCGATTAGGGCTGCCGGTACTTCCTGGTATCCTGGCGTCGCCGGCTGTGCAGGAGGCGCCATGGCAACCACCAGCGCAGAAATGGGCGTAAAGAGGCGGGTCCGCCCAACATGGTATCCCGCCTGCCGTGCTTCCCCTGCTGATGTGAATGGAGAACACGACGGCGACAAGCGCCTGATGGGAGAGACAGGTGTGAGGGGGGAAGTGGGAGATGGGGTGTGTGAGAGGACCTGACAGTTCCGCTGAGTAAAGGCCACGTCGGAAAGTATGTCAGAACTTTCATCACAGATGGCTGGTGTTTGGATAGAACTAGGTTGGGCATCAGCTTCCACAAAGCCTAAAGCACCTCGTTCAGTGACATCCTTCTCAGCCTCTTCTCGCTACAAGGATAGGCAACATCATTATTTCAAGAGGGAATTAGAGTATTATTATTCACCTCTTCCGGTATCATACAAGAAACACTGTGGCATTAGATTCAGAGGTGTTCTCCTTCCACTCTTTTAATACCTTTATATGGTAGATTTGCATCTTCCTGCGACGGTCTGGTGGGTTGATCTTATAATTAAACTGTCCTGTCTTGTTCAATACCTCATATGGCCCATGTCATTTAGAAATTAGCTTGTTATCTGAGGTAGGGAGAAGTATAAGGACTTTTCGTCCCGATGGAAAGTGACCTAAACAATACCTTCTTATCATAAACCTCTTTCTGTTGGTTTTGGGCTCTACTAAGGTGATCTTGTACCAGGGATAGAATGGCTGTCATATGTTCTTTTAATCAAGAATCTGTCTAGGACAGTGGTATTGGAGCTTCTTCCATTTCCTTCCAGGTTTCTCAAAGCATATCTAAAATATCTCTGGCTTCTTCCCCATAAAATAATTAGAAAGGGTGAGAAACCAGTGTAGGCTTGAGGTGTTTTTCCTATGTCAAACAAAGCCCACACAATCATCGGATCCCATTTGGTTCCGTCCTTGTCAACCAGCTTCTTAAGAATGGTCTTAAGGGTCTTGTTAAACCATTCAACTTATCCGTCCATTTGAAGATGGTAAACGGACGTCCTAAAGGTGGTT